>NC_139560.1:79279880-79611544 GCF_965112155.1 Podarcis liolepis | reverse complement strand
GGTAAAAGGGGAGAACAAGGTAGCTGTGTGTGTGTTTTTCCCCAAATGCTGCTTTAAGTGGTTGCCGCTGGCACTAGTGTGTCCTCCTTAAATCTCAGGCGTCTGAATAGCAAATAGGGGACCCGTGAATACTTGGAGGTTACCTGCTCCTGATTTCAGCGGGACTCGCTGCTAAGTTAGTGTGTTTGGGGACTGCAGCCTTCGACACCGATTATACCTGGCCATTCCTTCGGTTTTCGCTCCCCTGCCTACTTGTCTGATTGCTCTAAATGAGGGAAGTTGGTTCTGCTGTGAGCCCATCTAAATACAGCACAGTGCATCTTAATTGCTGATTATTAAATTCACTATCATTGATTTACTTGAACTTTTCGTGTATAGTTATGCATTTTTCCGACACTGGACATAAAACAACTTTAAAGCTACTTTAAAGAAAAAGTTTTAAATGTAAGGACTGCCTAAATTCATTTAATGGATACACTTGTCTCTTCCTTTCAGCTGAGATGAAGACGTGTTGCTGTCTGCATGCTTTCCCCTAACATAAAATTTGGAATGTTCTGATTAGTATCAATTATGTTAGTGTTTCCTGCCCTTAGTCAGGAAACGTTTGTTTGTTTGTTTGTTTGTTTGTTTGTTTTTAAAAATGATATCCTGGGTCTTCCTAATAATCTGGTAACTAAGCTGTGTACTTTTTCAGTGGGATTTTTTTGTTCTTATAAAAATCATTGGAGGTATATTGCTATAGCAACAGCTGTCATGCTCATGTGTTCTCTTGTCTAATCTACATAGCTGGATCTGAAAATAAAGAAAAGTCAGATGGCAGCAAAATTGTGTTATTATCAGAAATATATTCTGGTGGCTTCCCTTTGCAGGGGGGGGGAGACCCACCCATGAAATGATAACTGTTATTCTATCATTGTTGCATGTTGCCAGAGAGAGCTTATTAGGTGAAGTTAAGTAACACATTGATAATGCATTATTGTAAATCGTGTTCCCTATATGTGACTTGCTAGACTGCTCCTCCAAGATTATTGGGCAAAGAGATGCTTGTAGAGTAAGCACTATTAATCATTGAGGTTTTGTGTCCTATGCACACTTCCTTGGGAATATTTCCTGTTCATTGGAATATAGGAAGCTGTCTTTTACCAAGTCAGACATCGGCACTGTCTGCACTGACTGCAAGGGCTTCAGATATTTTCAGCATGCAAACAGAGGCTCTGCCACTGATCTATGGTCCTTGCCCAACTCAGCGAGTCTTGTTTCTGAGGGACATGTATTTGCCAGTGAGTGTAGCCGTAACCACCATGGTCAAGTATTTGTCGTGGCTCCAAGATGAGCAAAGGGCTTGTTTCTCCAACATGCTGCTATTTCCACTTTCCACAGAGATCTCTAGAAGGTTGGAAGCATTGCAAGTGAATTCTCAGTTTGCATGCTATACTGCTTGCATAGAAGGATAGGAAGCTTCCTTTCACAAAGTCAGACCATTGGACAATCTAGGTCAGCGTTGTCTTCACGAGGAATGGGAAACCTTAGGCACAGGGGCAAAATGTGGCGCTCTGGGCCAGTCTGTCTGTCCCTCAGACTCTCCCCATGTCACACTTTCTCCCCAGGCTATATCTTTCACTGGTCCTTCTCCACAAGGTCTTTTGTGTGGTAAGAACGTGTCCTCCTATCCCTCTTGCTTGCCAGGATAGAAGGATGTGCACAGAAGCCTCTGACTCTTGGGTGGCTAGAATGTAGTCTGCTTTTCTCCACCTATTTTTGTTCTTCTGGCCACAACCCCTTTAACTCTTGGCCTTGCCCACAGAACCAGCAGGTTCCCATGAGGCTGAAGAAGGCCTCCCATCCTTGGTCTACACCAGAAGTTGGGAACCTTTGGCCCACCAGACCAGTTTGGTCAAGCCACACACACCTGCCTTGCATCTGACACCATATATGACATCTGTTGTGAGGCAGATAAAGTTGCGGGGGGGGGGGACATTCCTGGGCACTGCCAACCATTGGTGTCTTCAAAGCCCTCCAACAAGACCTTTTGAAACTCCAGCTATCAGCTTATTGTTGGGCTGTCAGAGTGCAGCACCAGGCCATCTGCAGATACTGATAACCAGCTGATTTTCAGTGCTTGAAGGGAGCTTGCAGAGACACAGATCAGCTGGTTGTTGGTGCTGTGCTCTGTATCCATGACAGTCATCTGGGGACTTCCAAGTGCTAGAAGCTGGAAGAAGAAGCTTGGGTACAAAATGCTGGAGGAGGCTCTTGGCACCAAAACCACTTTCTTGCAGAGAGAAAAATGTTCCATTCACCCCTCTGTAGAGAATTCAAAGGGGCTCCTTGTAACTGACAATCAATTGATTGACAATTATGGAGAAGTAGTTTGAAGGTACACTTCCAGCTCTAGTCAGCTGACTGATGCTGAAAGGGCATCTTAAAACGAGGTTGCTGTAGGGACACCAACCTGGTGCCCAAAGTCTTTCCTTGGCACCCCCAGACAGGTGCCCCAGACTCCCAGCTTTCATTAACAAGTCTCTAGTCCTTTTAGAAGGAAAGTTATGAGTCAAAATGTGCAGGTACCTTCCAAAAGATTTTTTGTGAAATGAATGTGAATGTGGTGTGGTCACTGTGTGTGTTTTTACTGGTACTTAGGAATGTTCCCTGTTGCTATTAGACAGCAACGGTTTGAGGGTTTGTCTTTATGTATGTTTGTAAAATCAGTCTTGTGTGATCTCCACAATCAGGACCAGCACATAGCTATCTTCCTATGGTAAGCATAGAGATATTAGGGGTGGCCGTTTTTCTAATTTTGTGCTACGTCATGCTTCCAATGACAGCCATTTTGTGTTACGCCACCACTCACCCCCATGACAACCATTTTGTGACTGACACCCCTACCACACTCTCAGAATTCAAAATGTGCCAAGGAGTCCAAAATGGTTTGTGACCATCCTTTTTGTCACACCCTCTTTCAACGGTTACTGATTTATCCGTTAGGGTAGCCTCTTTTGAACAGGCAGTATACCAGGCATCATTATGTCAGAAAATTGGCAGATGTCAACTCTATGGGGGTTGTGAGGAGGTAACCAGCCAGTCAGATCCAGTTACCCACCTCTAATCTACACTGATTGGCAATGGCTCTCCGGGATTTCACATGGGGAAGATTTCCAAACCTACCTGTACTTGCTGTGGATTAAACCTTGCACTGTCTGTGTGCAAATCAGATGCTCTATCACTGAGCTGTGGTCTGTAAATTTAGTGGACCTTTGCAGTTCCTTTATACTTCAGTGGACACATTCTACTAGTCAGTGAACCTTTTCTGTTTTGTATTTACGATTTCTCTGTCATCCTTTTTGTCTGGATTTGCTTCCTGATAAATGTGGCCTGCCAGCATGTGACAGGATGGCCTCAGCCAATTAAACAGGAGACCTGGGGCTGTAATTGCAACCCATCGTGCCTGGCCTCTTTCAGACACAGAGTCTTCCTTTGCCTCATTCTTATGCTCCACTGTATCTTCCATTCTTCTTCTTCTTCTTCTTCTCCTCCTCCTCCTCCTCCTCCTCCTCCTCCTCCTCCTCCTCCTCTACTTCTCAGCTTCAAAAGACTTTAACACTTCTTTGTTTCCTAGGGTGACATGCTTCTTGTGACCACCTTTTCTTCTTTTAGGGCTGCCTCCTATAAACATAACATGAACCCATGCAAAACAATCTCATGAGTCATGAAAGAAAAGTTTCTATTTTACTTCACTTTTTCTTCATTTCTGAAATGATACCATGGCCTACGTTGGGGCTTTCCTACCATTTCCTTCTCTCTGCCCCCCTCCTTTCATATTTTTGTTTGCTATAATATCTGTCCTGAAGTGTGCTCTCCATTTTGTAATTTTAGTTGGTCCTAGTAAGGTGGTTATTCAGTTAATGCTTTGATTATTTTTTTTTTATAGATCAGTGCAGCTGCAAACATTTTTCCAAAGTCTGTATCTCATGCAAGTTCATACTCAATAGACAAATAGCTAGGTGGCAGAACTGTTCTTGCCCCATAGAGAATGCCTGCAGTTTTTGATGAGTGTTAACTTGCTGAAACTTCTGTCAGCTTCTGCAACACACCCTGACACTGCACAGAAAATCCATTGGTTGTTTTTTTGTAAAATTATTTAATAAATAGGTTGAAGTAGTGTTTCATACTCTTCTCTGCTTCAAAAAAAGCAGACTTTCAAGAATTTTTTCAGATGCAACATTTTACAGTGGTGCCTCGCAAGACGAAAAGAATCCGTTCTGTGAGTCTCTTCGTCTAGCGGTTTTTTCGTCTTGCGAAGCAAGCCCATTGACGGATTAGCGGCTTATAGCGGCTTATAGCGGCTTAGCGGATAAGTGGCTTAGTGGCTTAGAAAAAGGGGGGGGGGAAACCCGCAGGAACTCGCAAGACATTTTCGTCTTGCGAAGCAAGCCCATAGGAGATTCGTTTTGCGAAGCACCTCCAAAACGGAAAACTCTTTCGTCTAGCGAGTTTTCCGTCTTGCGAGGCATTCGTCTTGCGGGGCACCACTGTATAAGGAAAATTCTTATGAACCCACCTGGGACAGTTGTAAAGCAGATGTTTCTAGACATGGCAGTATGGTGACCATTGGTGTGTGCATTTGTGAACTAGTCAGATACATACATTTGGGACTGTAAATCCTACCAGCAACACTGCCTCCCATTGTCCCTGGTATCATTATGGTGTTTTGTCTCTCCTTCCTTTATATATGTCACAAGGAACTCTGGAACTGGTAGCATTTGTGAGAGCACGCCATATAGAGAGAAGGAAAATCTCTTGCCATTCAAGCTACACGTTTTAGTTTGCCCACATGACCAACCCTCTAGTCGAGGGTTGTAACTCAATAGGTGTGTTATTCGGCTGTAACACAATAGGTATGTGGATACAGGAAAACAAATACCCTCAGGCATGATCTACAATTTAGCTACTTTACAATGGGGGTGCTTCCAGACTTTCCTAGTTCCTTGGGCCCTGGTAAAGGGTAGTTTTACGCCACCTCAGGGCTTGCGCCCTGCAGTCAAATGAAGCCAGAAACTTTTTATTCATAGTACAAAATCTCAGGAGTAAGGAATCCTTTTCAGCCAGAGGGCTGCATGCTCTCATTAGGGCGTGTTGAATTTTTCAACTTTCAAATTCCAAAAATGAGGGGTGCTAAAAAGTTGTAACATGACTTAGGAATTCAAAAGATACTTTGGTTAAGTTCACATAATTTAGTTTTGCTTTGTAAGTAAAATGTATGTACAATTGCATAGAAATCGTTAAAAACGATTGCCAAATACTTGCAGTTATGCAGTAATGTTATTTGTTTTCATTATATAGCATTATCTTGACATTTTCAGAAGGTAAAATTTAAATTATTTGGTTTTCCGCAAGCAGTATATGTGTTGCTTTGTTAAATGTAGACCTAAATGTTGTCCAATCAAAAAAATAATAGCAGCTCTGAATTCCTTACACCCAAAAATGTCTTTTAAGGACCCCCCTCCCAGTGAAGTCATTTGCAAAACTTAAGTTTCATCCCCTGAAATGACACACCCTATGCCAATGTGGCCAGTCTTCCAGGGATGGGGGCAAAAGCAAAGGTGAGTGGACCTATTGGTGTACAGGAGGCTACATTCCACCCATGTGAAAGTCAGAGGTTTTAAATCCACCTACAAACACTACATTTCTGTCCTCTAGCCAGGAGTGCAAGAAGTATTACCATTATTAAGGAACATTACCATGTTTCTGGGCTGGAACGGAGCAGGGCTGGTGGGAGTTTGGGCCCAGTGAGGGGGCAGGGAATGGGGAGAAAGCAACAGACTGGATAGAGAAGGACTGGCTCTGTGTCAGTACCATGGTTTATATCATAGATCAGACCATAAATGTCCGTCCTTTTTGTTTCTACATTTTGAACCAAAGTAGACCCACAAATACGGAATGAAAGAGCTGTTCTTTTTTTGGAGTTGGGCCATTCAGATTAGTGTTTACATGCAGCTACATAGGAATTTGTGGACGTGCGCACATGCTACAACTGACTGAACATGCTTGTGCATATCTTTGCACACCGGTTCAATTTATAGCAGGGGTGGCCAACTCCCCAGAGACTGCGATCTGCTCACAAAGACTGGTGCTGATCTACCCCCTTTTTGGGGGTTCAGGTCAACCTTGTTGAGCTTTTTTTAGGGAGCAGGAAAACCCAATTTTTTTGGGGGGGGGGAAATGTTGAGCTTTTTTTAGGGGAGCCAAACTTTTTACTTGTTGAGTTTCTTTGCGGGGAGCCAGTGATCTACCACAGACGGCCAGTGATCTACCTGTTGGATGTGCCTCATTTATAGCATCTCCACATAGAGCTGGAAAACTCTCCTGTTGGGAATCTGGATAGCTGCTGCCAGTCTACATAGACAGTGCTGAACTTATTAGTATTAGTATACCGCCCTTCATCTGAAGATCCTAGGTCAATTTACAACAGAAAAAGTACAAAATGAGAATACAAAATACATAATAAAACAGAAACCAGTAGTCTCCCTCCCACAAACACATTTCAAAGCCATAGAATGTCAATCAATCAGCTGAACCCCTGGTTGAAGATAAATGTTTTCACCTGGCTCCTAAATATATGTAAGGAAGGTGCCAGGTGAACCTCCCTTGGAAGAGCTAAATGGTCCAATGGAATCACCTGGTGTAAGGCATCTTCCTGGGTTTCTTTCTAATTCTGAATGAAAACGACATTAAAAACAGGTAATTTTGAGGGCCCAGTAGAGGTGGGGGGAGCTGTACTACATTGACACATGCAATTAAGCAATGCAGTCAACTGCTCTGAGTGTTATAAATAAATAGTTTCCATAGAGATCCCCATTTACTTTTAAAAAGAAGAGAAAGGAATAGAAGCCGAATCACCGAGATCCTGTTTGTGGCGCTCATATGATGGAGTAATGATTTCATAATTGGATTTTGCACCTGTATAATATGAACATCTGTTTTTCTTGGAGAGAGGTTTTTGCTAATTCAGCTATTCAGCTGAGACATGGGGGGGGGGGTGCAGTTCAGCATTTTCTTTTAATGACTTGATTGTTGTTTTTTATACAAGCAAGAAGTGTCGCAATCCATTTTTGACCATTGTTCCTACAGGAGATGGAGGTTGCTCTTGGAACGGGAAGGTCTGCATGGCACTTGACTCAAGTAGGCAGCTTAATAGAGTATTGCTGTTTCTCCTATTCATCAGCTGCAGAAAGGTTGGCTGCTGATGGAGTTTGATGGAAGCTGGTCTATGCACACTAATGGACTTCTTTTATTGCAATTAATAGAAAAACTAGCTTTTGTGATCATGTGTTTGGGAATGTCCGATGCAAAATTGGGTGTGATAAGGCTTAATATAAATTAGAGCCCAATAGGAAATAAGGGGGGAAAATGTGATTTTTTAAAAGCTGTTGTAATTTATTGAGTGGGACGCGGGTGGTGCTGTGGGTTAAACTACAGAGTCTAGGGCTTGCTGCTCAGAAGGTTGGTGGTTTGAATCCCCGTGACAGGGTGAGCTCTGCTCCTGCCAACCTAGCAGTTCAAAAGCACGTCAAAGTACAAGTAGATAAATAGGTACTGCTCTAGCGGGAAGGTAAATGGCGTTTCCGTGCGCTGCTCTGGTTCTCCAGAAGCCGCTTAGTCATGCTGGCCACATGACCCGGAAACTGTACACCGGCTCCCTCGGCCAATAAAGCGAGATGAGCGCCGCAACCCCAGAGTCCGCCATGACTGGACCTAATGGTCAGGGGTCCCCTTACCTTTACCTTAATTTATTGAGTAGTTATTTATTGTTTCAAAGAAATGTTGCAATGACTAATCTCTGCCTAAAAGTCCTCCAAGAACTGAGGTGTCTCCTTCGCATTCTGAAAGGGATAACATCTGAGATCTCCTTCTGGCTCTCTCATACGAATGGCTTATATTGGCTGGCAGGCAGAGGCGTACCTAGGCTCCCTTGTGCCCTTGGCAAGGAGATATATTGGCATCTCTGAAGCCGGGAGAGATTGAAAAAGTTTGCTTTCCTTCACTCGCTGCTTTCTCTTCTGCCTCCTTCCTCCCTTCCCTTTTCCTACTGCAACTCTTGCCTGATCTCTCTGTCTTTCTTTCCTCCAAGCCATGCAAGGCGCCCCCCCCTCACACTTCTAATAGCACTGCCTGCCGACAGGGGAGAGGGCCCCACAGGCTGGCCCATGCCAGCGACTAGGTTCCTCTACTGAGGCATGCAGAGAAGCCTGCATTCCTTGCCTGGCCTCCCATAGCAGTGGAAGAACAGCCCTGGGTACACCTCTGCTGGCAGCGATCCTCTCAGAGATCGGCATGAACAAATGTTCTTCAAACTCTACCCTCTTTGGGTGCAATCATCTAAAACTGGTGATTATAGAGCTTTCTCGCACCTTATATGTTTAGGTAAAGAGTGACTATGACAAATGTTTGTAAAATACAAATACAAGAGCTGGGGTTGACTGCAGCCGCCTTGATTACTAAGTGGCACACTAGGGTTTATTGCTGTGTAGAATATGAAACAGACGCGGGTGGCGCTGTGGGTTAAACCACAGAGCCTAGTACTTGCCGATCAGAAGGTCAGCGGTTCGAATCCCGTGACAGAGTGAGATCCCATTGCTCGCTCCCTACTCCTGCCAACCTAGCAGTTCGAAAGGACATCAAAGTACAAGTAGATAAATAGGTACCACTCTGGCGGGAAGGTAAACGGCGTTTCCGTGCGCTGCTCTGGCTCGCCAGAAGCGGCTTAGTCATGCTGGCCACATGACCCAGAAGTCTGCGGACAAATGCCGGCTCCCTTGGCCAATAAAGCAAGATGAGCGCAGCAACCTCAGAGTTGGTCACGACTGGACCTAGTGGTCAGGGGTCCCTTTACCTTTACTTAGAATATGAAACAATCCGATTACCCTAGTTACTGTTGATTTTAGCGCGCTTGTGATCACACCGTATGTTTCTAAAGCTGATCAGAACAATTGCAGTGCATCATAAACCTTGCTTTGCTAGTCTAACCTTACCCTTCACTCAAAGTTTGAACAAGAAAAAAATGGCATGCATTATCTAATTCAGTAAACAAACAAACAAAAACAACATGCAGCCATTCAGTTAACAAGGAACTTTTCAGCTTAACGTGTTGTGTTTTCCATGGTTGCTCAGGTTCAAAGATTCTGGGAAACTGTAGCTGTTAACAGCCACACCCTTAATAGATGTGTTGCACAATATTGATGTAGTGTTGAAACCTATCGTTCCAGCTTCATTACTCCCTGGATGGATGTTGGTGACCAAGTAGAGGACCTACGTCACATTTGTATAGTCACTGAAATAGACATATGGAGTCTATGCAACTGAAGCTAACGTGTGCCCAAATGTACCATTCCACCTCAAAAGAACCAAACTTGGCAGCCAGCACCATTCACATGGAACAATAGATTTCGAAATTTCAGTTTCATGGTCTCCATATGTGTATTATTGGGTGATACTACCAGGGGTTCAGGTTGGTCTCTGTGCCTTACAATTCCCCCAGCTGATTTCTGCATGTTGTATGGTTGTTAAAGGCACAGGAGCAGTTCACGCTGAGTGTTTTTTCTTAGACCTTTAAGTCTAGCCTTAAAGATTGCAACAGAATTTTTTTCGCTGTAGACCATTCTGAACCTTACCTCTCCTACTCTGCCAAGTATTAACCCATTTTCTTAACTATAAATGCCTTAGAACCTATTTCTGTTCGTTTGTTTAAAAGATTTCTTATCTGCCCTTACCATAGGGTCCCAGGGTGGGTTTAAGCCAGGGATGCCCAAGCTTTTTTCAAAGAGGTCCAGATTTGATGAAGTGAGCATGTGTTGAGGGCCAACCAAAGCTTTTTTTAGAATTTGACCCCAATTTGGGATTAGGCCCCCAAAACGAACTTTGGACATGTCTGGTTTAAGCTATAGAATGTACAATTATAAAACAAGTAGAGAAAACCATTCCAGACGGAGCAGAGCAGTATAAATTCTGCAAAAGAGGCATTGCCCACAGAACAAAGTACATTGATTGGTAATATGACTACTCTCCATGCCTGGATTTCTCATGCTGGTGGAGTTCAGTTCAGCTGACTCACCTTGGGCATGGGGCTGTGACCATGGCCCTGCAATAAACTATTTGAAGTCATTCCTTTCCAGAGTAATCATGGGCACTAACATTTTTGTCCTCCCGAATGGGGAGGAAAGAAGAAGGTGAAGGCAAGCACAAGAAAGCTATTTTCGGAGAAAGGAGAAAATAAATAGGCTTCTTTGTTGTTTGTTTGGCTTCTTTGGGTTGCTGTTTTTTTGTGAAAGGTGGTTTTCTGCTTCATGTATACACGTTAGAAATTCAGGTCTTGTCTGTTCATGATAGATTATGACATCTCAAGAGAGGGAAACTGAACAAGCTTTTGTTTTTCGTTTCTTAGCACTTCTTTAACTCCACTGACTAATGAACTCTTGAATCAAAGGATGCCTTTGTTAAATATAAAACACTGCCAGATCTCTTCAATTAAACCCTTTGGAATCATGGTACCCAGACCTTGAGCGGGGGGGGGGGGGCAGGGGGAAGGTGCAATGAAAGAAATGTTAAACTGCCTTTAACAAACAGAAACAGGGTTTTTCACAGTTCATCTTTTAAAAAAAAGACTGGTAGTGTTGCTTTTAATTCGAAGAATTAGATCTCTGTTCCTTGTTCCCTGTTTTCAGTAACAAAGCTAAGCATTACTACTACCCCTGAGGATTTTTAACACTAATGAGAAAATAGTAGCCACTTATTCTGGACATATCCTTTTGGTTTGCGTAAGTGCTATGTGAGGGTACTTTAAATTGACTTTAAATTACAGTTTTCTGATCCAGACATAAAGGGAAATTAGTTAAAGAATCTTTAATTTCATAGGAACCATATGAGGTAGATTTTGTTTGAGACATTGCCTGTTTGAACATCACATCAAACTATGGTTTAGCAAGACATGAAAGAGCCTAGTTTTCTCCTGGGCTCACAGCTGCCCCTCCCCAGAAGATGCAGAGTTTGGAAGGCTTTTCGTCTCTTTCTGGTTAACAATCATGTTGTCCAGCACGGGCGCCAACTTGAATAAAATATATGGGGGGTCTCAGATAAGCCCCACTTGCAAAATCGATCACAAGACATGGAACACACACACACCATTTGAATGACAATGGCTATCAACCTTTGAGTCCCCCTGGCTCCCTCAAATATTTTATTGGGGCATCTGAAGGGACCTCAGCCCCTAGGAGTTGGCTCTTATGTTGTCCAGTTCAGCAAACTGTGTCTACTACAACTGTACTTAGTTTTAAACAATCTCACTGTAAACTGTGGTTTCTAAAACACTGGCTTGTTTAGCTAACCACAGGCAATTTAACCATAGTTCTGTGTTTGGACAACACAGGAAGCTGTAATTAACTAAAAGAGTAAATTTCTGAACCCCTCCTCTTGGCTGTGTAGGTGGAGGAGTGGGTAAGTGGGAGTTTGGGAGGAGTCCAGATTCATTCACATCTTGCTTCGGCCATAGTTTAGCGATGTTCAAACACAGCCATAGCGATGATTAGGAACATCCAGTCAGTTTCATGTCTGTGCAGGGATATGAACCCCAGTCTAATCAGCACATGTCCATTGTGCCTTGCTGACTCTCACAACAGCTCTTCGTTATTTCATTTATCCTTCTGCCGTCCCATGATCTCCAGTATTGCCTTCTTTTCTTGCCTCGCCAAACTCTTCTCTTCATCGGAGGCCATTTCCCAAAAAGGAATATTACAGATTTGTTTTAGATCTCCTTGTTCTATTAGCTGCAATTGATGCTGATCTCAAACTTTTGTCAGCAATAGATTTCAAAATATACCTTTTGAAACTCTTTCTGTAAACATGAGGCCAGAAAACATTTTTTAACCTGAACATTTGTATAATTGTGCTATTTCTTGCAATAAACAGTTTAAGTGATCTGGACTGGAGCTAGCTTTTAAGGTGTTTAATATTCCTGGGTTATACTTTTACTGTTCAGACTGCTGCAGTTTAGGCAAGAATTAGTATACACATTGTCTTTAAAGTACGCATTATCCTAATTTTACTTTTATGTAATTGACCCCTTTATTCTCTTAACTATTCCCATATTGGTGATCCTTTCCACTAGTTTGTGAATATGGTGTATTTTAAAGGACAGGTGAAGTGGATTTGATGTTTTAAACTGCTGCATCAGATGCCTGGCTTTGTGCCTCTCGGTCAGGATCCAAAGAGCTACTTGTGCCATGGACTAATAATAATAAAAAAAATAACAACGACAATAATAATTTTATTATCCCTCCCCCGCCTAACTGACCGGGTTGCCCCAGCCAATCTGTGTGGCATCCAACATATATAAAATCATAAAAAACATTCCACATTTAAAAACTTCCCTATGCAGGGCTTCCTTTAGATGTCTTCTTAAGGTTGACATCTGATGCAAGAGCATTCCGCAGGGTGGGCACCACTACTGAGATGGCCCTCTGCCTGTTTCCCTGTAGCTTCACCTCTCACAGTGAGGGAACCACAGAAGGCCCTCAGAGCTGGATCTCAGTGTCCAAACTGAACGATAGGGGTGGAGATGCTCCTTCATATTTACAGGGCTGAAGCCATTTAGGGCTTCAAAGCATTGGTGCTGACTTTTAAATTGTGCCTGGAGATGTTCTGGGAGCCAATGTAGGTCTTTCAGGATCAGTGTTATGTTGTCCACTCCCAGTCATCAGTCTAGGTGCCGCATTCTGGCAGCCCCACGTAGAGCACATTGTAGTAGTCCAGGCAGGAGATAACCAGGGCATCTAACCAGGGCAAGACGGTGCACAGGCAGGTAGGATCTCAGCCGGCATACCAGACTTGTGTTTACATGAAAATATTTTCCCTCCCTTGCCCCCTCCCCAAAATACAAACTGTATTATACAATGATCTTCCATTTCAGACATCTTTTGTCATCCAGCTTGAGGGGTCCTATTTTAAAGGAGCACAAGTTTAAAGAACTATTTGTGGATGTTACATTGTGGGTGAACATATCAGACGACACAGCGATTCTTCAAACAGCTCTTGTTTATTCACAGGCCAGGACAGAACTGAACTGAAGGGTTCAGTCAGCCTGATTATATAGAGCTCCAGTACAACGTAACTATAACAATTTTCTAAAACTGTCCAATCACTGAACGTCACTTTCGATCCCTTATTTGCATAATTACCTACAGTATCCCCCTGCTGGCCCAGGGTGAGAACTTCAGTACATAACAGTGGAACTATTTGAGCAGGTCTCTGGATTCCTGCTTTTGTCTATAGGAATGTATACTAGCTGATTCTGTGATAACCACTTTCAGGTGGCATTTTCCTTGGGCTGTGTAAACATAATCTTACCTACTTTAAAGTCAGTCTCATCAATGGGGTTTGCTTTTCAGCAAACACGTTTATGATGTTTTCCAACAATAATAAGGAAAATGCATTCTTTATGTTCTTTGGAGGCTTTTTTAATAGATTATGTCTGTGGTTCAGTTTGGAGCTGTCTTAGAATTTTATGAGCTTCGTTTGAGAGTGTTAAGGGGAAGACTTTTTCCCCAATAGTTCTTTACTGCCTCGGAAAGTTGGTGTGAGCATGCTGATGGTGTCACAAGCATGCGCCTTGGTGTATTTTCTCCTGGGAATTGAAGTTCTCACTGCACTGGTGGTGATCTGCCTTTCCTCCCCAAACAAACACTGTTGAAAACAAGAGAATACTTTAGGTGTGGATGGGAAACAGCAGCTACATAAAATGTTTGCAGGCACTAGTTGAGAAAATTATCTCAAGTAGAGAGAAGATACTCCTCCAACAGAAGGCTGCTTGGTTGAGTGGTCTGATCATGCGGCTCACAATAAGAGTTTAATAAGTGATTAGCTTGAAAGAACTCAGATGTGCACAATGTTCTGCTTGCTTGCTTGCTTCCCATAAGTCTGCAGGACTAGATGGGTCACTAGTCTGATTCCACAAGGTCTTCTAATGTTGATTCATTCATTCATTTTACAGTGGTACCTCGGGTTACAGACGCTTCAGGTTACAGACTCCGGTAACCCAGAAATAGTACCTCGGGTTAAGAACTTTGCTTCAGGATGAGAACAGAAATCGTGCAGCGGTGGCCCCATTAGCTAAAGTGGTGCTTCAGGTTAAGAACAGTTTCAGGTTAAGAACGGACCTCCGGAACGAATTAAGTACTTAACCCGAGGTGCCACTGTATTTGTATGCCACTTTCTCACACACAAAAAATGCTTAAAGCAAGCTTGCAACAATTTCAATAATAACACAGCAAAACAAAAATACAACAACATACCAAAAAAAGATCCCCATATTCCAATACAGTGGTACCTCAGGTTACATACGCTTCAGGTTACATACGTTTCAGGTTACAGACTCCGCTAACCCAGAAATAATACCTCGGGTTAAGAACTTTGCTTCAGGATGAGAACAGAAATCGTGCTGCAGCAGCAGGGAGGCCCCATTAGCTAAAGTGGTGCTTCAGGTTAAGAACAGTTTCTGGTTAAGAACTGACCTCCGGAACGAATTAAGTACTTAACCCGAGGTACCACTGTACTATGAATATAACAAGATTACAGTGGTGCCCCGCAAGACGAATGCCTCGCAAGACGGAAAACCCGCTAGACGAAAGGGTTTTCCGTTTTGGAGGCGCTTCGCAAAACGAATTTCCCTATGGGGTTGCTTCGCAAGACGAAAAAATCTTGCGCGTCCCTGCGGGTTTTTTTCGCTCCCCCCCCTTTTCCTAAGCCACCTATCAGCTGTTCCGCTGAAAAACCCGCTTAAAAGCTGATCACGGAAAGCCGCTAGACTGCTGTAGCGCTAATCCACTAGGCTGTCAATGGGCTTGCTTCGCAAGACGAAAAAAACGCTAGACGAAGAGAATCGCGGAACGGATTCTTTTCGTCTTGCGAGGCACCACTGTACTTAAACAGCATGCAGCATTCCAACAGCAAAAATAACAAAGGAGTTTCACAGTTTTACCTTAGTCCTAGAAACACCCCTTCCATGATGTTGCTCACATTCACCTACAAAGTGACCTAGCCAGCCTGAATGTGCATGTGCAGAATATCATTCTGCATTCCAACCTGGCCAAGAAAATCTGGGGCAAATTTTATTTGTTGATGTATCTTAGGTGGAAATATTTATAAAGGAGCTTAATCAAAGAGCTCTTCAAGCAGCATGCACGATACAATTGTATGATATACACAGCTAAAACCCACAGAACTATTTAAAAAAACAAATACACATAAAATAAGGACCCAAAAATATAAGAAGAGCTCTGCTGGTTTGGACCCAAGGCCCATCAAGTCCTACATTCTGTTCCCACAGTGGCCAGCCAGATGCCCAAGAGAAGCTTGGAGGCAGGTCCAGAGCACAACAGCCCTCTTCCCCACCTGTCATTCCCAGCTGCTGGTATTGAGAGGCGTATTGTGTACAGCAGTGGTGGCAGAACAGAGCTATTCAGTCTGTAATATAGTACAGTGGTACCTTGGTTTGCATACGTCTTGGTTTGCTGTATACGTTTTGGATTACAAACACGTCAAACCCGGAAGTGCGTGTCCCAGTTTGCAACCTTTTTTTGGATTACGAACAATTATTTATTTTTTTGAGGCCCCATTGGCGAAAGCGCGTCTTGGGTTACAACCTGTTTTGCTTTACAAACGGACCTCCGGAACAGATTATGGTTGTAAAGCAAGGTACTGTAGTTGAAAACAAATATTTGTTTGGTAGGCTTGCTGAAATAACAGGTTTCCAGCAAGTATCTAAAACAATATAGGGAGGCTAGGCCTGCCTAACACATGATTGCTAATGCAACCAAGCATTATGAGCCGGGCAAGGAATTACCAAATTTGTTGACATCTTTGATTACAACTATCCAAAAACATCACTGAATTTCTGTAGTGATAATGATGATTTTTGGGTGATGCGCCTCTTTCTCAGTTTCCATGGTGTTTAGGGTGTGTGTATGTGCTATTTCAAAATTCTGATCAGAGCTTATTTCATAATTAATGTATCTGTTGGCAGATAATGATGTGCCAAAGTGTAAAGAGAATTCTCTCTCATCTTACCTGTACCGTATTCTCATATACATTTAACATGGTGCAGTCTTACTCAAAAACTATTTGTTAATGGGTGCTATCAGAGTCAGCACATGCCATCTTGCCTATGTTTTATCATGTGTATTTATTAACAGAGCTTTTTGTGAGTAAGGCTGAAATTGTTTATTTTCAAATCTTTTCAGCGTTATACAGTAAATTTGTTATTATGTTGCCTTCTGACCTTCAGAAAGGTTACATGTGTTAAATATACATCTGAATAAAGTAAAACCTGGAAGCAATAAAAATTCTTGCAACAGTCTCTCAAATGGCATCGATTGAGAAGGGTTAATAGTTATCCAAAAAAACAATTAAAAGCCTGGCAAAATAAAAATGTCTTGGGGCTTACCTAGAAACCATCAAAGGTGGGTTTAGCTGAATTTCCAATGGCAATCCTCATGCAGCCCCCTGATACCCTGTTCTGTTACAAATTTGGCTCACCCCCTATTTTCTATTAATTGTAATTGCACACTGTCATACTAAAGCTATACCACTTGCATTTCATAAATATTGTAAGCCAACTTCTTTTGTTTTTAGACCTGTCTACTGAATAGTAAATACATGAAATAAGCAAAACCTTTAGAATACAGGACTAGAGAGAGCAGCAAGCACAGATAACAAGTAAGCCTTTGTTTTTGATGCCAACTGTTAGATCAAACCTGTATATGTTTTGTGAACTGGGGAGAGGAGGGGGAGAAACAATGCCAGGTTAAAAACTCTTGTGTTATACTCCTGCTCTCTATTCATAAGCGCAACAGTTCTCCTTCACTCCGTACTTGCGTAACGAAGTTAACTCCCTATAGGGCTGGCCCCTTTCCAGACCTGGCAGACTCCTTTGAACACCTGCAAAATAGGCGACATGTCAGCAGGTACTAGATTGCCGACCCCCCACCCAAAGCACTGTGTCTGTCTTTTTGCTGGGGAAAGTACAGCTGTTGAAATTATGCCACTCATACAGCTGTGAAAAGAACAGGATCCCTGCTGGTAGCAGCCCTTACCACCAAGCTCGCATCTACACCAGTGGAAGATGGCATATAACCTACCGTAATGCACCTTTTTTTTAGGGACACGGGTGGCGCTGTGGTCTAAACCACTGAGCCCAGGGCTTGCCGATCGGAAGGTCGGCGGTTCGAATCCCCGCGACTGGGTGAGCGCCTGTTGCTCAGTCCCAGCTCCTGCCAACCTAGCCGTTCGAAAGCACGTCAAAGTGCAAGTAGATAAATCGGTACTGCTCCGGCAGGAAGGTAAACGGCGTTTCCGTGCGCCTGCTCTGGTTTCGCCAGAAGCAGCTTAGTCATGCTGGCCACATGACCCAGAAAAAAAAACTGCGGACAAACGCCGGCTCCCTCGGCCAGTAAAGCATGATGAGCGCTGCAACCCCAGAGTCCTTTGCGACTGGACTTAACTGTCAGGGGTCCTTTACCCTTTTTTAAATGCACCTTTTTACCAGCTCAGTCAATAGTTCTGAAATTATTTTATCAGTATTGTAGTGGACAAGACTGGGAAGGAGGCAGTACAGTCATTTCTCCTTACAGACAGACATAGCTGTGGTAGATTGCTATATAGCCTTTGTGGAGGCTGAACCATGTGTGGGTAGCAGTTCTCTTGGGACTCTTGCCTTAGTACAGTTGTTGAGCTCATATGAACCATCGCCAGGTAATAGAGAGAGTCATTTAGATCCCAGTCTCCTCTATACCACTGATGGATTACTTTAATTAAAGTTAGAATTTGCTTTCTCAGTTTGAAGATGGAGATTTGAAAAAGCAAATATGTGATGGCTTTATTTTGATGAGAGGTAAAGTTCTGCTTTTAGCTAAGGAGCCAGAATATAATCAGATTTGTGGGTGACGCACAGATGGGGAAAATTGGCTCAGAAATTAAAAGACAAAAATAGTTCAGCTGAGCTATGTTCTAGGCAAATCTTAGGAGTTTTTAGGAATCTTACTCATGAGGTTAGTTCCAAAGGTGCTTCCCTGCTTACAGAAAATTCTTCTTCCATTCTCATGCTACAGCAGAAGTTGCAGCAAATCACTGATTGAGTCTGGCTGCCTTGAGCAATTTTTTAGTGCCCCTCCCAAGGCCAGTGTGGTAGTGCCAGGTGGCATTGTGCCCTCTCTGCTCTTCAGATGATGGATGCAGTTTTCTTCCCCATTGTGGTGCTGTGCTGGGTGGAGAGGTTATTTAGCTTTACATTTCTCCTGGATTAAACCCAGAGCCTAGATGCCAAGGTTTCAGTGGTGGCCAAGAGTGTGTTTGTATGTTTAAAACTGGTTCCTAAAGATGTCTGATCAGACCATGGTAACACATGCCTTAGTTATAACATGTGTGCATTACTGTAACATGCTCTACATGGGGCTACCTTTGGAACAGTGTTTTAAACTCCCATTGTTTTAGGAGCATTTTGTGACATGGAATTTCATTAGGACAAGCAGTTTCTGAGCTCTGGGCGCAATACCGTGCCTAAGATTTCAGATTAAAACTGTAGAGTGGAAGGAAAGGGGGACCTTTTTCTGCCTCCTCACTTCTATCTACTCTCTGAAGACTGGAGAAGAATATTAGGGGGATGGGCAGGGGAAGGACTAGATCATGTGAAAAATGGACATAATATTTTGGCTGCAGTTCATTCATTTTCAGCTTTGTATTCTTGTTATTAAAAAAAAGCGCGCCTAGATATTCTGTTGTTGGGCCCATAACCTGGGTTTAAGGTGCCATTTAGCTCCTAGCTTTTATATCTCAGTTTCTAACACTGCCTTGGAGAAGTGTTTGGAAACTTCAGCAGGTCCAAGATGCTGTGGCCAGATTGCTGACCAGCTCCAGTCAAGCAGGGGCAAAAGAAACTCGACCAGCTACCAATCTGTTTTGGGGCACAATTGAAAGTGACTTACACAGCCCTATGCTTGGGTCCAGGGTATATGTAAGATAACATCTCCGTATATGAGCCTGCTTGAGCTTCTGGGGAGGCCTTTCTCTCAGTCCTGCCAACTTCACAGGCATGTTTGATGAGGACATGAGAGGCCTTCTCGGTGGCTGCTCCCATTTTGTGGAGCTCCTTTCTGTGGGAGCCTAGGCTAGCTTTCATTTTTCCAGCAGTCAAATACCGTATTGTTCGCTCTATAAGACGCACCAGATCACAAGATGCACCTAGTTTTTGGAGGAGGAAAACAAGAAGAAAAAAATACTCTGAATCTCAGAAGCCAGAACAGCAAGAGGGATTGCTGCGCAGTGGCTTCTGTGATAGCTGCGCAGCCTGCATTCGCATAAGACTCACACACATTCGCATAGGACGCACACACATTTCCCCTTACTTTTTAGGAGGGAAAAAGTGAGTCTTATAGAGCAAAAAAAATGATACTTTTGGTTTAGACATCCTTCTGGTCACTACCAGTCCCCTAACACCCTTTATAAAAACTGTTGACAGCAAAGCATCATCTTAAGAGGAATTCCTACTTCTCCTTCAAACACAAAGTAATGCTTCTTTGTGCACTCTACAGTGGTACCTCAGGTTGCATACTCCGCTAACCCAGAAATAGTGCTTCAGGTTAAGAACTTTGCTTCAGGATGAGAACAGAAATCGTGCTCCGGCAGCGCGGCGGCAGCAGGAGGCCCCATTAGCTAAAGTGGTGCTTCAGGTTAAGAACACTTTCAGGTTAAGTACAGACGTCCGGAACAAATTAAGTACTTAACCCAAGGTACCACTGTACATGCAAAGTATTCTTCAGAACTATTTTGCTTACTCATACAAATTCAGTTGGCTGAAACTAATATGATTAACTGACTTGAGAGTTCTTTAATTTGATGATAGTCTTACTTCCAATCCCATAGTTTCAGTGTGAGAACTAAACATTACCTTAAATTGTTTCTCTGAAATCAATGAGGATTGAAATGGTAGCAGGACCATGCCTTACAGGTAATGTGATATTTTACAGAACCTTGTGGGTTTTGTTTTCCCATATTTTGGCTGGATGCACTCCTTTGCCCTGAAATACAACAAGACTGCTAATTGACTTGCAGAATCGCAACCATTATGTTTTAAATGAGCCACACAAGCTTCTGTTCCAACTATTAACCAGCATTAGCATGATTATGGAAATAATTAGTAGATCTCTGAAGAAAATGTTGTTTTCTTTTGGCCTGAACGTGGCCTTGAAAGTTAATGAAGCTTTCCCTAGAAAGTAGCAAAAGTGTAGGCTGCAGTTTTAGTAAAACACAGAAATCCGAAATGTCATCGGAACGTTTGGTTTTTAGATCGCTTTATGTAATAGGAAACGTAATTTGTATTGCCTCAAAAATTACTTCTGTGTTAAGTTACACTTACCTGGTTTTTTGTATTCGGATTCTTGACTGCATGTAAATTGAAGGTGATTAGTTTAAAGTTCCCCTAAAAAAAAACATTTTGAATTTATAATAGGTAATGAGTCAAAGCATTCCTGGAAAAGAAGCTGCACAAAAACTTGTGCTGCATCCTCCTCATAGATTTTATTTGTATTTAGTCATTAGACCAATCACAAAAGTTTTCTCTATCATTTTAGCACAACAAATGGCAGTCCGTGGAAAACCCAAGTGCCATTTTGTCTGATTTAGTGGAAAACAGTGAAGCAAATTGAGTTGTGGACAAGGCCTAACTCAATTCCCGCCCTCCCCCCCCCCCCCCGGCGAACAGCTCAGTTTCAAACTGCAACACTCGGTTTCGCACATACATCCCTCCTCACAAGAGCTGCCTCTTTTCTCCATACCACTAATGACTCATCTTCCTTTTGTTGTGACCATTTCTTTTTCACTCAGAAAGTGGCAGGAAAAGGTCCAAAAGATGGCTGCTGAACAGTTCTGCGTAACAGGTGAAAGAAGTTGATCCTTTTCCTTATTTCTGTGGGTTTGACCAGTTCTGAGATCTGTTACAGATACGTTGGGCAAGAAGGCGAATAATTCTGGAGCTTCTACAGATGCTGTCCACTCTCCTTAAATAGAAGAATGGGTGTCAGGGAACTGCCATCGGAGCATCAGGTGGTGGAGGGACTCAGGGAGGAAGAAAGAGACTCAACAGCTGAAGCAGGGACCAGCAGGGGGAGGAGTGGGTCTCTGAGGGAATGCGAGCAGGAGGGAGGGCTCAGGGAAGCTTCCAGCGAGAACAGTGGGGAGGTATCTGAGTCTCCCATAGGGAGACCCACACCTCGCCGGAAACTGTCACGCCGTGAGTCCAGGAGACGCGTTTCCGTTAAGGAGCTACTTTGCTGGAAACGCTTCCGCAGACAGCCACTGTCGGACTCTACTAGTGACTAGAGCAGACATGTCTGAGGAGCTCCGTCACACACGGAGG
This sequence comes from Podarcis liolepis, assembly GCF_965112155.1. Classification (NCBI taxonomy): domain Eukaryota; kingdom Metazoa; phylum Chordata; class Lepidosauria; order Squamata; family Lacertidae; genus Podarcis; species Podarcis liolepis. The sequence continues at coordinate 79,590,090 of NC_139560.1, read as the reverse complement.
TTTGTGGGGTCGCACAAACTCTGAGGGAGCACGTTTTTACGCACAAGCAGCTAATCAATCCCTAACAGCAGTCCGACAGTCTCTGTACGCTGCCTGTGCAAGAGAAAGCATCATGAGCGAACCAACCGGAACCGGAGGAGCGGGGGCTGGAGCTGGTCCAAGCTTGGAAGATAGATACCGAGCGTTGGAGGTCCAACTGGCGCTGCAGACGGCGAGGCTGGAGGAGAGAAGGGCTCAGGATGCAGACAAGAAGGGGAGAGCCACTCAATTCCCCAGAAAGGTACCAGGATTGGTGCAAAAATTTGGGGGGGACCCCAAGGATTACCATGCCTTTAGGACAGAGATGCAATATGCCATTAATGTGCAGTTCGATGAGTTCCCTGATGAGGAATCGCGAGTTGCTTTTGTAATTGGGCATCTTGAGAAAGGGGCGAGAGACTGGGTTCGACCCCTAATGGCAACGCACAATGACATACTAAAGGACACGAGGAAGTTCTTTCGTGCAATGGATATCATGTTTTCCAGCGATATTGAGGAAGGGGCGGTGCGCAGACAGCTAATGGCTTGTAAGCAGGGAAGTCGATCTGTCCGTGAGTACTGGACTGAGTTTACCATGCTGATTCACAGACTGAGTTGGGATTTATCGGCGGCACCCATTCAAATGCTATTTGAAGAAGGTCTTTCTTCGGCGGTGAAAGACGAGCTGTCACGGAGCCCCAGGGCGGAGTCTATGGATCAGCTGACCAAATCTGCGCTGACCATAGGAGCGCGGCAGGAGGCAAGAGCCTTGGAGAGGCGGGAAGGGAGAGGGGAACGTTGGAAGGAGTTCCGCATTCCAGACATTCCTGAGCCAGCTTTCCCGCCGGCAGAGCCGATGGAAATCGGAACAGCGCGCGCGCGCGCATTTTCAAAAACCAGCGAGGGGGCTAAGAAGGAGGGAAAGGGCCCCCGGAAATGCTATCTCTGCCAACAGCCAGGCCACTTTGCCAGAGTCTGCCCCCAGAGGAAGGAATGGCAAGGGATGGTGGGAGCTGTTGAGGGGGGAGAACAGGGGGGAACGGAGCAGGTAAAAGCCAACGCCTGGTTGCCACAATCGGGGCACTGCAGCCAGGCCAAAGAGCAGTGAAAGTGCCCGTGCCAGAAGCTCCTCGACCTGCTCTAGTGATTGAAGTGTCGCTAGAGCTGCAAAATGGGCACCCCCTAAAAATAAAGGCGCTATTGGACTCAGGCAGCTCCTGCAATTTTATGAGCAAGGAGTTTGCTGCTGAACACCAGATACAGACTATCCCTTTAAGCAACCCCCTGCAGGTGACCACGATTGATGGCAGGGAGTTGTTGGGAGGAGGAGTCAGCTTGCAGACTGTCCCAATGATAATGAGGGTGGCAAGGCACACAGAACTGATAGCGTTTAATGTGGCCACCCTGGGAGGCGCTCCCATTATTTTGGGAATGAGCTGGCTAGCTCTACATGATCCGCTGGTTGGCTGGCATCAAAGAGTGGTGTCCTTTGGTTCAGCACATTGCTTAGAACACTGCAAAGGGGAAAAGGGTTCAGCAGGGGCCCAAGCCACCCTAGCAGGGACTGAAGTAATGGAGAAGGTGAAGGTACCACCACAGTATGCAGATCTCAGCGACGTGTTCAGCGAGAAGGAAGCTGACCAACTACCACCTCATAGACCCTTTGATTGCCAGATCAATTTACTCCCTGGAGCACAGCTTCCCGTGGGCAAGTTGTATGCCATGTCAGACAGAGAAATGCAGGAGTTGCGAGGGTTTATTGACAAGAACCTGAAGAGAGGCTTCATCAGAGAGTCCAAAGCAGCAGGGGGTAGCCCAGTGTTCTTTGTGGACAAAAAAAACGCGGACAAGCCGAGACTTGTATGCGATTTTAGGAGGTTAAATGCAGTGACTGAACCGGTGGCTTTCCCTATGCCCAGAATTGATGATATTTTGACCAGGGTGAGGAAGGGAAAGATTTTTACAAAGCTGGATCTAAGGGGGGCGTACAACCTGATACGCATAAGGAAAGGGGATGAATGGAAAACCACCATGTTTACCCCTTTGGGGGCATTTGAATACCTCGTTATGCCATTTGGATTACAAGCAGGCTCAGCGTGTTTTCAATCTTTTATGAACCACGTACTGGGCCCTTTGCTCTACAAGAATTGCGTTGCTTTCCTAGATGATGTGTTGGTGTATTCAGAGAATGAGGAGCAACATGTGAGAGACGTCAGAGAAGTGTTGAGCAGACTGCAAGCCAACAGGCTGTGGGTCAAACTGGAGAAGTGTCGGTTCCATACCAAGGAGGTGGAATTCCTGGGGTACCGCCTGTCAGACAAGGGATTGGCCATGGATCCCGGCAAGGTACAGGCAGTGCTGGAATGGAAAACACCCAAAACCAAGAAGGATGTGCAGAGGTTCCTAGGGTTTGGAAACTTTTATCGTAAGTTCATCCGCAACTTCGCCCATCTGACGGCGCCCATCACTGACTGTCTCAGCAGTAAAAAGAAGTTTGTATGGACGGCGGAGGCGGAGCGAGCGTTTGAGGAGCTGAAAAGGGCCTTCGCCTCTGAAGAACAACTTCTGCATGTGGATTTACGAAAGAAGCTAAGGGTTGAAACAGACGCATCTGACAGAGCCATAGGGGCGGTGCTTCTTCTGCAGCCGGGGAAGGAGGAGTCAGAGTGGCGACCGTGTGCCTTCTTTTCGCGAAAGCTGAACAAATCCGAGAGGAACTACACGGTGTACGACCGAGAACTTCTTGCTATTCATGAGGCGTTCCGGAGATGGAGGCATCTGCTAGTTGGTGCACAACATAAGGTGCAAGTGTGCACGGACCATAAAAATCTAGAGTATTGGAGAACTGCGCGAGTGCTCAACCAAAGGCAGTTGAGATGGGCCCAGGAGTTCTCCAAATTTAACTTTGAGATTTGTTACGTGCCAGGCCCAGAGAATGTTAGGGCGGACGCTCTCTCACGCAAACCTGAATATTTGGAGGGGGAGGGAGCACCCGAAGAAACCCATATCATTCCAGAGGACCGCTGGGTGTGTGGGGCGACTTTGGTGGGGCAAAGGGAATTGGTAGAGGGTACGGTGCAGGATGCATACGCCCAGGACAAACTCAGGGATCTCAGGAGGGAGGAAGACAAATCCGGTGGTTTTGAGGAGAGAAACGGGGCATTGTATTATAAGGGAGCGTTATATATACCTGAAGGGGAATTGAGGGAGAAGGTACTCAAGCAGCTGCACGATAGCCCCACAGCAGGGCATTTTGGGCAACACAAGACCATGTGGCTGGTTACCAGGGAATTTTGGTGGCCCAAGGTCAGGGAAGATGTGCGGGAGTATGTGAGAGGGTGTGAACAATGCCAAAGAGCCAAGGGGGAGAGGCGGGCGCCGGCTGGTTTATTAGAACCACTGCCCACACCTGAAAGACCGTGGGAAGCAGTGGCAATAGATTTCATGACTGATCTGCCAAGGTCTAGAGGGAAAACAGCCATCATGGTTGTAGTAGACCTGTTAACTAAAATGGCCCACTTTATAGCCTGCTCACATGCGGTCACAGCAGAAGAAACAGCCAAATTGTTTGTAGAGAATGTGTTTCGGTTGCATGGCGCCCCCTTGAGGGTGGTTTCAGACCGAGGGAAACAATTTACTTCCAGGTTCTGGAGGAAGCTCATGAGCTTACTGCATGTAGAGGTTAATTTTTCAACGGCCCGTCATCCAGAAACCAACGGGCAGGCGGAAAGAGCAAATGGGGTTCTCCAACAATATTTGAGGTGTTATGTTAATGACAGAGAGAATGATTGGGTGGAGAAGCTGGCGTTGGCAGAATTTGCCTACAACAATGCAGAGAACGTGTCCACGGGGATGAGCCCCTTTTTGGCTAATCACGGGTGCCATCCCAGAGCCTTCCCAGGGGGGGAGGGGGAGAACTGGAGCGTTCCAGCTGCAGAACAGTTCGTTGAAGAAATGGAAGCGATCCATCGCCAGCTCCAACTCAACTTAAACAGGGCTAAGGAGGAATATAAGAGGCAGGCAGACAAAAACCGAAGGGAAGGTGAAAGCATCAGGGTGGGGGACCAGGTGTGGCTGTCAACCCAAGGGTTGCCGTTCAAAGGAGGTTGTAAGAAATTAAGACCCAAAAGGCTGGGTCCGTTTGAAGTCATGCAGCAGGTCAATCCAGTGGCTTTCAGGCTCCGGTTACCGAACCACATGAAGCTGCACCCAGTTTTTCACAGGTCGTTGCTGTCACCGTATAGAGGAGACAGTGAAGGGAGGGTCACTAGGGGACCAGCAATGGAGGAGAAAGAACACAGCTACCATGTAGCGGAGATCCTCGATTCCAGGTGGAAGGGAGATCAAGTAGAGTATTTGGTAATGTGGGAAGGGGAACCGGAGTCGGAAAACACCTGGGTTAGGGCAGAGGATGTCAATGACGAAGTTTTAATAGAGACTTTTCATCAGAGGTTCCCATGTAAACCTCAGCCTGTAGCGAGGTTCCGAAGGGAATACTTTGCCACCACCGACGAGGAAGAGGAGTTGGAGGGGTTCCCAGATTCTGAAGAGGAAGAGGATTCAGCGAGCCAGGACGACGATCGATGGAGGGAATTGTTCGAGACGTCGGAAGATGAGGAAGATTCGTTTCGGGGTTTTAGCCCTTCACCTCCCAGGGGAGAGGAAATGGGAGGGGGTGAGGGGGGCCCTGGAGGGGAGGTGGATGTCAGGGAACTGCCATCGGAGCATCAGGTGGTGGAGGGACTCAGGGAGGAAGAAAGAGACTCAACAGCTGAAGCAGGGACCAGCAGGGGGAGGAGTGGGTCTCTGAGGGAATGCGAGCAGGAGGGAGGGCTCAGGGAAGCTTCCAGCGAGAACAGTGGGGAGGTATCTGAGTCTCCCATAGGGAGACCCACACCTCGCCGGAAACTGTCACGCCGTGAGTCCAGGAGACGCGTTTCCGTTAAGGAGCTACTTTGCTGGAAACGCTTCCGCAGACAGCCACTGTCGGACTCTACTAGTGACTAGAGCAGACATGTCTGAGGAGCTCCGTCACACACGGAGGTTTGTGGGGTCGCACAAACTCTGAGGGAGCACGTTTTTACGCACAAGCAGCTAATCAATCCCTAACAATGGGTTTCTGGACACTTTAGTCAACATGATGCCCAATTTTTCAAAGCTTCCACTGTTGCTGGAGTTTGTAGCAAGCATGCATAGCACTTGATCTACTAATTCACTGAAGATTTCATAAACGGCCTGCTTGTTTGGGATTGGAAAAATAGGATGGGGCTTGTCAAGCATCTGCGGACCATAATTAGTAGTTAGTGGGCCACGTTCAGCTTGGTGGGTCATATATTCTGTAGACCTGGCTTGTAATGTTTCCTTGGGGCATAGGATTTATTGGGATTCAGCCAGCTGAATACTTCCACCTGCAGGGGGCGGGAAACCTAGCTATGGTTGAGCACATCCATTCATTCCCAAGAATTAATCTTTTAAAAGGAGAAGTTCATTATGGGCTCTGCCTAGAGACTTCTTCGCTTGTAATGAATGTGGAGCAACTCCATACATATTCAATGCCTTTCCTCTGCAGAACTGAGCTAATGTGTATGCAAAAAGTGAGCTCTGGAATGGTTTTCCCTTATATATTTTTCCGGTTATTATATGTGTGTACATAAAAACTAGATGAAAATAAGGTCCACATTAGTTCAGCATTTGGCTTCCAGCAGCAGTTAATTAGGTATGTCTGGGAGCTTATGCGCAGGTCAAAAATGCAACGAGCTTTGGAGGCTAATAGCTGTTGATAGTTCTATCCTTAATGAATCTGTCATATATATATATATATGAGAATGATGTTTAGGATAGCAGCCAGCACCACCCTTGGGATTTGTTGTTGCTGTTGTTGTTTAGCCGTTTAGTTGTGTCCGACTCTTCATGACCCTATGGACCAGAGCACACCAGGCACTCCTGTCTTCCACTGCCTCCCGCAGTTTGGTCAAACTCATGTTAGTAGCTTCGAGAACACTATCCAACCATCTCGTCCTCTGTCGTCCCCTTCTCCTTGTGCCCTCCATCTTTCCCAACATCAGGGTCTTTTCCAGGGAGTCTTCTCCTCTCATGAGGTGGCCAAAGTATTGGAGCCTCAGCTTCAGGATCTGTCCTTCCAGTGAGCACTCAGGGCTGATTTCCTTCAGAATGGAGAGGTTGGATCTTCTCCTCCAGCACCATAATTCAAAAGCATCAGTTGTTTGGCGATGAGCCTTCTTTATGGTCCAACTCTGGATAGGCATGTGTAAATTGTGTTTGGAGGAGACCAATCTTAGCTAGGCTGAAAGATGCATCTTCTCACAAAGTGACTGAGACCTCTCTATCGGAGCGAGATCTCTCTATCGGAATTTCTGAAGTTCATTGGTGCTGTGGTGTGTTTGTGTGTATAAAACGCTTGGCTATACTGTTAATAGTTACAGGGGTATGGGAATTGTGTATTATATATACATACACCAATCAAACATCAGATTTTTATAGCTCAATACTACTCTTGTTCAAGACTTCAGTACAGGGTTGGAAACTCCCATTGTTCTAGGTGCATTTTGTGACAGGGAATTTCATTAGCGCGAGCTGGTGCTGAGGGTGTGGAAGGAGAAATTCCTCCCCATGAGTCTTCCAGGAGATCTCTGCAGCATCAGGCAAATTGATAGGTGCCACCTCTCAGCTGGCCTTACAGAAAGGCAGAGTTTCCCTCTTGGCAGCCGCAGATTGGCTGCCTGTAGGCTTAGGAATAGAGCTGCCTTTTCCCTCCCTCCCTTCCCCATCAGTCTCACCCACTGAAAAGGGACAGGAAACAAAGATCATGGCAGTCCTCCTTGAAACTGCTGGAGGAATGGGTTTGTCTGCTCCTGAAGCAAATTCTGAAAATGACAGGGACGCTCTGCAAAGGAGGGGGCATCCTGAGAGGAGAGGAGGAAAAGTGGCAGAGAAATCCAATGAACGCTTGCAGAGAGAGATAAAGAGTACGCTATAGCCTGTTCATTTTTTTGCATTTCTCTTTCATCCTCAGCGCAGAAGGGGAGGCTCCAATAAGGGGCTGGGTAATGGGAGTTTAACCGGCTGCCAGCCTGCCTCTGGAGCGCCCTGAATTCAGCCAGCCCTGATTGGCCCATGCGCCTGCCTCTGTTCTCTTCTTGCTTTCTTCCTTCCCTCTCAAGAAGGGGGGGAGGGGTAATTAATTGCACAGGAGAAATTAAACCTTGGGTGGAATTTCACACATGTGGGATGTAGAGGGAGAACAAGGCAGAATGTGGTTTCCGAACTTCCCATCCATTTGAAAACCGCTGAGCATCTTGGTGGACCACTTTATGATTTTCCTGTCTGCTTAGCAACTCTAATGCACTGGGCTTTACAATGTTAAGGAATTCAAACTGCAATACAATGAAATGCAATATATAAGAAACAAGAAGCAATGTGGGTGCCATGTTTTCAATCTGGATCTGCCTGTTACTCGGAAGTAAATTCCAACCAAGTTCAATTGGGTTTCCTCCCAAGTAAAACATGCGTGGATTAAGGACCTGTAAACTTTTTATTTGTTTTCTTTTAAACCCAACTTGTTTTGTTCAGGTTTTAGTTATCTTGTTTAAAAGCATATCATACATTAAAAGTACATTAATTTGAAATATACTAGCCAGTTAGTTACGATGGTTTAAGTAGTGCATGTTAAAGTGTTACCTACCTCAGACTCTGACAGTGATGCTTAAAATCAAAGCAGTTTTTGGAATGGAATCACTGAGGGACCCTTAAGTCTTAGGTTTGTGAACTGGACACTCAAAGTGGGTGTCTCTGCCAACAGTTGTACAGGCCTGTAATATGTATTAATTGTGGTGCCAAAAAGATATATGAAGGAAAGGAGGTGTAAGGAGAATCCAGGGCTTGTCTGCAGAGTGGAAAGAAAGGAGGACCTTTTTCTGCCTTTTTACCTCCAGCCACTTGCTGAAGACTGGAGAAGAGACCCTCTTAAGAATATTAGGGGGGTGGGCAAGGGAAGCATGGCTTTATTTTTTGCCGTCTTCAGATGCAGATTAGACCAAGTGAAAAAAAGAACATAAGAGTTTAGCTGCAGTTCATTCATTTTCAGCTTTGTATTCTTGTTAATAATAATAATAATAATAATAATAATAATAATAATAATAATAATAATTTTATATCCCACCCTCCCCAGCCGAAGCCAGGCTCAGAGCGGCTAACAACAGTGTGTTAAAAAGTGTGTCTAGACATTATGCTGCTGCGCCCATAACCTAGGTTTAAGGTGCCATTTAGTTCCTAACTTTCATATCTCGGTTTCTAACACTGCCTCAGTATTGTGTGTTTTTTGTTGTTTTGTTTTTAATGCTGACTGGAAATGATACTGCAAACCTCCACTTTTCTTAATGAGAAGTTTTTATATAAGGGCAAGGGCTGGTTAAATTTGCTCTTGCATACTTTGAAAAGGTGTGCACACCCTGATACAGAAATACCTGCACAAATGCCCAGAATGGAAAAGACGGGGGAGGGCAGGAGAGAAGAGTAACTGAGGGAGGGGACAGAGCAGCCCAGCCCTGACCCTCTCCATCAAGCTCAACACACTTGTGCAAAATGACAAGTAGCAGAATAGCATCAAATATCCTAACAGGATATGTAGAAGCCAACAAGCCAGTCGTTGTTGTTGTTTAGTCGTTTAGTCGTGTCCGACTCTTTGTGACCCCATGGACCATTGCACGCCAGGCGCTCCTGTCTTCCACTGCCTCCCACAGTTTGGTCAAACTCACGCTGGTAGCTTCAAGAACACTGTCCAAGCATCTCGTCCTCTGCCGTCCCCTTCTCCTGGTGCCCTCCGTCTTTCCCAACATTAGGGTCTTTTCTAGGGAGTCTTCTCTTCTCATGAGGTGGCCAAAGTATTGGAGCCTCAGCTTCAGGATCTGTCCTTCAGTGAGCACTCAAGGCTGATTTCCTTCAGAATGGTGGATAGGTTTGATCTTCTTGCAGTCCATGGGACTCTCAAGAGTCAGTCATATGTGGACATAAAAACCACATCTGAACAATCCATTTGCGATATAAAGCACTCTGAAACGGGGGCTTGAGTCCAGTTTCCAGAACTTGGTCTTGATAATTGGCCACGGTTAACACAATTGCATGTATGTAACATTGCAAAGACCATGTAAAACATTGTAAGAATAATTATTATTTTATTATTTGTACCCTGCCCAACTGACCGGGTTGCCCCAGGTAAAAACCAGGAAAGGTGGAGTAAGGGAAAGGGAAGGGCGCACACGAGCCTGTTCCTAGATCTCGTAAACATCAGCACCAGGTCACTGAGCACACCTGAGTACAAAATCAGAAAGGCAGAAATCAGTACAGTGGTGCCCCGCAAGACGAATGCCTCGCAAGACGAAAAACCCGCTAGACGAAAGAGTTTTCCGTTTTTCGATGCGCTTCACAAGACGAATTTCCCTATGGGCTTGCTTCGCAAGACGAAAACGTCTTGCAAGTCTTGCGATTTTTTTCGCTTTCTCTCCCCCCTTTTTCTAAGCCGCTAAGCCGCTAATAGCCTTTTAGCCGCTAAGCCGCTAAGCCTTTAATAGCCACTAAACCGCTAATAGCGCTAATCCTCTAAACTGCTAATAGGGTTGCTTCACAAGACGAAAAAACCGCTAGACGAAGAGACTCGCGGAACGGATTATTTTCGTCTTGCGAGGCACCACTGTATTCAAAAAAGAAGCTATCCTGTTCTGAGCAACATTCCTCTATGGATATTGTTACTGAGAGCAGCACAGCACCACCCGTGACCCTAGTTATACTGTAGACCCAGAGGGGTGTGTGCTCTGGTTCTCTGGAAGCACCACGGTTCTTTTGATCTTCAGACCACTCCCACTCTAAAGAGCAAATATAAAAAGAGTTTGCAAAATAAATGTTTATTCCTTCTGCTGTCCCTCTTTGAAAACACTTTTGTTCTTTTCTTATAAACAAAGTCATATCTTCTTTCTGCTTCTTTTATTTTATTTTTTAGAAGAAGAAGAAAAAAACACCAAAGCTTCGAAAGGCACTTCCGTTCCAGACAATTTTGTTTTGAATTTGGGAATTGTCAAGGAGCTGTGGTTAGCCGCCCAGTCTGTGTGCCGTTGCCTGGCACCGTTGCCTAGTAACATCATGCTATCGCTTTAGCACTCAGCCTTGAGTTAGAGTCTAATAATGAAAAGAAAGTTAGATGTGGTCATTTACATCGAAAGAAATTGCTGTCTGTCTGTGTGTCCGGTTTTTGCAATTTTTTAAAATAGCTATTTTCTAAACTCAGTTTTTCATCATGATAAATGGGTGCAAAATGGGGTTGTTGTTTTTCCTGCTATGCAGCAATAGTTTTTAATTTTTGTTCTCTTCTTTTGCTTTCATTTTAGCAGGGATTGGGGTGTGCTTGTTACCTAGCTGTTTTGGTCCCGTCCCCCCACCAGTTTTGCCCAAATGTAGCTTTTTGAGATAAAAATTGGATGTGAGGATCAGAGAATGCTGGATGTGAGGATCAGAGAACTGTAGAGACCACAAGGGTCATCCAGTCCAGCCCACTGCAATACAGGAATCTTCTGTGCAAGGCGATCTAGAGTACGGCTGGAAAGGTGTACATCTCTAATGCCTTGGATAACCTGGCAAGAAAATGGGGCCAAGGGGACTCCAACTTAAAGAACCGTTAGCAGAGTATTTACCACTGTCCACAGGGTTGTGTTCATGTCAATGCACATACCTGACCATTAGAATTTCCACACAGCAAAGGTAACAGGCATGGAGCCCCAGAAGGCAGCGTATGTTCAGAAGGGGATCCCAACAGTTTGGAAAACACTGCCCCCTTTTATTGCAAGAACAGCCAAAAAACGCACACAATTATCATGAATATGCAAAGTGAAGAATGTCTGTTTTGGATTTTGCGTGACACAGATAGCTGTTTATGATTTCATCCAAATTGGTTCTCTCCAGAAATCACAATTCTGGTCCTTGATGCTTAAAGAACAAAGACTGTTGTTTTTTCCACCCCTCAGCTTCAAACATTTCCTTCTGTTCTTTCAGAACTCTTCAGAATTACTAACAACTTTTAATGCCTTTTAAGTTTTGCTATGGAACAAATCAGGGCGGGGCGGGGGGGGGGAGGGGACAACAACAACGACTTTCAACAGACCACTCAATGCATTCATGTTTCCCACCACAGCTTTTCTTGTCTGGCAACTGTCCTCATTGTGCTCAGAAGCATTCACCTGCTTATGGAATTTCAGCACCAAAGGTTGAAGCAAGAGGCAGGTGGAGGTGGGGAGAAATGAGACTGAGACCCAAAAATGCGATGAAAGGCAGAAATACACCTAGCCACAGAAAACAGAGTCAGTGTGCTCCTGGAAAGGCAATTCTTAACTGTGTGGCAAGCTTAATTTTCAAGCTTAATTGCAGGTGGGGGGAGGGGAGAGTGAGAAAATGAATGAATGTGTGCAAATGAATGAATGAGTGTGCACGTTTGGGTTTATGTGGGTAGCCTTGCCCATTCCCCCCCCCCCAATTAGTCTGGAATATTAACTATGAGGGAAATGTGAGCCTCTACAGAAGGAAGAGGCCTCTGCCAAAGAAGATTGGCAAAATAAATTATTGAACTATGCAGGACAAATTAGTCAACCTGAAACCCAAGAAAGAAAGAGGACTTTGATTGTTTTTTTAAAAGGGGGCAAATTTTTAATGCATATTTTTAAAGCTTTGTGTATAGATTTCTACATGAGAGTATGACTTTTAAAAGTCACTTAAATGATGAAGGTTTTAAAATTGGATTGTTAAGAATATAAGGTTTTACAGGCATGCATGAACAAGCATAAAACAATGGAACCAAGAAGAGAGGAGTGGAGGGAAGTGAAGCAAAAAATTATGATTTAAAAATTTGTTTATGGTTTTTTTTCTTTATGCGTTGTTGTTGTTTTTTGTTATTTTTGGAAAATTAATAAAATGTTATTTAAAAAAAAACTATGAGGGAATGTGGCCCTTGAGCTTGAAAGGTTTTCTCCTCCTGTCTTAAATAAGTAGTATCCTTCTGGCTTCAGCCAATGTGAAAGGTAGTTAGAGATCCAGTAATCTTGCAGCAGTTGCAATGGTGAGCTGATCATTTGCAACCCAGTCAAGGTAAAATCATTGTATGGCCAATTGGTACAGATCTCTGGCTCCCCTTGTGGATAATAATAACAATAATAATAATTATTTTTATTTATACCCCGCCCTCCCTCGCCAAGGCCGGGCTCAGGGCGGATAACAAGCAATAATAAAAACAAGTTGAATGAATACAACTTAAAAACAAGATTAAAATACAACATTAAAACATTGAAACATTAAAATGATGCAGCTGCCACACTGAGACTGGAAACAAGAATTAAAATACAACATTAAAACACTGAAACATTAAAATGATGCAGCTGCCGCACTGAGACTGGAAACAAGAATTAAAATACAACATTAAAATATTGAAACATTAAAATGATGCAGCTGCCACACTGAGACTGAAGCTCCGAAAGGGATAATATATAGCATTTGCTATCTTGAGTATATGAAGTTATCCTTTCAAACTTGCTTACTCCTCATTGTGGTATGGTATGGTATGGTAAGTATGGTAGATCACTGAGTAGGCCTTGACAATATATCAATATATTGCCCAGAGCCAGTATGAGGAGCAGATTGCAATGTTGGCTTCACTCAGCTGTATATCACTGGTGAGACCACCACCTCTCCTAAGTCTCTCTGCTAGCAACACTCGCTGGAGGAAGTAAAGATTCCTGACTCCCTCCAACAGGCGCTGCTAGCAGAGAGACTCAGGAGCAGGCGGTTTCACCAGCAGTATACCGCTGAGTGAAACTGCCACCCCACTCTGCCCTCATATACTGTGCAGAGGGAGAAACAAGCCTCATCGGTGGGGCGCCAATAGGCTTATTCCTCCCTCTGCATTTTTTTACTGCTCAGCTGAGGAGGGTGCAATTGCTACTCTGGCAAACTCTCTGGTTAGCACCATCCTTTCCCTCCCTTTGTTTGCTTTCGTTTTGTTTAGAGAGCACAAGTTACACAGTGTGTGCATGTAATTTCTTACTCCACTGCATTGTAGTCCTATTTGTGGGTTTTATCTGAAGCCTTGCAAGGGCTTAACACCACCAGGATTAAGGGGATAATGCATTAGTTTACAGGATACTGGGAAATGAGCTGCAAAACAAGCTGAACCCCATGCAAGGTGCAAGCCTGTAGTACCCTGCCTCTGCAAAAACCAGACAGTAAGGAATAAGATTCCAGTGGTAAGATTGCAAGAGACTCCTGAGGCAGCTCATTTATTTTCTGCTTCAACACTGGTAATTGCCTCCATCTCGTGCATACAGGAATTATGTTTATATTAAGGGAGGGTTTGATTTTTTTTAAGAATGGGGAAGTATTAGTGCATTCCTAAGGAATGCAACTGCAGAGTGCAGAGGATGCGGGTGGTGCTGTGGTCTAAACCACAGAGCCTAGGACTTGCCGATCAGAAGGTCGGCGGTTCGAATCCCCGCGATGGGGTGAGCTCCCGTTGCTCGGTCCCTGCTCCTGCCCACCTAGCAGTTCGAAAGCACGTCAAGTACAAGTAGATAAATAGGTACCGCTCCAGTGGGAAGGTAAACGGCGTTTCCATGCACTGCTCTGGTTAGCCAGAAGTGGCTTAGTCATGCTGGCCACATGACACAGAAGCTGTCTGCGGACAAAAGCCAGCTCCCTCGGCCTATAGAGTGAGATTAGCACCGCAACCCCCAGACTGCAACAGGACTGTCCTGTAGCAGGAGCTGGGCTTGCAGCATCAAGTGATGAAATCGTTAAGCCAGTGGAATATTCACCGTACAAGCAGTGTTTCAGTGGTTCCTTTTCAAAATCAGGAATATATTCCCAGAATTTGCAAGTGTGTGTTCAGAAGATACATCTCTTCTGCATTTGAAATGCAGTATTTTTAACAAGATACCACAGGACCATATGATTAACATTTAACAAGCACAGATCTTGGGTTGGTTTGAGTCTAAGAGGTGACAGCATTTAAGGTGTGTACCAGTTTTTGCCATATGGCCTGTTACATCTTAAAGCTTAATTTAGCCATCTGCTACATAATGTTTACAAATACATTTTTGCTTGCTTGGGCTAGTACGGATTTTTCCTCATGTTTTAGCTCCCCAGGGTGTCAACATATTGCGAACGTTATTCCATCATCTGCTAGCAAAACGATATCAAGAAATTGTAGCTCTGAAAGTAGTTCTGTGTGGTAGAGGTTAAGTGGTGAGATCACCTTAACTGATATGGCGGTTAATACAAGCACCTCACAGCTTTAATCCTTGTCTTTAGTCTTTTATTTATGCCTGGCTATAGTATGGATATTGTGGTAGCTCAATTGAGAGAGGGCTTTATCTCCCTTTTTGACATAATGTAACGTGTGGGAAACAATGTATGTTTAGCTGACTAAAATATGGAGTAGCAACATAACTACAGAGACTCCTAGTTTTCCTCTCAGTCAGCAGAAAATAACTCTTATGTTTGGTTACCAGAAGAGATGCATAAGATACAAAAATTGCACTAAACATGCTTGTTTGTTTTTTAAGTTAAAACATGTAAATAGGGTATCCGCATCGGTGGCTGTGTGGGGAAGGGGAAATTTGAGAAAACCACCTTCTCCCTCTTCTGTTCTCTAGCAGGAGCATTTATTATACTGCAATCTCTTCTATTCTGGATGCAGCCCAATTTTTTTCATGAGTATGCGCATTATCTCCTAATGATAGCTTTAATATACGTGCCCTGGGGGATTTCGGTTTTACGAAATCTCGCAATCTGGCGTCTATATAGCACATGACAAAACAGCTGACAAACCACAAAATCCTGCCCTGTTTAAAGGGAGGATGTACTAGGTCAACTCTGGTGTTCATTCTGAAGAATAATTGATATTCGTAACTTGGTTTCAGTCTAATATTGAAGATGTGGGCACAAATTATCGTACTCGTTTGAATGTTTACTCCCCCATCTGTTGACAGGCTTCTCCGAGATAAAGCAAATATATTTGGAAACGTGGTGTGTGTGTGTGTGTTTTCTGGCATCGCTGAAGAATCTCCCTCACGTTTGAGAAAATCAGATTGTGCAGCAGCAACAGATGGCTGGATGAAGACAGAGAGTGTGACTAACTTGAGCCACTGCTGCCTTGTCATGTTTATTCTTTCTTTGCAGTTTTTTAATAGTTTTGATTTGTTTAAGGTCTCCCCTCCCCCCAATTTGTTAGCTGCTTTCTTTTGCTTGCAAGCTAATCGGGATATAAATTAATTGCGTTTCTGTTTTTCGATGTCCCTTTTCGGGTGCTGTTTCCTCGCAAGTGGTTTTGGTGTTCCCCCTAATGTTCCCATATCAATTTATGTTGCAGCTGGATCCCGGGCTTCTTACACCAGCCAGCATAGCCACCTGGGCTCCGAGCTAAGGGCACTACAGTCTCCAGAGCACCACATAGATCCTATTTATGAAGACAGAGTATATCAGAAGCCCCCTATGAGGAGTCTCAGCCAGAGTCAAGGGGACCCTCTTCAGCCAGCACTTACAGGCACATATCGCACTAGCACAGGTAGGTGAAAACAACCTACAGTCTCTTTCTACCCTCCCTCCCCTTCCTGTCTGGGTAGGTATGCTGCCTTTAATTCATAAATTTCTGCGTTTTTGCTGTTCTGTTAGAAACACAGTGACTGAATCTGTGGTCAGAAATTTGTGCATGCTACTAAATAAATAAATAACGTCTTTATTCCCCACCCCACCCTTTCTCATAGTTTCTTTCTTGCACACTTACTTCTTCATTTTTGAGCTAAATATCATATGACGGCGCTCAGAATTCATCCCTGGCTGCTGTACTTCCTTGTTCGCCCAGGATGTGTATTACTAAAAAAGGGACAGGGGGACTTTCGCCTATGATGAATAGGCCATTTACAACTAGGTAGCTTAATACAGGTGGGATGGCGAAGGGGGACTTAATTAGACATGGAACATACTTTCCATTCTCACTTCGTATGTGTATGTACATGCTCATTCATTCATTAATACTATATGTCACTCCATGTTAAAGTAGCAGTGTCTGTGGCTGCATTTCAACCAATCAGCTCCATTGATTCATCTGTAATGGTAAGAGCGCATGACCATACATCAAATGTGTTGGTGTGCAATTTTTAGTTGTGGGGAGGTTGTTTCAGCTGTGTGAAATAGCTCTATATTTGGAAACCTGTGAACAGCAACCAAGTCAGTACTGGCAATTAATTTATGAAGGAACCCGCACCCAGCATGTTCAGAACCAAAATACCCTTCAGACAGACACATCGAGAACAAAGAGTAGACATTACTGCAGCGTTATTCATATTTATGGGATGTTTTATTTGCATTGTTGATCTTGTACAGAGAAGGAGTTAGAATTTCGTCAAGTAAAAAAAAAGACCATTTGCATTGCCAGAAGACTGGTTTGATTTTGCTTTATGTCTTTTTATAGTCATATTTTGAATTGTGGAGATTGTCTGCTTTCTTTTGGGGGTAATTTAATTTTGCATTCTCTGTGCACCCAGATATGTCAGAGTCAACCAAATATGAAGGAACTAGCTGCTTAATTTGATATAAACAAGAGGGTCAGTAAAGAAGCACTCAGGTGCTGGTAGTAATGACTGCCAACAGAGTATCAGAAAAGAACCAGACTTGGAAAGGAGTTGTGCTTATGGCCATGACGAGCAAATATGCTACAACAATAATTAGATTGCAAAGTGAGTAAGTAGTTAACGAGAGGAGTAAGGATGGCCTTGTGCTTGCAGGCCTAAAGTCGATTTATAATCTGTAGATCTGCATTGGGTGGTGTCCTTTATGCAGAAACATTTTTTTTTAAAAGGATACAATAAAGGAGGGAACTGTTTGCCTAAAACTGGCCAATGTTGCATTCATTTTTCAATTTATTACTGTAATATTTGGAAGTAGGGGAGGTTATAGCCTGTGGTACAGATGCAAGATGTTCCTCTGCTATCGAATCAAATCCCTTTATGGGAAATTTGCCATCCACATTTTCAATTCTGTGCTGTAGACACTGTTAATGCCAAATTAAGCAGCAGTCCTGACTTCACTCCTGCCAATGAGCGCAACATATACTTGTTTTTGTTATACTGCCCGAGCAAATGCTTTGAGCATATCCACAAACACAGATCACTTATGTCCACTAAAGGCAGCGGGAAAAGTTAGAGAGAGAGAGAGAGAGAAGTGAAGGATCTCTTCTATAGTGGTACACACTTCTAGTCAAGATAGCTGTGTCCTGTATGTAGCTTGTGCTGTGAATGATGCTGTGTCAAAAATTAGCCCTTGATTGTGCTCTGCTGACATCAGTTATGCACAGCCTGTTCTTATTGGCCCTTCCTTTGCAAAAGCCGGGAAGGAAGCAGGAAAAGACTGCTGAGGAGGCTGTTTAATCATTTGTTTCTGGAGTTGTCTGTCTCTTCTTGTTCTCCATGGTTCCTGAGCCTCCCAGGGCATTTGGTTTTCCTGGCTCTTTGCTGACTTCCCTCCTCTTTTGTAAGTCCCTGGTTGCCCAGGTTGGTTATCTTGTCTGAATTCAGTGACCAAGATTACCCCAGGATTGAGGGAACCAGCCACAACACCCTACTGCAGTCATTTTTTTTTAAACCCACTATTAAAAGCAAGGTGTTGTATTGCAATTAGGAATTTAGGAGTTGCCACTGGTTTTCTTTTTCTTTTTCTTTATCAGTACCTCTCTAATGGTGCCTTTGAGCTTAGATTGCCTTCACTAAGCAGCAAATAATAATGTTGCATTATTATGAATGAAATTGCTTAATTTTGTGGTTGAGTTCGGCAAAACTTTACACTCACAATTTTGTTTCAAATAGATTCTTTGAAAGAGAGCAGCTTTCTGTCAGTGCCTCTCATAGCAGTCACCTGGTCTGCACAGAGAAATAGTGTACCCTAAGGGAAGCCAGGTTTTTGTCTCCTTGAAGGTGCTGACTCTATTCCCGGGTTTCATATATTGACTTTGCTGGACAGAAGGCATTTAAAGTATATTTTCCTGCCTTTTCTGCCTTACTTAGAGCTGTACATATGCATACTTCTAGTTTGTTGTTGGCCTAGTTGATGGTTTTGTTGAATGCAGCTGGGAAGTTGAGAGTTCCTTTAACCAGTGAAAGGTGCAGTCATCAGGGAAACAGCTGAAACAGTGGTGGTAGACTCCAGACTTTTTGTTTTGTTTTAAAAAGTCTCTTAGCCAACAAATTTGGTGTGGTCTTTTTGAACAAAGAAAAGCTAGGTTATCTGAAGGACCATTTTCACCCATATGACCATGCCTAGTTGTTAAGATATGCATTGGCGGGCCCTCCTCTCCTTTCCACCAGTAAGAGAGGAGGCAAGCATAAGAGAGAGAGATCCTCTTTTCGGTCATGGTTCTGGAGTTGTGAACTCCCTATACAAGGCCCCTACAGTGCAGGCCTTTAAGCATGTCTTAAAAGCCACTCTGTTCCATTCTGCCATTCCTTAACAGTGTTTTGCCATTGTTTTCTGAGACTCTAGGCTTCCCTACTTTACTTTTTAATGCTTCAGAAAATGTACCGAAGTGTATCTCATCTCGTTGTACACCACCTTGTGGGGGATATCCTCTAAAATACTTTCAAATAAATACTGCTTCCAGTATTCTGCCAGTTTTATAGTATTGATTTCATACATAAACTGAGATTTCCTTCTGTGCTCAGGAACACAAGAGCCTCTAGAATACTGTAAGTTTTTCTCAAGTCCCAGAGAATATGGGTGTAATCTATCCATAGTAAAGCTTATTTACCCATTTTATCAGTTGCCTTATTATGGTGTTTGAACACATTTAAGTATTCAGGATTTCTATTTGTACATGTCCCATTGAGCTTTGTGTTGAAAGACTATGCAATTTCTACAGACTTTTAGAACCGGAAGAAACTAAGAATAATTGGCAGCAGCAGCAGCGTTCCTTCTTTAAAAAACAAAATGTTGTGGATGATATAAGCCACACAGGATTTTTGTTGACGAGGCAGTGCCTGGCTGGAAAATTCTGGACGTGGACATTTCTGAAACAAATTTTGAAGAAATCAAAAAGAAGATATTTTCAAACGAAATTCAGTTTAGACACTTAAAAGGAAAGCATCACTTAGGGACAGAAAACGTCAGTCATTGGACCTGTTTATGCATCTCTCCCTATGACTTGATCTGACAAGGATTGTGTTTCTAAAATGTTGATCTTTGTTTTCAAGTATTTATTTTTGTTTGCTGCTTGCTATGGAATTCTTGAAATTCCTTGTGGATACTTAATTCTGAAGTACATAATTTGTTGTTGTTGTTTAAGCACACATAAAGTTAGTTCTCTACTGTATGAATTCTCAAAAAGCAGCGTCTTTGAATCGGCAAGCTAAGAAACAGCTGCAACCACACCACCAGGGTATCAAATTTTGGAACATTTATCTATCAAGACTCATTTTAGTAGTATCAATCCATAAGCAAAAGTCTGAACCAAACGAAGAAAAGTCAGAGATGGAGATGCAGAAAAATGCCACTTTAAAACGTCTTTTCTATGTTAAAGCTAAATTAGTGCCCTCAAGGTCCAGAGCGTGATCAGAGAAAGGGAAATACTTGAGGCTACTTCCTGGAAACACGGCAGAACATCAAATAAAAAGCTCCATCAGTGAAAGTACCGCAAGAAGCTATGAAGCTGAGAAAGTATAGCATTGTTTTTCGCTCAAGGAATATCACTCCTGATCACAGATGTATAATGATCAACCTGAGAAAAGGCAACATTAGTATATTTGCTCACCCTTAGCCATGAGCAAGTTTGGGCTAACAACTTTTTTATTATCAGTGCTCAGTGTCAGCATGTTCTCTGGATGAGTTGTTCCATGTCGGCCTCTTTTTTAAAAATGAGCATTCCCAGGTGCACATTCATACAGGTTCTTGCAGCAACCAATATATCACTATGCTTGAGCTAGGGTGTAAAATTAAGTGTCTGGAGCTAAAAAGCACTACACAATAGCATTTATTTAATTAGTTAAAGCAAGCATTTTTACCCTGCACTTCAGCCAAAAGAGAGTCCCAAGAACAGTCCCAAGACCCATTCAAACAAAACAGTTTTTGTCCACAGTCTTAGTCTAAAAGACATACTACAAAAGGAAAGGGGGTGGAGAGGGAAGAGGAGGGAAAGCAAACTCGGGCACCAGTTCTTAGTATTGTGGCCTCTTGTGTTGTCCTATATCTCTGAGCTTAGAACATCCACAGAAGAGGGTCTTTATATGCCTAGTCTCCTTGTTTTCATGTGTTACTCTGCCTTTCAATCACTTTGAACTTTAGACCTGGCTTTAATAGATTGGTGGACACTGATGTTCAGTGCTGCCAGATCTGCATGCAGGTGGCTCCATTTTTTCTCCCCAGAAGCAGAGGCGTGTGGATTAGTATCACCTGCGTCAATATGACAGACGTCTGGTTATGGAGGTATGGTGTGTGGAGTGCATGTGTGTAAACTGGATAATTGTCCCTCTGATCCTCGGTCCTCTGACAAAACCAGTTGCTGACCAAGGGCATATGCTTTTGTTGTTGTTCAGACAATAATCAGTCCTGCTCTTCTGATAATTAGCTAGATGCTTTCTCTTTCTGGACACGGAATGTTGTTGGTCTCCTTTGCAAAGTATGTTTTAATACTTGTCAAAGATTATACTTTGAAAAGTGGGCTATAAATAACGCATTCTGAATTGGTACGTTGGGAGTAAATTATTGAGCCCAAGATGTATATGTTTTAGCTGGGGCCATCACCTGATTAAGGGAATATTAGATTATTAATTGTAGATTATTAATCCTTGGAGAGGTCACTTCAGTGCTACACACGTTGGATCATGCCATGTCTTAGAAGAGGTGTTCCATTTTATTGAGGAGAGAAGCAAGGGGCGCCTTTTCTAACACTGTTACTCCCACACATAGGTTTTGTAAGACTGCAGTCTTTAACAGTGTCTACTCAGAAGTAAATCCCATTGGATTCAATTGGCTGACTCTCAGGGAAGTGGCATTTGGATTGCAATCTCAGGGAGCAGCTCTAAGAATGGGGAAAGTTGGCATAATTTGTGCCAGTTTAAGTTAAGCCAAACTCCATTCAGCAGTGGGGCTACTACTGTTGACTGAGTCAGCTTAAGCCTGGTAGGGGGAAAGCAAGCCTTTAAAATAGAGTTTGACTTTCATCACTCTTTTAGTTGACTTTAATTCTGCCTGTTTGCCAGGACATATGAACAATGCCCGGTCCAATCCCCTCCCACAGCATGCTCCCATAACACCCATTTCTCAGAGTTTACACCAGTGTAAGTTCACCAGTCTTGGCTCAGCTGGCTGAGCAAGGATGATAGAGTTGTACCCTTGTATCTTTAGCTGAGCAAGGGTTGGGTAACCAATGGTATCCAGCTGAGCTGGAAATCTGCTTCTTGAGCCAGCTTGACTTCTTGACTACTTGGAAGGGTTCAGTGGAACCTACTCCCAGAAAAACATGTTTAGAATTGCAGCCTAGCTTTATTAACAGATTAATTGAATGTAGATTGCTGCCCTAGTTTCAGTCAGATACCTTTTAAACACCATTTTTTGTGAAATTGAAAGAAGATGTTTGATTAAATTTTGAAATACTTGATGAATATACCAATCAGATAAATAGGTAATATCCCAGTAATCCCATGAAAACGAGGCCTCAGATTGTCAGGCGTGTCTCCTGTTTCTATGAAAGATAAAAGCCAAGTTAGGTTCATCCTCCATCTTCCTTGCTCCTCTTCTTTGGTGGGATAAGATGACAAAAGAATAGCTTTAAAGCAAATAAAAGCAAATATAAGGTAACGCATTGTAATTGAAATCTTAGAAGGAATAAAATGACAGGCAGCATGTCTTGCAGGTTTTAGAAACTGGAAAAATCCACAGCTGAGATGTTGAGGAACATGGGAGTAGCTCTTTCAAGACAAGGACAAAATGATCTGTCAAAAGGAAGAGACAGGGTGGGGGAAGGAACGGGAAATAGTAAAACAGCTTGATTTGTATTGTGCCCTTCGTTGGCCATTGGTTATTTCAAATCAGGTTTCTTTTAAAGACATAAAATGGAATATTCCAATGCAAATTAAATAAACCGGAGGCAGCGGGGATGGGAGGAGGGGTGATTTAGGTGTTGGTGCATCGTTTATGATGGACATATGTTTTTGTTAAGGGTTCTTTCGAATGAGATGTGCTAGAATGATGCAGAAGAAACTCATTGTACAAATTAATTACTGGCATAATTTGTTCTTTTTGAGGTTTTTGAAGTTTCAATGCCACCGTTTACCGTAATTTCCACAACTTGTGGGAATTGTGTAGGTGTTATAGTCTGTTCTGCAGCTTTTGTTTTATTAGCGCATTTAATTAAAACTTGATTTTGTGTGCATCCTAGTGTGTCTTAAAAAGACGGCATGCATCTTTTATCCACTTAGCTGGCCTACAAAGATAATCATAAAAGTAAATTCAGCTTCCTTTCTTTAAGGGTGGGTTCACATTGCTGCCTTTAGAGAGCAGTGAAACTGATTCTTTTCCCATGTGCCCTCATTCCTTTCTCTATGTGTACAAACCAGGGGGCATTTAGGGTGTGGGTGTCTTTACCCTAAGCAAAGGTGTTCACCCCTTGCCTAGTTCCACATTAAGAATGGCTTAAGGACTCCACAGCTATGTGAAACAGTGCATCAAACAATAGCATCTTATAACAAATTACAGAATGCATGCACATTTTGGATAATGCAGTGTCAACACACAGATTAAAAGCCCAGCACTGGAAAAGCAGTGAGTAAACCTGAGTGTGAACACAGCTGTAGTCTAGCTAAATGTCTGGTTGCTATAAGGAGAGGAGCACACAACTCCTGCCAGAACAATGTTTCCACCCACTTTATACTTATGGCTGCTGCTACACAGCGGATTTCATATCCCTTTGCCAAATTTTAAAATGTTAAGAAATAAAGTTTGCTACTCTCATTAGATTGTGTATGGCACACCAGATCCCAGTTTTGTTGCGTATTAATGCATTAATGGAGATCTCCCCGCTCCATGATAGATGTACTTAGAGCTTTAAACCTGTTGTCTAATTTCTACATTTATTATATTTTCCAATGAATCCAGGTGCCATAATATTATTGTTTCTCCTATAAAAGCTACTTGACAGTTTGCATAATGGTTCAAATTTTGTCCCATAGGCTGTTGAATGTAGTTTGCTAATGTGAGTCAAAGAAACAATGAAGAATCTTTTAGCGCCTTAAAGACTTAACAGATTTTTTTTGTAACATAAGCTTCTGTGGATTAAAATTAACTTTGCAAGAAGTTTGAAGCTGACAGGTGTACATACACATGGGTGTAGAAGGAAATACTGTACCTCTGAGGTATATCTGGCACTCGTTCATTTTCAGTGCTAACGTAAAACATAATTGTTCTCTGAAACATCTGTTGAATGTTGATTTAGTCAGCCACATATAGGAAGAAGCTGGCCTCTCTGTGGTGTCAAATATAGTTTTAGCGATTGTTGAATAATTGCTGTTTTAATTATGGTATCCTTAAAATCTGTTCCTATTTGTTCTGAAAAAAGAATCTGATGAGTGTTGCTGTTTTGAGGTTTAGGTTATTATAACCTACCCCGGGATCAGTAACTATGAAGGGTGGGCTAGAAATTTTATCAAATGAACAATTGCGTCAAAATGGCAAAGGATAGTCTTCAAATTTAATTAATGCTTAAATGTAGGCAAAGTAGGCACAGAGGCCATTCATAATGGCACAATAGCTCAGTCTTTGGAGCATGAGACTCTTAATTTTAAATTTTAAGCTTTTACGAGCTAGGTTCCCTCGGCAGATGAAAGAGTCCTAGGGAGTTTTAACGAGCTCAGTTTGTTTGCAGGCAAATTCCTTCTTGGCGACCCACAGCAGGGTTTTCAAGATACAGTGCCCCCTGAGCTCAAGAGCAAAGCCCATGTATAGGGTGGGCAGGCAGAGCTGATCTCCCACTGACCGCATTGCTGGCGCCCTGCACAGCCAGTTTAACTATCCCAAAGGCAGACCAGAATGAAGTCTTGCTCCTTCTGGTCTGCTGCTGAAACCCTGCCTCTCAGAGAGGCCTTCATTGGCTAATTTGCATTCAGAGTTTAGGTGGGGTATCCTGTCATTCTACATGGCCAGCCATGAAGGAGGTGGGGTCTGCCTTATCCTCTGTCCAGGGAGATGGACCGGGCCACAACTGTCCCCTCCACGAAGAAGGGGTAATCAGTCTTTCCCTCCTATCCAAGCCCTCTCCCCCAGGCTCTTTTAGCTTCATAGCAGACACCCCACAACCCAAGTCGCCTCTCCCCAATACTGTTGGTTACTAGGGTTTTGACCAGTGCTGTCCCTTTCTCCATTCCCCCCCCCCACTTTTCTCTTCTCCCCAGCTGATGTTCAGCTGTGATTCACAGTTGGTGAAGGACTTGTCAAACCATTTGTTTGTGTGTGTGTGTGTGTGTGTGTGTGTGTGTGTGTGTGTTTGCAAACACATAATTTTTAGCGTACCTGTAGACTACCCTAGTGCAGAAATCTCTGTGGGTGGGTGGTCCAACTTTGCTGCTCTAATGATAGTCATGGATCACCAGTTATTTACATTATTTTTTTATTTCTTAATGACATTTGTATATTGCCTGAAACATAAAGTTCTTACAGCTTACAGTAAATGTGAAAATAATTGAAATACGAGCCAAAACGTAGAACTGTTGAAAGGGGAGGAGAGGTACAAAAGGCTGCTGTTAGTGTGGGCTAATATTACTTTACATCATTGCATTCTTTTTGAATGTCTACTAACCAACAAATTTTCGGTACTGCACCATCATAACCATTGTCATAATTAACAACTACATTCTGTAGTTCAGCTTGCTGTTCCATATACACCCAAATGAAAATTGCATGAAGAAAAGGAATATCAAATCCAAACTAGAATAGATTGAAATGCTGTTCTTAATTTCAAGGTGAAGATGTTTAAAATGTGCTTGAATTCTAATTGGTATATGGTATTTCTAAAAGTCACATGGAATATTCAGGAAACATTGACATGAAGTGTACTTGTAAATTATTTTAGTGCTTGGTATAAACCTCTCTCAGTCCATTCCAGCTCTTTAATGAAATAGCAGTTGTCACTTGATTGGATTGATATGCATCTCCTAAATGCATATTTTCAAGAGAAATGGCAAACCCAGTTATAAAGTTGAACAATGAGAAATGTCATCCCCAATGTTCTGTTGATGCTGACAGTAACAAGACAATACGTATACTTTTGCTTACCCATTTTACTTACCTTGTAATTATGAAATATTTGTCTTAATAAAATGGAAGTTGTGCCAGTTTGAAGGTCATAAAGTCATATGATTTTCTCTGTAACTTGGAAAGAAGAAAAAAAACCCATCGATGTTACCTTTATTTCCTAATTTGGGATGACTATTCATTGAGGGCAAAACTAGTTCAGTGGACCTGAATCGCTGCTGAATATTTAAAAATAACTGGTGAGGAGGGCAGAAGTAAAAAAACCTTAACTTTCCTTGCTTGCTGCATCTCCCTTGTACGCTTGCTCCCCAACTGTTTTTCCTCTCTACTGCCAGCAACACTTCTCTGTTGGAAGAAAAGTTGCTGAAGGAGGTGAGTTTAAGGGAAAGGTGTTTGGCAGGGAAAGGTGTAATCAGCCTTCCTTCATCCTTCCAAACCAACGGCCTCATTTCATTACAGTTTGCATTTATCAGGGACTTGGGTTCCTAATCCTGGGTCCTTCGCCAAAGGTTCAATCTGTTTGTAAGGTTAATATGAATAGAAGGGAGGAAACTACTGGGAAACCTCTAAGATACAGTGGTACCTTGCAAGACGAATGCCTCGCAAGACGAAAAACGCGCAAGACGAAAGAGTTTTTCCGTTTTTTGAGTCGTTCCGCAAGACGAATTTCCCTATGGGCTTGCTTCGCAAGACGAAACGTCTTGAGAGTTCTTGCGAGTTTGTTTCCTTTTTCTTTAAGCCGCTAAGCCGTTAATAGCCGCTAAGCCGCTAATAGCCGTGCTTCGCAAGACGAAAAAACCGCAAGACGAAGAGACTCGCGGAACGGATTAATTTCGTCTTGCGAGGCACCACTGTATTTGATCAGACTTCATTCTTTCCTTCCCCTCCCCTTTGTTGTACTTGTGGTTTGACCTCCCGGAGAGCTTGTTGTGCAGTGGTAGGTCAATGGCAGGGTGAGAGGCAAGAACTACAATCCTGTGAATATTTCCTTTGAAATAAGCCTCATGCATTGAATGGGATTTTTTTAAAAGTCAGAATGCACAGAATTTCAGTCTTGGGTAACTGCAGTTTTTAAAAAAGTTTAAGAAGATTTAAACAGTACAGAATGTATGCTAGCTTGTTACTTTAAGACCACCGTATCAAACCCACCAAGAACCAATATAATTGGGTTTTTTTCTGTCAACGATGACCTTTTTTAATCACAAATATTGTTACTCTCTAAAGTACAATTGCATTTTGCATGGAGTTTACAGTCCAGGCATGGCACATATATGCAAAAACACCAAGCGGGTCCCTTTCAGTGTGCAGGATTTGAAGTGTTCTTATGAGATCTTGTGGGACCATCCAAGTTCCCACAAGATCTTGGGAGAGCATCCCGGATTCTGCACTCTGAGAGGGACTTGCCCAGTAAGCAAGGAGGAGAGCTTGCACCAAGTGCAAAAATAGCTTCTATGCTCTCCTCCCTGCGTTCATTTAATCGGCAGTTTCAGCTTGCCAGCTTTCAACCATGCAAGGTTGAAATTGCACTAGTTAATGGCGCATAAGACACGATCGTACTGTAGTGACAAAAATCTGGCCACTATAGACAGAAAAGAAACTCCTAGGATTTGGCCCGTATTTTGAATAAATTTCGATCTTGCCTCAAACATCTTCACCTGGAAAATGAGTGTAATAAAAGAGTGAGTGTTATTTCACTAATTTGAAAAATAAGCAGCTCCTTGATTACATTGTGGCTATTAATTAATAAATAACAAATGGGTTATGTTCCACTTCTAATGCAGGCAGATAATCTGAATACAGTGTTGGGACAATTGAAGGTTTGATATGGAAAAACACTGTTAATGCAATTTATATGCATTGTCTTCATTATTCCTGTGTAATCTTAGCATGAAGAAGAACCGTGGCAGGTGATCTGCAAGGGACTACAGTACCTAGGTAGCAGTTTTGCCTTTTTTAAAGTGTTCCAAGTTTGGCAACTGATAAAGTCGCACTGTGATGCCTAGGGGTTTTGTTTGTGTACGTATTTACCTATGGCTAGTATTCTTGAACATGCTATGAAGCAGTTACTCTTCTGGCTAATAGACGTGATGCTTCATTTAAAGCTTTTCATTTGAACTGTGTTTCATGATGATTTCAGGAATGACAATGTTCTTTTTTTCTCGTTCTTTTCAAACCCCTGTTTATATGTGTGTATTTTTTTCCTCTGCCTAGACCTGGTTAACCATTTCTGTGAACAGGTCCTCAATTTTTTACTTTGTCCCTACTTTCCTGTCGTAGCCCCATCTTCCCCTGGTGTCGACTCCGTACCCTTACAGCGCACAGGCAGTCAACACGGCTCACAGAACGCAACAGCGACCTTCCAGAGGGCCAGCTATGCAGCCGGCCCAGCCGCCAATTACGCAGACCCCTACCGACAGCTGCAGTATTGTCCTTCTGTTGAATCACCATACAGCAAATCTGGACCAGCCATCCCACCTGAGGGAACCTTGGCTAGGTCACCTTCAATTGATAGCATTCAGAAAGATCCCAGGTGGGTAAAACCTTACTTCTATCTACAGCTGTATGAAGTCATAAAGAGGTTTGCAGTGGCAACCGGTTTCATATTTTACAAGTGTGTTGTTTTATTTAATCAAATAAACCAACCGGTTAGCACTTTTGCAACAGAGTTGCTTCTTTAACAACAAAAATGGGGAAAGTGTTTTGGTGCTCCTCTGTGAAATCTTCTGTGAAAATACTTTTTTACAAACACATTGCATGCATTTGATCTAATAATTAAAGGAGATTGTATTACTATTTTTGGATTATTTTAATGATTACCCATTAACAAAGAAAATTACTGTTTGGGTGTCTGTAAGGATGAATAGTTTTGTAAAAAAAAAAGCTACCAGTTCAGCTGGAGTAAAGAGAGTGAGAATGTTTCTATTATCATAGGGACATTTAATTCAGTGTATAAATGTTTGAGCTGGGATTACCGAAGTATGTGCAAAAGACCCTTATTCAAAAAGAATGTGACTGATTTACTTCCATTGGCAGGTGGTATGACTTTCATGGTTTTTATGCAGAACAAATCTTCAAAAGCTCAACATGCAGGGGTAAAAACACACACAAAAAGCTTCGTTCACTATTAAAAATCCCCCCCAGATGCATTCGAAGTTTTAAACTTTGATGGCAAATTCAGCAGACTAGTAGCTTGTGTTTCTACTTGGAATCTGAAAAAGTTGGGTTTCATACCTTATGATAAAATTTCACCTCTGTTTGCTCTTGATGTCTCTCATGTTCAGTTTGTGAATGGATCGGTGTTTAACAGTTCAGACGCATAATTATTAGCCGTGTTTCGGGATTCAGTTGAACGTGGGTAGAATGAAACTGTAGGTGGAGTTAGGGTGCACATGCAAGCCAGTCCCCGGCACCCTATGTTTCTCTTCTGAATTTTGCATGGTTAGTGCAAAGGTCTGAAGGTGATTTTTTTAAGCACATTCAATTGAGCACACTTAGAAACCTCCGAGTTTGAGGTGGAGTTTTCATGTGTGCCCCTGCCCTGTCCTCAAGTCCATGTGAATGCCTGAACACAGTTATGGGCTCAGTATTGTTTAAAATGCATTTTTGCATGCAGGAGAAATCTTCTTGACAATTAACAGCTTGCCTGTATTGTTAGAAAATTGTAAACTGCCTTGTGCATAGTAATATAGAAAGGTGGTATACGAATTAAAAGTGAAAAATAAAAATATTTTGGACACTAGAGAGAGAATAATACAGTGGTACCTCGCAAGACGAATGCCTCGCAGGACGAAAAACGTGCAAGACGAAAGAGTTTTCCGGTTTTTGAGTCGTTCCGCAAGACAAATTTCCCTATGGGCTTGCTTCGCAAGACGAAACGTCTTGCGAGTTCTTGCGAGTTTGTTTCCTTTTTCTTAAAGCCGCTAAGCCGTTAATAGCTGCTAAGCCGCTAATAGCCGTGCTTCGCAAGACGAAAAAACCGCAAGACAAAGAGACTCACGGAACGGATTAATTTCGTCTTGCGAGGCACCACTGTATTAGCAGCCATGGATAAAGAGAACTGTCAATACACATTCCTATTTCCGTCCAACATTGTCTTAGGCCATTGTTATATAAAAAAGGTCAGTGCCTCTGTACTATTTTCCTTGTTTTATTTTACAGTGTTCCTTGATATTTTGCATATTTCTCTTAATTTTTGCATAGATCTTCCTTTCCTTGGAACTTTTTTATGTTGTTCATAAAACTCTTTCCATAAAGAACGACTTCTTGTAAGTAATAATACAGTGTGCTAACGTTTATGAAGCTTAATTTGCACACCTGCGCAGATACACATGAGCTTTTGAAAAAAGGTTGCGGCTAACACATATTTGTAACACCACTTTGAAAGATCCTTGTTCTATTTTGTGCTTTGGCAAAGTTTTACCTACATTAACAGCTAAGAGAGGTTTAGAATTGATTCAGATAGTTCTTGTCTCTTCTCTTATTTTAAAGGTTGGTTCATTTGTTGATGTGAAACCCTTACGTGATCACTTTATAGTTTTTATGTTGTGAAGTATTTGTGTGACCAACGCTTCATGTATAATATTCAGTCCTTGCTGTGTTCTGTTTTGTTACGTCTCTGAGGGGAAAGGAGATAAATATCCTATATTCTCTGCGGACCATTAATGCTTACATTTGTATTGCTGCTATCTAAAAAAAAAAGCTGTGTATATTATCCACCACTTCATTATTTTTCATAGGAAAAATGTAATTCATTATGATAAGCAGCAATTAACACCTTTATTGCCATGAAAGTGACGTGAGATTAAAATATGGAGCGAAAGGCTTTGCTTTTTAAGATAAACCGAGATGTTCCTGGGGAGCCCTTAAAATATATCTGTTTTATGTTCTTTTTGGTTTATAGGGAAATAATATGGGAGATCATTGAGGTCAACTAGAACATAAACTGTAGCGTGTCTCCTACTTGCTTAATTTTAAAACAGTATGCTAGGAGGATTCAGGTAAACATAAATAATGGCGAAACAGGTCGTTGTGGGAAGAGGTGGTTTTCCTCTGTGGCTTTTGGGTCCCTCCTACTTTTCTGCTCTCGCCCATCATGTCCTTCAGAGACTGACAGATTTGGCAGAACAAGGCTGCACCAGCCTTAAAATAGCCTTTTTGCAATTAACAGCTATTCACTGCATCTTTCTTTCTTCCCCCAGGGTAGATATTTCTTAGGCTGTCACTTGTTCTTAATGCTGTAGCGTCTGCACAGCTTTACAGGCACCTATCAGTACTTATCCAGTCACTGAATGCTAGAAGGAATTTGGCACCGTATTCCTACCGCTTGTGCCAGGGCAACAGCTCAACAACATGTAATATCCTGTTTTGCCCCATTGCATTGAAGCAGCAGTTGTGTATCCCAGCCAAAACACTTATTTGGTGGCATAATTATGAAGGAAGGCTGGGAGGGAAAACAAACCAATTTAAATATATAGCTGTGAAAACAACAGTAGAGTTTCCAGACAACTTGTCAAATTCTCTCCTATGTATATTCCCTCCTTCAATACTGCTACGTGTATCTTTTGGCTAGATCATACTTACATAGCAGACATTGCTAAAAATCAAGGTGGATTTGATGTAAATCAAATCGATTTAAATCAGTAGTCAGTAAGACTTGATTTAAATTACTAGTTAGTAAGACTTGATTTATTTTAACAGAAAAACTCATTCTTGCTGGTATCATCTTAATATTTACAACTAGATGAAGGTTTCATTTTTGGAATAATAAATTTTCAGAGTAGTTTTTGCAGTTATATCAAAAATTACTGATTTGGTTATACTATTAGAAATACATAGATGGATAATTATGAAATTATTGTGAGGTTTAATAAGTTAACTGTTTATATTTGGACAACTTTTCTGCTATACTTTATTGGAAGGAGAAAAATAATCATTTCCTTAATAACAATTTATAAACAATTTTTTTAACTAAAGCAATAACATTATAGCATATGTATCCATGATTGTTCACTGATGTGGTTCAACTTAAAAGAAGAAAAAACTTAGACTGAGTTTTAGCACACATGAAAAACTTAAAACAAATCCTTATTTCCTGATGAATAGCCTTTGGACTAAAATGTAACCTAAACAGAAAACTTATCTTTAGAAAGATTTTTCCTCCAAAAGCATTTTATTTTAAAAATGACAGAGATAATAATTTTAAAAGGTGCTAACAATGAGTTCTAGAGAGTTTTAAACCTGCAAATGTAGCACAGGTGGTCTCATTAGTAACAACAACAGTGTCATTCTTTTATAATGAAATCATAATTTTAAATATTAACAATATGTGGAATTCGTGATAGCATTCAAAATATGTCACAAGTTGGGATGCCAGAAAAGTAAATTTGACGATTTAAGAAGCGCTCCCAGGTGAACTTCTTCACAGATGAAAATCACAATAAATAAGCAGGAAATGCCTAATGTGCAAATTAGGAAACATTTTTCCATCTTCTGTAAAAGAGAATGTGCATTGGCTGCCATACTCTATAGTCTAAATTTGGCTTGTGCAGTAACCAATTTATGATGATTTAATCTTAATCAGTGTTGTCTTTGCAAAGCCAATATAGGAAAACCAGAGCTCCCAATATAATGACTTTCCTGAAAGTAATTTAGAAAATAATATGCTAGAAAGATACATTTAAGAAGCCAGGAACACTAATCAAAAAGTAACATTGTGGGTAGGTGTTCACCTTCCATGTGATAAGAATCACTTTGAGGGAACAACCTCTCTCCCATGTGACCTTCCTCATGTTGAAGAAGTTAACTTCTCTACTCATGTAGGCTCTAGGGCTGGGCGATATCTGGTTTTCAACATCGTGATATGTCACCATCTAAGCATCATGATATATCACAATGTCTGGAATAAGGAAATAACTATGTAGAGGCGAACATTGTAGGGCTGGGTGATACCTGGTTTTCAGCATCATGACATATCACCAGTTAAGCATCACGATATACTGATATAACACAATATCTGAAATAAGAATGGTGCTATGTAGAGGCATTGGATGGCTTCACAGTTTTTCACACATTGTGATTTTTGCATAGCGCGCAAACACACAGAAACATCGTAAATATATTTCCAAGTCAAAAATTATGACACCAAAATCACAATATGGACTTCAAACCGGTTTTGGATGATATATCGCCCAGCCTTAGTAGGCTCTCTGTGCAGGCCCTGAGAGTGCAGAGTTCTGAATCATCTGAAGAACTTGCATGAGTAAAACAGGTTCCCCACTGCACAAGTTACCCCACCAAAGCATGGAAGGTAATGGGGACACGGCAGAAGGAGAGTGGCCTGCTGTCCTCCTCAACATGCTTCAGATTGCACAGTGGTGGGGCTGAGAGTGAGCGCCTGTCTAGAGCGTCTGTGTTAAACAAATACTGATTGCTGAAGCAGCTGACAAACCATAGCAGGGAAAGCAAAGACTTTGGAGTTGAAGGGACCTGTATACAACTGTGCATGTTGGAGGAAATTTCTGCCCCAGTTAACGTAAGTGAAACGTCCATTGCGTATGTTGAGTGTATCTGAAATTACACTGACGTCTTGCAAAAGTGGTACACAAGGAAGGCAAAATAACATATTTTTTAATTGACTGTTAGTGTTGTCTTAGAACAATTATGTACAAAAAATATTTTTCCCAGAAAAATGAATATAGTTTGCACTGATTAGTTATATGTTTCAATCAAGTGCAGTGCTATGAATTTTTTTCCCCTTGCCAGAAGATTTCATTAGGATTTTCTGAAGAATCTAAATTTTGGGGTCATAGCTTTGAACTCTTTTCTAAAGCCTATAGAAAGAATCCTGTAACTTCTGAAGGTTCTCCTTCCCTTAAGCCTGAACTTTCTCAGAGGTACTACGGTGAACAGATCAGTTACTTCCTTAAGTCCTCAGTTGTAGTGGCATTACTTTATTTGCTGAGCCTTTTGATTTCTTGTTCACAGCCTGCTTTCTTTAGACTCTAAAGATCCAAACCCAATGCTTAAGCAAACTCGCTCTTCCTTTGTATCGGCTTAGCACTGGGTTCCTGCTTCAAAGGCTGGTTGTTGGCTACGTTGGGAGCTGCACAAAGCAAGCTTTGGCTGAGCCCCCACCCTTTTAGACAAGCCTTGCCTTTCCCTGCATATCAGCCTGGTACTTTCTCTAAAGCAGGCTTCTCACTTCTCCTTTATAGCAACCATTGTGCCCTTTGGATGACCAAAACCTAAAAAGAGTAAATCTGGTCTGAATTTTTGAGGGGAACGCAGAAATCTGTTTAGTGCAGGGAATATGTGGTAAGTAGCAGCTGTGATTTATTGCTATTTTTATTTTAAAAACACACATTTGTGCACCATTTCATTGTAGGCTACTTTCTTAGATTGAGCCCTCTGACCCTATAAAGCAAAAGTTGTGCTGTCCTTGGAAACCCTTGAATAGTCTACTGAATTTAATCATGGAAAGTCTTCTCCTGTAGTGTTCATTGAATACAGTGGTGCCCCGCAAGACGAATGCCTCGCAAGACGGAAAACTCGCTAGACGAAAGAGTTTTCCGTTTTGGAGGTGCTTCGCAAAACGAATTTCCTATGGGCTTGCTTTGCAAGACGACAATGTCTTGCGAGTTCCTGCTGGGTTTTTTTCCTCCCCCCCCTTTTTCTAAGCTGCTAAACCGCTTATCAGCTGATCCGATAAGCCGCTAAAAGCCGCTAATAGCGCTAATCCGCTAATCCGTCAATGGGCTTGCTTCGCAAGATGAAAAAACCGCTAGACGAAGAGACTCACAGAACGGATTCTTTTCATCTTGTGAGGCACCACTGTAGTCTTATCACTCCCCAAATAGCATATGGGCATAAGCAGCCTCTTTCAACACTGCTGATCTAGACACACTTCCTTAACTGCTTTATGACACTTCTTTGAGTCCTGTTGAAGTCTCTGGATTCCTCTTTTGATGCTTATGGAAATTCACATTCGCTTCCAGGATTACCTGTTAGTAGCACTTCATTACTTCTTGATTGGGACAAATGACATTCAGGGAATGATGGAATCAGTGAAGATTGGGTAGAGTGCTTGCACAAGCTGGAGGGCACTGAAGGCTGCTCTGGGGAGGAGGGTTGGGAAGGCCCTGTTGCATGAGAGGACCTCTTCTCATGGCAACTATCAGCCCATTACAGGGCCACTGCAGTTATTCAAGTTATGTGACCTTTTCTTCATATTACCAATGAGTTAATTTCTAATCTAAAGGTGTGTTTAGACTGGAGTGTATTGACTTGTCTAATTGCAGCATCATGGAACATGAAATCATGCCAGCATTACATTAATATCACTAACAGCATTGCTGACAGATCCATATTTTTGGACTGTGCTGTAAAAAATACTGGTCTACATCAAAGTTTTTGCAAGCTACACTGCGCCCATATAACTTGCTCACCTCCCTCCTCCTCCTGGTTTGCCACTTGTCCATTAACAATTAAAGTTAGATGCCATATCATCCAATTAATAGTTTTTTTCCTGGGGAGAGGGAATGCCTGTTAAGCTGTTTCAAATCTATAGTGCAGATAGCAGACTTGGCAGCTTCAGCTATTTTTATCTGTTTCTGTATATTTGCATTAGGAGAAAATAGCACTATAACTAGCTGCCTGGCTAACTGTACTGCTGCTTTTTCCCCCTTTTTGCAAATTCTTTTAAATTCATTTTATGAGGTATATAAAGCTGAGAGAATGGTTAATGGCAGATGAAAATTTAAAAATGAAAACCAAAACTTATAAATAGGCGTGTAGAATGAGTATAGGTGCACACGGGTTAAAATAACAAAAGTCCCAAGTAAAGAATATTAGTGTTATCTGATTATCAAGTATAGTTCCAGATGTTCAGGGCTTGTTGTGACAAGAGTTGCCTTGAAAATGGCAGTATAGGTGGTTTGTATAGGTGGTTAACTACTTCTGAGACATTGATTGCAGAAGATTCACACACACACACACACACACACACACACACACACACACACACAAACACACACAAACACACACACACAATCCCAAAACCATTTATTTACATTCGTCTGTTCATTCATCATTAGTTTTGTACTTGGAGATATTGTCTGCTTCAAAGACATCTGAACTTTTAGACTCCAAAGATCCAAACCCAGCGCTAAGTAAGCTCACTCTTCATATTCTGGGTTCCTGGTTTGCCTCCTGAATTTGTTGTAATAAAAGCACCCATTCTTCCCCTTCATGTTTGAGAGCTGGGGAAAATTGCAGGACAAACCACCCATTTTCCTCTCCTTACCAGCTGGCACAAGCAGTGTTCAGGGTCCTTCAGTGTCTCTTGTAAATAGAGAACATACGTTTGCCTTATCTTAGAAAGTTGATAAGCCAAGGGTACAAAAGTCCACTGAATAGTACAATGCAATTTATAATGTTTTAACTTTCAAAGTGCTTTTAAATGTGTGTGTGTGTGTGTGTGTTTAAATTTTGTCCTCACAACATATTTCAAACAATTTGTTGATCACGTTTATAGATGAAGAAAGCCACTAATAAAGACTGTGGGGCACGATGAGAGTTTGGTATCCAGTCTTCATATGTCCATTTGACATCTGTCTGTTGGTTCACAGCATAACAACAGTTCCTCACAGTAAAAACATTGGAGGAAAATGAAAATGTTTTCTTGTTTAAACTAAATTAAATAGACTTCCTTGATGCTCTAAGTCAGGCACCCCCAAACTTGGCTCTCCAGATGTTTTGGGACTACAACTCCCATCATCCCTAGCTAACAGGACCAGTGGTCAGGGATGATGGTAATTGTAGTCCCAAAACATCTGGAGGGCCGAGTTTGGGGGTGCCTGCACTAAGGGCCTTGTTTATTTTCATGTTACTTATCTGGTAGTAACCACTTTAAGACTTTTTACCGTTTTGACTTTTCATTATATATTCACCCTGCAAATTTACTAGAAAGGTATTTCAGAGTTCTAAAAAAAAAAGAAGGTTAAATTAATACTCCCATTCACTTAGCATACTAAGTGGGATAAATTTGTGGGTGCGTAAAACTCAGGTGCTTCTGTTCCTTAAATAGCCAGATGGTAGCTTTTGTAGGTCATTTGATGGGATGTTTAGGGAACTGAATATGAGCGACACACTAGGGAAAGGGTAAACCTTGTAGTTAGAAACATTTCAGAAGCATATATGCATTGTTTCTGAGCAAATTGTAGTAGTGATGAACAATCGGACTATGGAATACAGAAACAAAAAGCTGTTGGCTATGCAGCCATTTTTAAAATTCCACCAAGGGGGTGATTTGTAGTGTCAGCCCTTTAATTGAGGTTGGGTAAGTGTTGACATATTGAGTAATAGATTCTTGTTCTTTAACTGTATTGATGGAATCAAATAGATGAGGTTAAAAAGTCTCCTGGACTTTTTCTGTTTTTTTAAATTGGGAAGGCCTTGGTGTAAATTCTCTTTCACTCAAAAGGGAAATTAAGTAAGGGGAGAAGATGTGTAGCAATTAGTTTTCCTTACTAGTGAATACCAGTAACAGTGTGCTTGGTAAGGCAGAGCTGCCTTCTCAACACTGGTGTGTTGTTTACTGCTTGTCTGAATGGGGCTGAACAGCTGAAGGGAGTGGGCTGTTCAATCTATGCTGTTCATTTTCTTGAAGATTGCAACAGCAGCAGTAAAGGTTCGTCCTCATCTACCTGTTGTATATGTAAGGGACCCCTGACCATTAAGTCCAGTCATGGCCGACTCTGGGGTTGCGGCGCTCATCTCGCTTTACTGGCTGAGGGAGCCGGCATACAGCTTCCGGGTCATGTGGCCAGCATGACTAAGCCGCTTCTGGCAAACCAGAGCAGCGCACGGAAACGTCGTTTACCTTCCCGCAGGAGCAGTACCTATTTATCTACTTGCACTTTGATGTGCTTTCGAACTGCTAGGTTGGCAGGAGCAGGGACCG
This sequence comes from Podarcis liolepis, assembly GCF_965112155.1. Taxonomy (NCBI): domain Eukaryota; kingdom Metazoa; phylum Chordata; class Lepidosauria; order Squamata; family Lacertidae; genus Podarcis; species Podarcis liolepis. The sequence goes on along the minus strand of NC_139560.1, from coordinate 79,552,775 downwards.
AGTAACGGGAGCTCACCCCGTCGCAGGGATTCGAACCGCCGACCTTCTGATCAGCAAGCCCTAGGCTCTGTGGTTTAACCCACAGCGCCACCTGCGTCCCGTTGTATATGTACTTGAATGCAATTATGGGACTGGTGCTGAAATCTTAGGAGACCCCCTTTTTTGCCACAGATGTCAGCATTCAGCCAGCAATCTTCTATCAAGCCAATTGGGTAATGTTGAAGTTGCCTTGGTGGAATGCCCTTGGGATTCTTTGAGAGTCATATTTCATGTATTGTTCTAGAGGGGGGGGGGAGTGTCAGTTCATGTAGATGTAGGAGGGGAAGGAGATGAAAGTGATAAAAAGCCCCAAAAGTCAAGTTCCGGCCCAGTCATTGGCGCAATTTTTTTTTGAAAACCAACAGTCACCCTGTTCCCTAGATGCAAGGTCACCCTGTTCCCTAGATGACTTGCTTCTGGACAGAGATCTGTTTAAGGTTTAACTGTACAGTATATGGTTTCATTTGCTTTAAGTGTTAACATTATATAGTTGCATGATATTTTAGAATGGAATCGGTATTCAAACTGTAGTCATAAAGTGATTGAGATGGTGACATGGAAGATTTCATTTCAAGTACATCTAAACAAAGAGACAAACGTTTCACTGTAGAAGAATGTCAGTACGTTCCTGAGCAAATTTCCTTACTTGTTTACTTTTTTTACCCTGCTTTTCAGACAATTGTCTCCCAAAGTGCCGCACGTCAGTAATAAAAGAGTGAGAGACAGGCCCTGCCATCAGGTTTGCAAACTAGAAAGACGAGACCCACAAGGGAAAGGGAAGGATGGGAAAAGGTCCACTAAAATTTACACCTAGCTTTAATTTGCAAGAACGTTCATTGCTTCCTAGTTTGCATTATTTAATTTGATATTAGGTGTCTTGGAAATTAAAATTACTCTCCGGCCTGTTAGAATTTTTGATTTCACCCTCTCAAGCATTTCTCAGTTTAAGCATTTGCCCTTGCCCCCAGTGTACATGCCTTTATAACAGACATTCTTCAAATGTTACAATTGCCCTCCTAGAGATTAACACTCTTTGAAGGTAGCACTGTTTATGTTGTAAGTGTAGGTTTCTGAATAGCCAGATGCTTCTGGCAAGGAATAATTGCCTCCAGGCAACCAGGCTGAGAAATGTCTCTCTCCAACTTGCACATATACCCCAGCCCCTTCCAGGGCGTGCAAATTAGCACAGCTGTGTGTAAGCAAGTGAACAATAAAATAGAAGTGTAGGTTAGTAACTGTTGTGGAAGGAGAAAGCTCGGAGAGCCTGCTTATGACTTTCCTTGAACAACTGTCTTGTGAGGTAGGCCAGTCATGCCCAAAGACTATCCCGTGTTGTGGCTACCGTCTTCCCCTCTTAATACCTGCAGTCCCAAATGGGAGGAAATTCTGGTAGGTCAAAACAATTGCTTATAAGGGGGCTCCGAGACAGGATGTCCTGCATTTGTTGGTCAAATCCTTCTCCATTTAACAGGAAAGACACGGCTAGCGTCCAGCTGTCTCCCTCACCCTGGGGTTCAGCACAGCCTGCTCTTTTCCCCTGTGAAATTCCACCTTTTCAAACAGGTAGGCTGCACCCCGAGCCAAGGAGATTACACTAATCCATATTGTTGGACATAAAGACACTTGGACCTCAACAGCTGAACTGTACAGAGTTTGATTAAGAATAACATAAGAAAAGGAAGACGACAAACAGCTGGGCAGAAGAATACTGAGAATGGGATAGCTGAAGTTTATCTTATTCTGATCTTGCTCCTTGCAAACAGGTCTCATGAGTAGCACAGCATAGATGGCAGACGAGGGACAAAAAATGTGGACTGTAGTCCATATTTAAGGGCTCAGGACACACATGGTTGCTGAATGACAGTTGGCGCTGTTCAGCATATCATAGGACATACTCTTAACAGCTTTCAATGGTGCGAGAAGATATCCCCTTCTCAGATCCAAAAAAGTTGCAGCTATCTGCAGTTTTAGAAATTAGCCAGGCGCGTTTTGCTACTGACATGGGTCCAGTTGTGACTAGGCAGAGATTTGTGGGCCGAGTACATTTCCGAGCACAATTCAAAGTGTTGGTGTTGACATTTAAAGCCCTAAACGGCCTCGGCCCAGTATACCTGAAGGAGCGTCTCCACCCCCATTGTTCTGCCCAGATGCTGAGGTCCATTGCCAAGGGCCTTCTGGCGGTTACCTCGCTGCGAGAAGCAAAGCTACAGACAGAGGGCCTTCTTGGTAGTGGCTTCCCATCGGAAGTCAAAGAGATAAACAACTACCTGACATTTAGAAGACATCTGAAGGCAGCCCTGTTCAGGGAAGTTTTTTAATGTGTGACATTTTAATGTATTTTTGATCTTCGTTGGAAGCCGCCCAGAGTGGCTGGGGAAGCCCAGCCAGATGGGCGGGGTACAAATAAATTATTATTATTATTATTATTATTATTATTATTATTATTATTATTATTATTATTATTATTTTATTTATTTATTTATTGGCACCAGGTTGGTGACCACAGTTTAAAAACCTCTTCCTTAGTACATAGCTAATACCATTTCCACTGTGTGTGTTTCTCCTTCTTGCATACTGGGACAAATGAATTATTGTAAGAGCAGTCAAACAATGTAGTTGAGATCATAGACTTGTAGAACTGTAGGTTTGAAAGGGACCCCGAGGGTCATCCAGTCCAATCCATTGTGGTGACCGTAACCTAGATTTAAAGTGTCCTTTGGCACCTACCTTATATATTTGAGTTTCACCACCTGGTGATAAGCTTTGCCAGGATTTCTTGACCTTCCCACCAGGTATAATTTATTATTTCCCTACCAGACAGGATTTAATAAAGAAAACTTCTGGATATTAGAAGGCACGTGCCTTGTCCACTAAGTATAGCAGGGGAAGGAGACTAGATATATGTCACAGTAACTTCTTTGGAATGACTTGCAAGAGTGTTGAGTTGTACGAAATGCGATGAAGCTTTTTCAGTGCCGGGTTGCAGACTAAATACACCTGTATGAGCTGCAGCTATTCCATGCATGTCATGCTCGCAGCATAAGTTATGATCCAGCAAGCTAAAAACTACTGAGCATCTATTCTGGCCTATTAGTTACCCTGCCCCTACCTCTTTCTCCTACACTCACCCCCCATTCTCAAACAGGCAGCAAAAGCAGGAATATTTACTAATCTCCTTACATGGCTAATGGTCCTTCAGCTGTGAGATTCTTCTCTGGGAGTCCGCATGTTCATTCAGTCCCAGTAAACCATAATTTGGCTTACTGTGCCATGAGAACCAAACCTGTTTTGGCTTTGGTGGAGGAGAAGGACTTCTTCTCAAAAAGGAAGATGAAAGATTAATTAATCCCGTGCAGAAAATTGTTAAAAGCAGACCTCAGCGTTTGCAGTTTTGGGCTCTAATAGTGGATTTGGGATCTAGGTTTATTGTGAACTCCCCAGGCAGTACACCTGTCAGTTGCTAAATCATCATCACAATCAGTGCTGTTTCTCTAGAAATAGAAGTGCCGGAACTCACCATGAACACCTTCTCTGGCAATGGTGCTCACCTGAAAGGTGCCAGAGTTCCGGTGAGTTCCGGCTGAACAAAAGCCCTAATCACAACAATAATCAGTTTATTTGTATGCCACTTGCCTGTAATAGTGCTCAAAGTGGCTCACAACACTTTGACCAATAGTAAAAATAGCAATTTAAAAAAAAGAACAGAACAATGATAAATAATCATAATGTCAATAAATACAGTAAAGCCATGCAAAAACAGTACAAATAAGCTGTGCTTCTAGAGTTCTGTTACTTTCTTTTTCCATGTAAAATAAAAATTCCAGGTTCTGTGTAGGGTTTTTTTAAGGAATTTTCCTCATTGCATCTATTAATTTGCATAATTTTAAGGCATGCTTTTGGTTTATACATGCAGTGGTGCCTCGCAAGACGAAAAGAATCCGTTCTGTGATTCTCTTCGTCTAGCGGGTTTTTGGTCTTGCGAAGCAAGACCATTGACGGATTAGCGCTATTAGCGGCTATTAGCGGCTTTTAGCGGCTTATCTGCTGATCGGATCAGCTGATAAGCGGCTTAGCGGCTTAGAAAAGGGGGGGTGAGGGAAAAAAACCAGCAGGAACTCGCAAGACATTGTCGTCTTGCAAAGCAAGCCCATAGGAAATTCGTTTTGCGAAGCACCTCCAAAACGGAAAACTCTTTCGTCTAGCGAGTTTTCCGTCTTGCGAGGCATTCGTCTTGCGGGGCACCACTGTACCACAAATGGCCCAATATTAACCAGGACCTAATCCCTCCCTACCAATACTCAGTTTTGTGTGCAATAGGCTTCAGGGATTGTCTCTTCAAAGAAGGAGACAAGCCAAGATGAAAGAATTGCAAATAAAAGACAGGGTGGAGAATCCCATGGTGTACTTCAACATATACGCATTAAGATTACACTAGTGCTAAGTGGATTCTGTAACCTCCCCTGTGAGAAATGGGAACTATTTTTGCCCGACAGCTACAGAACTCACTACCTGTAACAAAATGTTCATTCCAAGTTACTAACAGGGTAGCTGTTAGTTTGAAGAAGAAAAGAAAAAAGAAAAAAGAGAGAGAGCAAGATTAAATTTAGGCAAGTACAGTATGGGTCGATACCCTTTTATTTCACTCATTTTTCTAGCTCTGCTTGCTATAGAATAGCATGGGAGAAAACATGCTTCTGAAATGTTCTGCTAGCACAGAAGGTTAATGGATGTTTTCAGAATTCAGATTGGCTTGTCACTTGAGGTGCTTGCTTCAGGTTATATAAAATCTAATGTCTCATTAACTTTGAATGTCTTGCAAAGGAAACTTGTATGTGAAAGAATAACAAGGGCCTGCCAGAAATGAAAACGGAGATGCGCAGCCTCCATTTCCAGCACACACAGCATTGAACAAAATTGCAAGACTGTTGGTGACTTCAAATATACAAATGTTTCATTGAATTCCCGCCCCGCCCCGCCCCCCGACATACGTTATTCAAAGGTTTTTTCCAAGTATTGGGCAATTTACGTTCTCAGCATAACAATGTTTAGGTGTGTGTTCCTAGAGAAATTGGCTGAAATACTCCATAGAAAAGAAACAGCCATTCCTTTCCCACTCCTGCGTACAAATTTGTATAAAGGTAAAGGTATAGGGACCCCTGACCATTAGGTCCAGTTGTGACCGACTCTGGGGTTGCGGTGCTCATTTCGCTTCATTGGCCGAGGGAGCCGGCGTACGGCTTCTGGGTCATGTGGCCAGCATGACTAAGCCGCTTCTGGCGAACCAGAGCAGCACATGGAAACGCCGTTTACCTTCCCGCCAGAGCGGTACCTATTTATCTACTTACACTTTGACGTGCTTTCGAACTGCTAGGTTGCGGGGATTTGAACTGCCGACCTTCTGATCGGCAAGTCCTAGGCTCTGTGGTTTAACCCACAGCGCCACCTGCGTCCCTACAAATTTGTATACATGCATGTATATTTTTTGAGATGAATGCAAGGAGGTATTTGTCTGAAGGCATATCTAAAAGTAACATAAGTTAGCTTGCTAGCTGTGCAATGGACCATTCTCACATGAAAGAGATGTGCGTGTGTGAGGCCATTTTAACATCCTTCGCTATTTGCATTCAGCATCTAAAGCAGTGGCAATTGTGTGTTCAGACCCAGAAACTTCCCCCTAAATAAATTCACACTTGACTCAAATTTTTGGTTTGGTTTTTGGCAGAATTTAGGCCACAACTTTATTGATTACAGAAAGTGACCTCTCTGCCATGCAGGTAGCGCTGACCCAGGGTTCCAGCATAGGTCAGCCAAGGGTGAACACCTGGATAGGTGGAAAGCCGGCAATGGGCTAACTCTGCCACCCAAATTTCCCCCTGGACTCAGGCACGGGCACAACCCCCTCTCAGGAGTTGACCAAACCATCGAGTCCCTGGATTCCTTTAACTGAATACCCTTCACTTAGGGATGGTGAGCATGTTCTCCCATCCCTATCACCTGAACCAAAGCCTATCTGCAACCTTACAAGTTGTGACGATTTGCTACGCGGCAGGCGAAACCCAAATGGCAACAGCCAATCAGCCAAGTGGGGAAAATTCCTGCCGTGCCCCTGTCCCAATGACAGACGGCACACAACAGCATACCAAGGTCAGGCGCAAAGCCCTGAAAGTAGGGAGAGGTGGGCGGGTTTTCTGAATGCACATGCCTAAAGAGGAAGCTCTGAGTCACATGCATGGTCATAAATAGGTCCCTCAAACCATTTGGACTGCGTCCCATTGGCCAGATTGCACCCAGCTACGAGGGACCTACCAATCGGGTGTTGTGGCTGACCAATCGTACCCACCCACAACACAAGGTGCCGGTTTTCCAGGTCTCACCGCAATACGTGCTCTCTTTAAGGGAGGACCCGATTTATTATCCACAGTGGTTCTAGGGGCTGTAGGGAGCCAGCCTTTGTATCTCTACACATCTGGAAGATTTTAGATTCTCTGTGTTTGAACGAACTGAGCCAGGTACTGGTTGTTCACATTTTTTCAGGTAAGAATTCTGAAATGCCTGCTAAATGGCCTTCCAACCGCCTGAGCCTGTTAGTTCCCTTAGAGGTCACTGACTGAAGAGACACAAGCAGAGGCTGTCCAATGAGTAGTCCCAAGACTGAAAGCTGCACCTTTACATTCCTGATACTCCTTCAGCTTTGAAGTCCCTTTGAATTCATTTTGTTTTATAAATGTTTAAGCAAATGAAAGCTTGGAGGCTGGGATTCTGGCTGTTGTTAGGCTTGCTGAGGAGATAGAAGAGCTTATTTGAGATCTTGGAGCAGTTTAAATGCTGCAGTCTTGTCACTGAACAAGCACCCACTTCATAGTCTCTTGGATAGCTGTTACCTTGCCTTGCCTTGTCATGTCTTGACCCTTTGAGGCTATTTAGTATGCCACCTGGCATGGGGCAAGACTCTTATGAAGGCCACTGGTACCAATTAAAGTGGAAATCAAGAGGTCTCAGGATGAGCTGTAATATACAGAAAAAGGTCAGCTTCCAGTTTTATATGGCAACTTCTCCAGCCTCCATCACAAATTCAGGGAAGAACACAGTACTGAAAAGCTTGTACCTCTTTGATACAGTACAGGGAATTCTTGTAACTTCTGTTAGCAAACTTCTGTTAGCAGACACATGTTTCACTCACATACGTTTGAAGGGTCTTGTGTATTATTTAAGTTCTATTCTCCCCTTCATCCCTAAGGAGCCATGGGCAGAAAACACAGAACATCTTCTAAGAATAATTCCAATACAGATGCAAACTGGGGGGGTGGGATCCTTATTTTAAATAAAAAAATAAATAAACTTGTTGTAAGAGTTGGAAGGTACCCTGAGGGTCCTGTGATCTAACCCCCTGCAACGCAGGAATCTCAAAGCACAGTCTGTCTCCCATTGAAACCACACCAGACTTTCCTTAGCTTTTCAGACGTGCTAGTACTGTAGTTTTATTGCTGCACCACTAGGACGACAACAGAGATGTATTAAGGCATTTGGACACTGGCAATAGTACATTTTAGCAGAATTATCCGGTAGCTCGCACAGATCTCAAAATGGGGATAATGTTTTACACATGATAAAAAAAAATGTGTGTTTAATACTGCCATGAGATATGCACATCTTTTGTGGCAATGGGGAATAGTTTAGTAATTCTAACCAAGACTAAACTAACATATGCACACCATATGCAGAAGAAGCAAGCAAGCAAGCTCATGAGGCATACAATGAGGAGGGGGGAGTAACTGAAGGGGTAGGTGGAAAGTTGTGGGGGGGTCTTGAAACAAAGGCTCAGAGAGGCACACTGATCTCTTTTTGGGCTCCCATTGCAAGTTAGGCTTCAGACATGAGCATTAAGGGATCATGGGGTTTTTTTTGCATTAGTTTTACTCTTTATTTCCAACTTTCCTTTCACATGGCAGTACCCATCGCAATATTGAACCATGGCTTTTGAACTGATACACCAACAAGTCACGCTAATTCTTAAATGGTGGGGAATGTACCCAAATTTTGTCAACACAAGACATGGTTAAGAAGGGGCTAAAAACTGATTTTTTCCCCCTGGCAGCAAAAAATACAGAAATGAGTGCAGAACATCAGAAAGGCTGAATAAACTGCTATTGGAATACAGCCACAGGCTTTGTAATATTGTGGATTTATGATGGTGTGGTGATTTTAATGGTTGTGAGTTGCCCTAAGTGATGTCAGGGTGAAAATGTTCTTTTACACAACACTTAATGTAAATAAATAAGCTTCTGTTAAGTGTTAGCTTGTTTTGTTTCGTACCTGATGCCTTACCCTGCCTTTCTTCCATCATGAAACTCAAGGCAGTATCTGCGGCATTCATGTTTGGTACCCAGATCCAGAGCTACATTACTTGATCAAGCAAAGATGCTGACTATATACCACTTTGAGCATCTTTTTTGACACATAACTCTAAGCTTAAGTGTAGATTTCTAAACACTGCTTCTATTACCACACCAATAATAAGTAATTCCCTAAAACATGATTGTCACATATTCCTTCTCTGCTTTTGGCAGTCGGTGTGCTGTCATTTCCCCATAACATTTCTATTAACTGTTGATTAGAGAGTCCCACTCCAATTTCTTCAGATGTTGTAACCAAATCTTGCTCAGTAATGTTGTGGAATAAGCTGTGGAACAGCTGGGAGGCTGTATTAGTAGGAACTTTGTATGGTCTTTTTTTACTTTTGATATATAAGATAAGTCAAACTTAATGCAATACTCTTTGTGCAGGCGTGGTACTGGATTTTTTCCCTTCTAGAACTGGTGTATAGACAGGGAAATTGCAAACCTCAGTGTACACTTCTCATTCCACTTGAGTGCATAAACATTTCTTTTAAAAATGAAGCATAAAAATCTTGCAACCCTATACACACCTACCTGGAAGTAAGCCCTGTTGAACTCAATGGGACTTCTGTATAGGCTTGTTCTTTGGATCATATGAATTTATATTCCTTGTGATGAAAAGCATTGCTGCTTCTTATATGACCCCAGTTGTTAATTGCTTCCAGTTTCTTTGTCTCTGAGAAAATGTGAAGGCTAAGCGGAAAGAGATGTGAGAAAATTAGTCATTCTTTGATGCATTTCATGAGTATTAGTGGATTTCTTGGGGAAAGATGACTATGACAATGAATTCTATTAATTGTTCAAATTGGAATTCAAATTTCAGTGAGGCTGTTGGTTTATGGAAGAGATCACATTACAACTTGGAGATACTGAATATGTACAAAAGTGAGACTTTATTTCTGTGCATTTATGAACATATATTTTTGAAAGAATGTGAAGGGCAAATATTGCTTTTATTGAAACATGAATGAAACGTTAATAGTGGATTATTACTTGGCTGTTAGGCTGCCTGTGATCACTTCACTCTTGACTCTGTCACAGAATCTCTGGTTGTAGTAAAGGCAGGTATGTTCCCTTGTTTTGTAAGTTATCTTTAGTAAATAAAGTTGAATATTGAATCAGTAGTTAGTGAGAAATGCCTACATTGGACTTCTATGAAGTTTGGGCAAGTAAGTATTCAGTTCGCATACACACATCAGTAATGGCAAGTATTTGCTGATTAGATTTTCAGCACTTACCATATTTTTCACTCTATAGGACGCGCCGGACCATAGGACGCACCTTGTTTTAGAGGGGGAGAACAAAAAAAAAAAAAAAGATTTCCCCCCTCTCTGCTCAGCGCCCCTTCAGTGAAGCGGCAGGAGAAACGGAGCCCCTTACATTTCTCCTCCCGCTTGGCTGAAGGGGCGCTGCGAAGCTCTCCCTCTCTGCTGAAGCTAGGAGAGTCTTGCTCTCCTGGCTTCAGCGAAAGGCACCTGAAGCCTGCGGAGCGCAGCGGGAACTCGCACTGCTCTCCATAGGCTTCAGACGGCTATCCCTGAAGCCTGGAGAGTGAGAGGGGTTGGTGCGCACTGACCCCTCTCGCTCTCCAGGCTTCAGCGATAGCAACGTGAAGCCTCCGGAGCGTGGAGGGAGCGCTCCCTCTGTGCTCCGGAGGCTTCGCGTTGCTATCGCTGAAGCCAAGAAGCCTGCATTCACTCCATAGGATGCACACACATTTCCCCTTAATTTTTGGAGGGGGAAAAGTGTGTCCTATGGAGCGAAAAATACAGTACATCTCTTATGGAAATATCACCAGCAAATGAAGTAACATTATCCAAATGTTTGGGGACTTAATTTGCAGCACGGTGCTTCTTGAGCTTTAATTTCTAACTTTCTCAATATTCACTCTAATTTCCTGCAGCTAAGGTTGTCTGCTGTTGACCCAAGTTATATGAGCTGCTTCCTTATCAGTAGTAGCTACTCACTTATTGCCATAATGCTGCCGTTAACATCTTTAAAATTCCACCAGCTATTTTACATAACCTTTGAAGAGATGTAGTTAATAGAAGAGCTTAACTTTAGATTTTGAACGAATGTGTAAGACCCACTGAAATCAGCAAATCCCTAGATGCAGCAGCCCTTACAATTGCTAATTCAAATAATTTGTTATGCTTCTTCTTTTAAAGTCAGTGAATTGGAATAACAATTCTGTGCACCTGTATATGTGTGTGTTTAAAGTCATTCACATAGAAACCAGTCTCCCACCTGTATCTAATAAACGTGCTGACTAGGAAGTATTTGACCATGTGATACATTTGATAATGTAGCTCTACTCTAAATTAATTCATCATGGTAGTTTATCTGCGAGTTGTAGGATTTGGTTACATTTTTAATAGCAATTTGAGGGTCCCAGACTCCATCTGTTTCCTAAAACTGTTAATTCCTACTTTCGTAACATCTCCCTTGGCCAGCTCCAATCCGTCAATCGCTTAATTGTACTACAAAAGGTTGAGAAAGTCAAAAACAGCCAGGTATTATGTATATCAGTTCCCTTGAATGTTGGGCCATATGAAGCTAAGATGCTTAGCAAAATTCGTCGTGAGAATGACTAGATAGGTTGGAACAGAATTTGACCTACCTCCGTTCAGTGCATCTGAGCTCCACTTTTCATATCTCATAAGAATTGTCGTGTCTGTTGTGTGATTTGATTGTTCGCCTGGAAGAAGCTCAGTCATTAGGAACTCCGTCATCTTAAAAAGTAGCAGAGTAGCAGATCAGTTTTTCTTAGGACCTCAGCATGAAATGAGAAGAAGCTTAACTCTTTTCTCTCTTGCTGCGATCCCATCCAAAATCACCAGCACCTGCTACTAGTGCCAAGGAGGAACCTAATGACTTCTTGAGCCATCCCCTGTAGTTAAAGTTTGCTAGTTTTGCCACTTTGAGAAGGTGGGACTAAGGCAGAAATAGTCTGACCATTCAGCTCCCAGGAGTAAGAGACAGGTATCCAATGGAAGCAGATTTTGGGGAGGGAGGGTGGGGATTTTCTGACACCCCACCTTAAGGTGGTGCTACACAGATTGGTTGGAACCAAATGGGAGAAATGAAGGTGGAAATGTTCCCTAATATGAGAGAGGATGTTTCAGCCACCTGCCTTGCACAAGACCATTTTCTCTTGGGAACGACTTTCCTATACATTTTCTTAACACCTTCTATCATGTTAGGGCAGGCAAGTTCATTATGGGCCCAAAGAGGCAATCGGCTCTTAAGCAGCTAAGGAGCTGAAACTGGAGTTCTGATATAGATTAAAAGCCCTAATGGAAAGTTGGGATGACCAGGTTAAATATGGACCACGGCACAGAAAAGTATGATTATTTATCTTGCCTGGGGAAGAAGGTCCTTGCTGCTGTGCTGCTTTTGCATGATAAGAGCAATTAACCCTTTTTCGGCTTATCATTGCTCACTGGCACCATTCAGGAGACAGAAGACTCAGCTTTTAAAATCATCTTGTGGTTTAGAGTGCCAGGCTCCTCTGCATCTCTATTAACGATGGTAAATACTTGCACTGTTTTGCACCCCCTGTAATTCTGTACTGTAGCTTCTTCTATATGCCTAGGCATACCCAAAAGATTAGGATATACAAAACCCTACATGACTTGGGGCCAGCATCTGGAAAACCACAGGTTAGCCCAGGTTTTCCAATCCGCTGAAGAGGCTCTTCTTTCTCTTACGCCAACATCTGAAGTGCATTTGGCAGGAACTTCAGAAAAGATCTCAGTGGCTGATCTCATTCTCCGAAACTCCTTGCCAAAGGATTGCCAGCTTGCCCTATCTCTAACGACCTACCAGCAGGCAGAGTCCATTGCTTTTTAACTAGCTTCACTTTCATTATTATTTTTTCAATCGTGTTTGTTCTGGTTTTATTATTGTTATCTGTCTTCAGCACCATTTGGGGAAAGTCAGGAGGTAAACACATTTGGAAAAGTTTTTAGAAGCCATTTTGAAAGATGGAGTTGTACCACTAGTGCTACTAGTTAGTATCAGAATAAACAAATTTTCACTGTCCATTCCATTATAAAATATTCCATATAAGAGTGTTTTCTTTTTTCCCTTTCCCCTTTTTTTGTGCATGCAGACCTTTGCAATTTTCCCCTGGGTATTCACATTTCTTGCATTCAGTGGATTGCTCTAGAAGAGGAAAGAGTGGAAGCAGGAAAATAGTGGAATCCATGAACAGCCTCGGGTGGCTACAACAACATCCTCCCTGTGGGTGACTGTCCTGGTTTTCCACCAAAAAGCCTCCCTTTCTGAGAGCCCTGTCACAGCTTAGCAAATCAGTAGCCTCATTAACACTCTGTGGTTTTGGCAGTCAGAACAATGGCAGGTAGCCAGACTCCAAATCCAGCTAGGCTCTGGAGAAGGAATGTCAGGAATCCATCAAATTAACTGTGGAGATCTGCCTGGGGAGGAGATCAATAGTGAAGTTGTAGACAATGCTGACAAGTCAACTATTTCATTGTCCTCTATAAAGATGGGCAAAAGCAGGGGCATGGGCATTCTTGGCTTCCTTTCTCCCTTTTTCTTGCACACTATAGCATTCTGAAGAAGGTGTATCACTTTACATGAAAGAGATAGTGATTTATGGTGTAGTCACATATTCTCAAACTTAGGCAGGATTAGGCACAGACGTTTGCAGTGTTAAATGAAGTTTTGATTCCATTTCCTCATTTTTAATCCATTAGTAATGACTGAGTGTAGTAAACCTGTCATCCATTAACCAAAGAAAATGTGCAATTCTGATTTACATGTATCGGCGAGAGAGCACATGCTAATGGAAAATTTCTGAGGTACTGTTTTCCCCGTTGTTGTATTTAAAACACACACACACCAAAAAACTTCTCCATGGAAAACACATTGATGAAATTGCTGATACTCTGTGCATCTTTCTGAGCCACTTACTAGTAATTAGAACTAAGAGAAACTGATGTGAAACTTCAAAGCACTGTGTGTGGCGCTTTCCAAGCATAAATTGGCACAGGAAGCTTAAGGTATTCAAGCATAAATGGCAATGCAAAACAAACAAAAAACCCAATCCTTTGTAGGAAAGGCCACATTACCTTTCAGCAACCTGAAACAAACACAAAAGGAGCTAGCCACTTTTCAGTGGTTCCAGAGCCAAATGCAATTCATTTACACGCGTCTGATGATTTAAATTTTAGTGGGTTGATGTATGCAGATTGGCCGTGAGTGGAAGAGTAACATGAGAAAGGGACTCGGTTCTTTCAAAGTTATGGCGAATCCTGAAGTTATCTGGTACGCAAGAGAGAGCAGTGCAGAGTTATCAAGATTTCAGGTGAGAGCCACTGGAGCGATTAAAAGTCCATCCTTCAGATGGTGCCAGATAATTTATCCCAGTGCCATTATATGCTATGTAGTTTGCCAGACCTTGAAGTGGATCTTTTTTTGAGTCGAGAACAATGGGTTAAAGGGAAAATACCTTCAGTGCAGGATATTTGAAATCAAAGTGACGTATTCCCTTTAATTTCTTGAGTAATTTGAGAGAAATGTGTGAGTACCATATATTGACTTGGTTTGGAAAATAAACATTGAGATTCAGTTTAGTAGCTCTGTAGTAGTGGCTAATGCAGGGAATCGTCATTCTGTCCCTAACCACATCCAAATCTCTCAGCTATAGGTCACATATCCTGGGAAATTTTGTATCATGAAAGTGCATTTAAAGGATTTTTGTACCACCGCACACATGCACTTGCTCACACACCCCACAGCAGCAGGATGAAATTAATATTCCTGTACCCATACATTTTTTGCTGCCAAGGGGTAAAACAGTTTAGAGGCTGTATTAAAAAAAACCAGTTCCTAAAAATAATGTGGAACTACATGAAATGTGTGGTTTGTGGGAATGTTCTGGGGTGCAGGAGAGGATATATTGACTAATTATATCCTTATCCAACTTGTGCTAACAAGTTCCCAAAATATCAGCAGAGTTTATAGACATTCCCCTTTAAGTTCGCAACGGTAACGTGTGCACAGGTTCGCTAGAACCTCTATAATAATTACTCTGGTAATTTCCCCTTTGTTCCCTCTTAAAATACAAGACACAACACAGTCTTTATAAAAGTATAAAAGAGTTTACTCACGTTCTGTTCACAACATGATCCCAGAAGGCAGACAGGCTTAAAAAGGTTACATACACTTAGAATCTATCTTGTTGTAAGATAGACCTTATCTCCTCTCTTGGCTGAGAGCCAAGAGGGCATCTTTAGATGCTTCCTCATCGAAGGATGGCAGAGAGAGAGAGAGATGGCTGCCTGCCCTGTGCTTTTGTCATTACCTGCACAGGTGAGGCCACACCCACCTCTGGTCACATGCGGAGGAAGTCCGTCCCCAGGAAGTTTACCTGCTTGCTGGACAGACATCCCTCCCCATGTTCTAACATGTACACTCTAGGAATGTTGTCATTGACTGCTCCTGTGTTTACATCCCACATGGTTTTACCCTTGTAGTCAGAGGCAGGACATTATTTGGTATAAAAGTGTTTTATTTCTAAGTGATACTAGGTTATGCTGCCATATGAAGAAAGGTTTGTGGTGGGAAAGGGACCATAAAGTGTTTTATGGAACTTTCTATTTTTTTAAAAAAATGCAATTCAATTAAAATTGAACATGATCATTGAAGCTAAACAACCCCAAGAAAAATGAGGCTTGCTCAATGTTTGCAGGAGACCTGACCCCTAAACTGCAGAATATGGGTTTCAGTCAAGATGGGCCTCATCTGGTATCATTTTCACATAACCATGAATTATGGTACACTGTTACAGTACCAAGTGGATTTTGAGATCTCACGTTTGGTTGATATAAAAAATGTTCGGTGGGATTTATTGGCTTTCCCTTATATAAAAAAGGAAATGTACAGAATTATTTCTTATTTGACTTTGTTGGTTGTCTGAATATCCACCTTGTCTCTTTTCCGTTACCTGTTGTTTGACATTTAGTGAGATATTTTTATATCCCTTGGATACGAAACAGCTTTGATCATGCTAGGAAAGCAAACTACAGCAGACTGAGCTATAGGCTTCTTGGACATTTGTGCACATTGACCTCCAATACATGCAAGCATTTCTTTAATCACTGCAACATCTAAGGTAGTTCTGTGTGCATATTATTAGATCTGTGTGTGCACATGTACACACACACACACATGGTGGTGGTGGATTATATCCAACATTGCAGGGAAAGGGCAAGCTATGCTTGCTGGACTCTCTTTCCGCACATTAGACTTTGTTTAGACCTTGGGATCGCAGTCTAGAGCTTTGTTCTGTTCTGTCAATTTAGAGGTTTACCTAAAGTGACTTCTCCTCCATCAAAGGACTGGTGCATTCAGTTTGTTGTGTTCAGGTTTTTACTCAATATTAAGAGTCTAGTTGCAGCTATTAAAACTGGATAGAAGACGTCTTTTCTATATATGTTGTACTTTTGAACATTATCTTTTTCTGTCAACCTTACTGTCCAAACAATGGTCTGACACTGAACAAACCACATTGATAAAATCATCACAAATGTTACCTTTATTTCTGCTTATGACAGGTTTGCTTCTAGCACTTGTACAGTTAAATTCACAGCCACTGCAAAAATGGAAAGGTGAATAGTGTCTTAAACGTGGAGGACTCATTTGAAACCATATACTGTATATGTATTTTTGCCCCAATAAGTTAAAACGATGCAAAGAAGCTCAACTGCCTTATTTGTTTAAAATATAACGACACTTGTTACAACTAATTTTAATTGCAACTCCTATATTAGAAGTGCACATTCTTCTCTTAATGACTGATTGAACCAGTGTATTTGTTTTTTTCTGCTAACTTCCACAATTCTGTTCCTCTCCAGATCTTTCATGAACCCTTTTACCTGGATGAAGGTTGCCTCCAATAAGATTTCAAATACGCATTCAAATGTGTATGTACTTGAATGATTGATTCATTTCTGACACATTTTTAAGAGGTCAGGTTGCAATAGGATCCCACTTGCACAGTGCATCACATCCCAATTGACGTACGCATGTAGGCCTACTTTTTTTACTACATATTAATTGACCCAACTATACTGATATACTCCTTCCTCAAGTAGTTCAAAGCACGGTAAAAATACTTTAAAAATAATGCTAAGACTGTGTATGCGTTGTACACAGTGAAGCTTTTCAGGCTCCCTTTCATCACAGTAACTCCTTGCATGCACACACCAATTTTTATTTTTACTTTTATTTCTTAAGATCAGGAACTTATCTGGGGTGGCAACTCTGAAGTATTAGGGGTTGGGTGCTGAAACATTTGCTCTTTTCTTTCTAATTTTATACAAGCAGCAAGGGAAAAAAGCATTGGACAATGTAAGCTCTGCCAAGCTACGACCAAAAGCCTTGTTTAAGCAGCACAATTTTCACTTGTCTGCAGAAGCTTTAGTAATAATGTCCTGCAATTTATGTAGGACTGTTGTAATGTCAACAAGTATTCTGGTTTGTTTTAAAGTTTTGGTTTGTAAACCCTAGAGGTTTAAAACTGTAGTTATAAATATATGCAGGATTTGGTAATGGAAGAACTTTTTTCTTCAAAGGGCATAATCATTTGGCACTATATGGAGCACTGATTTTTTTTTTTAAGAATTCATTTGTGTATGCTTGCAAATTATTACAACATTTGTGCTTTTCACGCTGTGTATGTTGTATTCCAGGGTCCAGTATCATTTATCATGTTAAATTTTAAAATATGTGATACAAAAAAATGCTTCTGGAAAAATGTGATACAAAAAAATGCTTCTGGAATGATTGGCAGTATTTCTTTATTTATTCAGTAGTATAAATGACATGGCACTTCACAGAGGTAAAACACAGATAGTATAAGTTTGGCTAAAAGGGAGGACAATCTGGGATTGAGGAGGAAAGAAATTCCGTTGCATACAATGTATTTGTATATGGAAATTCTACTTGATGAATATCTCCCAAGTCTGTCAAGTACCAGAAGGACCTCCTATAGAAAGGATGGCTTGTGATCCATTGAGCCATTTACAAGGCCAAAATGACACAAACCTATCCGAGCTGGATTGCCTAAAGAAAAGGAAATGGAAAGAGAAAGTGGGAGAATGGATTTGTGAATCTGCAATCTAAAGCACATTTTATGATGGACTGCAAGTTGTGGCACTGAGGAGGTGGTAACCAAATACCACCTAGTACCTGGACATAATAGTGCTACTCAGGGCCACGCTAGACTTCATACTGATCATACCGTAAATGCTTCTGTGATAATTTATTTGTTTATTTCTGTAATAAACAGCAGCTACAGAAGAGTGAGCCAAGCTGGACTGTGGACACTTTCATCCTGTGATATTTAGGTGTAGTCTTTACATTGGGACCTTGGTGGGGTCAAATGTTTAAAGTCCTCCCACACCACAGATACAAAGTAGTGTCTACTTTTGTTCCTGGACTTCTTTGTTTTTGGAAAGTGATGCACAAATCAAATAAAGAACTGTTTTTCTTCTAAAAACCTCACATAGGCTAAACTTTACTGAGGGCCTATCTGCAAGAAAATCTAATTGCCCATCCAGCCAAGATCTAGTGCTGCAAATTTCAGCAAATTGATTCTTAGGTGGGGGACTGTGAGATAAGAGTTTATTTGGTTTGTTGATTCTATCCTGGAACTGTCAGTGAGGCCTTTCTCAAACTGAGTGCCATCTTGGCACTAGGTTAACAGGCTATACAGGTAAGCAGTGGGGTCATGAATGACATAACACCTGCCCAACGTAGTTGTTTACCCAAAAAAGCTTTTAGAGCTTGCTAAACATGCATTTAGATGTGGTCTCTGATTTTCAGTTCTGATTGAAATAAATAGTTTTCTGCAAGTCACTTATCAGGTACACTTTTGTAGCAGCATCTCTGAAATATTTTACGACTAGATTCTTTCTTTTCCTTGTACTGATTGCACTAGGATAGCATATGTCACCTTGTTTTGGGATGTACTTTGATTGTAACAATACTAATGACTTCATTAATTTCAACACAGCCACATGAAGGTCAAATTAATCTCATTTACTAAGAACTCTCAGTTCTTGCGGTTCAGCCTCAATTATGAATTTGTATGAGATTTTAGATCATTTTTTTAAAATGGTGTGTGGGTTTTGTTTAGTTTTTTTTAAAGGGAATACTGAAATTTACCAAACAAAAAACAACCCTGAAGCATCTCTGCCTTCTTGCTTCTAGTCTGATTTGTAATGTAAAGATATACATAATTAGTTGTCTTGACAGAGTAATTCAATAAGCCAGTGATATAATAAAACTGTTTCTTATTCAAAGAGGAAAAAATCAGTGATTGCTTAGACCTGTCAAACTGAAGAACAGATTAATATTACATGCTGTTGAACAGGGACAGATGATGGAGACAGGAGTTTGTATTCTACTATAACTCAAATTTTAGTGTGATATCTGGCTAGGATATAAACATATTCATATATTTCCAGGCCACCAACTGAAAGTAGTAGAATGTGTGTGTTAATTCCTAACTGGGAGTCATCAACCCAGTACCCACAGGCTTTCAATGATGCCCTCAGGCAGGGCTTTCATTTTCATCTTTTTTTATAAAAAAAACCCAATTATCTAATTGTCTTGGACTGGTTAGACACAAAGGAATGGTGGGAGGAACCAGCTGGGGAACAACCAAGGGGAAAAGGCTCAGAGCCCATGCATTGGTGGTAGAACATCAGTGCGTGGCCACAGAGAGAAGGGGGAGAAGAGTGGGAAGAGGAGGTGTCAGAAGCTGAAGGGTTAACAGGATTTAGTGCCTTGGGAGAGTCTGTGGCAGAGAGGGTCAAGAATCGGAAGCTGAAGCAGGCGAGTGGGATGAGGGACACGAAGAGGCAGAGATTAGTCAAGCTGGTGATGAATCATGGGTAACTCCTCCTGCTGCTGCGACAAGCTCCCCTCTGCCCTAGTCTCCCAGAACCAAAAGAGGCATGAAAAGAGAGGAGCAAAGGCAGGCTGCATGCAGGCGCAGTCTCCGATTGCTTGGAAGAAGCCCTGGAGAGGAGGAGATATAGGTGGCTCTGGGGAGGCAGGGACCTTTAGTTTCCTGGAGTAAGACCTACAGGGCATGAACTGCTGTGCTCATGAAACACTGTCTAGTCTGTGAAGATTGTGCTTCGCTAATAAAGAGTCAATCCCATCTTTGGACTGTGCGATTTACTGACTGGCTGGCTCCATGATGCCAGTTCCAAAGCAAAATATGTAGGTTCCCTTCTAAGCGATTTCTGTTAAGCGATCCAGCCTGGCTGCTCCCACCCACCGGTGTATTTAGCCAATGAGTAAAGTCAGAGCCGTGATTGATACGTGAGTTGTTCACTAGGCAGTAGGAATCCCCAGGGTCCTAAAGAGCTACCGTTTCTGCCTCCCCATTTGCTGCTCTATTTGTTTCTGTTTCGCTGCCTGACAGCCACATGGAGCAGTTGGCAGGCAGCTACTTAAGAAGCTTTTAAAAAATGTGTGTGTTGTGGTAGGGGAAGAAGCGCAGAAGCCACTCATTGCCTGCTGGACACATTGAACAGTTGGCAGGCAACTAACTGCTTGAGAACACGGGAATCCTTCTGTTGCTGTTGTGTTTTTTTTTTGCACATGGAGTAGGAACTGCCTGAGGGAGGCTTCAGTTGTTTATGGGGGTGTGAGAAAGAGGAGACTGCAACCTTTTCTTGTTTCTGTTGGGTGCCGGACAGCGGCTATTGCTCCAAAATTGTTGCCGGGGGCGGGCAAATTTAGAGGCATCATAATTATTTTGATGATGATGATGATGATGATGATGATGATAATAATAATAATAATAATAATAATAATAATAATAATAATAATAATAATAATATATTTATTGTCATTGCCCCCTTCGGGGACAACAAAATTACTTGACTGCTCCATAAAAACACTAATTAAACAATACAGTATAATACAGCAAGGGAGATTAGATGACTTTCAAAGTCCGGGCTTCCCATTCAGGGCCGAGATCGCTCTGGAGAAGAAGCTGTTCTTAAGACGGCTCGTTCTTGTCTTCATCGTCCTGTAACTCCGTCCCGACGGCAAGAGCTCGAAGAGACAGTGACCAGGATGCGATGGATCTTTTACTATGTCCAGTGCCTTCCTATGGCACCTTGTGGCATAAATCTGCTCTAAGGTGGAGAGTGGGCAGCCAACAATGCTCTCTGCTGCCTTAACAACCCTGTACAACCCCATCCTGTCCTGGGTAGTACAGCTTCCGTACCACACACATAAGCCATAAGTGAGCATGCTCACATTTGCTTGCTTACTCCCAATGCCACCCTTTATCCGAAGGTCACAGGGCTGGTAGACAGCAGAGGTTGTTATCAAGTTGTCTGGGGTGGGCAGAGTTCAGTGCAAAGAGAGAAACATTATTAATATTATCTCCTCAACATGCTCCTGATTTTAAGAAGCTGATAGATGGCATTCAGCCTCAAAAGTCTACACGAGTCTGGGCCAAGTAGTGTTCAGCTACTACTTTCTTTGTATTTTTCTGTGTATTTTCCTTGTATTTCTCTTCTTTTCTTTTCTATTCCATGAAGATGAAGATGATGACGATAATAACAACTTGCCAGCCATCATGAATTAATTATTATCTTCGACTATGCATGTTATGACTGGCTGTAGCAATTCAGAATAGTTCTTGGATTCAGCTATATATATATATTTTAACAAATCAACAACAGCACACCATCACCAGACAAGGTAACAACCAAGGCCTAACAGTCTCTGGGGGGGGGGGAGTTTTTTCAAACTACACACACACACAAAATGACTAGATTGTTCCATATCTGATCCATTTGACATTTCTGTCTCATTTCTTTTTCTGTTCTTTTGGAGGCAGCAGCCATTTTGCGTTAGGCTGCAAACCCAGGGGCAACTGTTTTCTGGCTGGTGCCCTCAGCAGCTTCTCAAAGTTCCCAATGTACCCCTAGGCTCCCCCAAACTTGGTGACCACTGTCCGGACCCTCATTTTAGCCTCGTGCATGCATATATAGTAACCAGAGTTTAGGGAGTAGTAGAAAGTTGCAGGGTCACATGCATCTTTCCCTTTCTTTTGCAGAGATCTCTGCCCTACTCTTGCTGGACAATTATATGCACTTATCACCAAACCACCTAAGTACGTCCATAAATTCACTTGAACCAATCTGATTAAAGTCAGCTTCTCATTTTCTCTTGGACTGGTGATGGCCAAATGTAATTTTGGTGCATTTTGATGCATTCAAAATGTGTTGGGTTTGTGAGGAGAAAGCTCACATGAATAGATATTTCCCCCCCCCCCACGCTATACACACACACACACACACACACACACACACACATATCTCAAAAGTATGCACATAGCAAGCTTAATATTGGGGGAAGCAGATTTGTCATAGCTTTTTCCCCTCTATGTGATATTACTTTCCTATCTATAAGAATTTTATTTTCCCCGGGAAGGGAGCATTCCACCATACAAGTATCTACCTGGATGTTGAATAATACGACTGAAACATAAATTGACTTCTCCAAACTAGATTTTAAATGGGGAGAAATTATGCACAAGAGGAAAGCGTATGCACCATCTTGTTCTCTAAACTTGGCTAGTTATATATCTGAATTTTTGGTTCATAAGTTAAATTCCCAATAATTTTAGAGCCCTTGAAGTCAAAAAGATTCCACATAAGAATTGCTGGCCATATCAGATCACCATTCTAACAATCAGTCTTGTCCAATAGTTTTATTTATTTATTTAGTAGACAGATATTATTCTGGACTCTGCCTTGATTGTGAGCCAAACTGCTAAGTCATATAATCGTTTAGAATTTATTCTAATTTCTTCATCGCTGACACAAAATTAGTGATGCTTTTCCTGAGGAAGGGTAGCCTGAGATGAAATGCACTGAGTTTTAAAAATGTATTTAGAACCGTCTTTGTAAACTACTTGATGCAGTTGCTGTTATGATGGTATGGCCCTTTTCAGCATATTATATGGTTTGCTTGTTAGCATAGCTGTTCAGTTGCGCACAATGTGCTAGTCAGGAGCCATTGTTAGTAGTGATTTATAATCCTGTAAATAGTACCAATAAAAAAGTTATGACCGAACAGTTGCTGGTACCAGTAAATTCAACTCAGGTAGTGTTTAACCTGAATTTTTCAAATAATTAACCAGTTTGTAAAAATGGCCTTCTCAATAAGTCAGAGGATTCACAAAAATAAATACTTGTTTTTCCTCTCATTGCAGTATTAGAAAGAAAGTAGGGTTTTGTTTTTGTTTTGTTTTTAAAAAAGGAAAGGCCATATAATGCAGGGTAGAACATTTTGTTAATTTTTAGCAAAGAAGACTGGTTTATCAGTTCACCGGTTTATTATGAGTACATGTGTCTAGCAGAAAATAATGTTTTGCTTTATAATACCATTTATAATTAAATGTGTACTGAGTGACAATGAACAATTCATGATATCTCACTCTTAAATTTGTGGGTGCCATTTGATTTCGGCGTTCTCTGAATTTTGTAGAAGCTTCATTTTGTACTTCCTGTTCTAATAAGAATTATAACTACACCCACGACCCACTAGTAGAATGCTTGTTGTCTGAAATTTCAGTTATCTGAAAACAAGGAATCCTACATGAACCTCACCACACAATTGGCTGATTCAAATATCCAAACAGCCATAATTTGTCCACTGCCTTACTTATTTGAGTTTTGCTGATCAGTGGCAGCCATTTTGGGCAGAAACCACGAAGGAGGGAGAGAGATCAGAGAAATCACAGATTAGAAATGTTCCCATAGAAAATAATGGAAATCATCAGCTCCTTATGCAAATGCTTGCTTAACGAACAATTTCCTGGGAATGCATTGTGTTCGGAAAGCAGAACCTGTGTGTACTGTATCAGCTGTTGATAAAATACCTGCTTTATTTTACTTTGCTTCATTGCTAATTTGGAGTATTTAGTTTGTATTTGGAATGATGGGACAGGCTAGAAATTTTAAATAGCTAAACCTGTATTTGAGCTCACAATTCTTTCGTAACTATAGCCGAAGATGAATGTCTAACGTATTTTTCAGTTTGCTATAGCTTCCTTTAATTCACAAGGAAAATAAGTCAAATAATTATTCTGCAAACAATCTTGTTTACTTTCCAAGATATTTAGCCTTCTTTGAACCAACTCAGCTTCTTTGTTCTAGTCCAACATAAATATTCTGAGTTATTTGCTGCAAGCTTGAAGATCTCACCACTCTGATCTATTCAACAAACAAAAACAAACAAACAAACAAACAGCATAACTGAATAGCAATATGGTCATAAATTGTTTTGTCTGTTATGTTATTCTAATATCAGGGGAGAAGTATGCTGATTCTGCTTAAAGTGACTTCACTTTACAGCTTTTTAAAAATGTTTTAAAGCACATGATAATAATACTAATAATTAATAATAATAATGTTATAAATATGATATTTAACATACTTTTCGTGTAAAATATTCATTTAAATAAAACAGTAGTCTTTGCTACATGACTTTTAATTTTTTTTAAAAAAAATATTGTTCTTGCTTTGTATTATATTGATCCCCAAATCTGTCTCATATGACTCCAGGCATAATCTTAATTGTGAATTTACTGTTAACCGCCTTGCAAAAAGTGCATTTTAGGCAGTAAATAAAGGAGGCAGACATAAGGAATTGCATGCTGAGCCAGAATGTCAGCTCTCTCATTCTGATATAACAGCAGCTTTTGCTGTCTAGTAATTTAATTCTGAAAGCTGGACAGCTTTAGGAACATTCTCAAACAACAGTGGAAGGAACTTGTGGGAAGGGATGCAAGAAATCTCTTTTGCATGCCTGAAGGATCCTCTTTTATGTCAATAAATGCAGTTTACTTTGGAAATGTTCTGGGAGGGTAACATATTTGTTGCTTCTTTTGGGTGTAAGTGAGCATTTCTGGACTTCCATAGAAAAAGGTAGTTATCTGGATACATTGTTGTCACTTCTGTCATTGGTGTGGTCGGAAATCCACTTTATGCAAATATTTCCATTGTCCCAGCAGTATAGGTTATAAACAATCCATAATAATTTTAACTAGGTATCAGTTTTTTCTGAAGCCACATTTACTGTGGCAATAAAGAAATCCAAAAACACCATTCCAAAGGGGATAGGCTTTTCTGTAGTTTCCCCCCCATAAAACAAATCTTGCAAACTTGGTTTAAATAGCTAATAGTTACATGACAAAGAGCAACATTTTATACCATAGTCTGTGTGCTTAATGGCCCGTATGAGCTTTCAGGGAAAGGATTAACTTAAATTCTTGGACTTTCAGTTATGAATGCACAGATAACTAGTTAGGAAAACTGCTGATAATGAATCACTCATGCACCTCTCAGGTGAAAAACAACATGTTTATAGAAGGCTGTTTGCTCTGATTGTCCTATTACACAGTTATGAACACCAGGTTCTTAAATATTATCTTCCCCATGTTAAGAGAATTAAAATCAACAACTATTGAATGCTTTCCACTCGATAACACTCTTGGTGACTAGTTAAGCTCAGAAAAATGGTATCTCCGACTGATTGCAGAAAAACTGAAGATCAGGTCAATTCTTTTGCAATTTATGTGACCTATAAAACCAGTTCTTTCAAATGCTACTCAGTCAGGAATGGTACTTCAAAATAATTCAGAATGTATTCTCCATTAAAGAGATCGGGCTGTAAAACATATGAGTTCAAAGGATATAAACTGCCTGAGAGAGGGGTCTCCATTCTCCCATAAAATGATGATGGAGCCTATAGATATGGAATCTAGTTCGCTTTACACTTAGCTGATATTTTTGAAAGGAAAACATTAAACACACAGAAGCCTTATTGATTTAAGTCATCGTGGTAACAGTTTTCTTGGGGGGAAACCAGGACTTAAATTGGGTTACTTGTCTCAGGTAGAGTAAAGATGCTGACTGACGAATCTCTCAGGTGGGTGCATTTATTTACCTAGCTTAGCAGCTCTAGTAAGTAGTCTCGTTCCCTGCAAGTGTAAGTTGCCAGTCATGGGGATGGAACATTGGCAGCAATTCCTTTTACGGTGTGTGAGCCAGAATAGTACAGACGTCCTGAGCACAGTTGCTATATCCACACCTCAGTCTGTGAGAAAAATAAGCAATGATACAAACATATTATTAAAAAGTAATCTGCTTTTGTTTAAAAAAAGTCTCAAAATAAAATATTAATACTTCAGAAGATTTACCAAATGGATTGGCTGCTGTTGTTAAGCTTTGGGTTCACTACTAGCATACAGTACAGTGGTACCTTGGGTTACATACGCTTCAGGTTACAGACTCCGCTAACCCAGAAATAGTGCTTCAGCTTAAGAACTTTGCTTCAGGGTGAGAACAGAAATCGTGCTCTGGCGGCACGGCAGCAGTAGGAGGCCCTATTAGCTAAAGTGGTGCTTCAGGTTAAGAACAGTTTCAGGTTAAGAATGGACCTCCGGAACGAATTAAGTACGTAACCAGAGGTACCACTGTATAGGACATTATTCTCCAAGTACAATCATACCTCGGGTTAAAGACGCTTCGGGTTAATTTTTTTCAGGTTGCGTCCTGCAGCAACCCAGAAGGAACGGAACGGGTTATTTCCGGGCTTTGCCACTCGCGCATGCGCAGATGCTCCAAATGATGTCATGCGCAGAAGCGGCGATTTGTGACCCGCGCACGCGGATCCCGTTCGCAACCAGAGGTACCACTGTACACAAAAATAGGGAGGAAACAGCCCAATGAGGACTGAGCATGGGCATGAAATACTAACCAACTGAGACAAAAAACCACCACCCAACAACCCTGGAAACTAGGGCCATGGGGGTGGGAAAGAGTATTTCAGCTGACTGGCTGGTAAAACCCTGTACATATTCTGCCTGGGAACAAACATGCCAGGCAGATCAACCATTTCTCCCTTTCTTAACTGGCAATATGAGGCTGAGATGTTGTGGTTTTCCTAGTGTCTCTGCTTGTTAGTGTACGGCTGAGCCAGGATTTGAAACCTTGACTCTCAGATTAAAGAACCCCAAGATCAGATCACACCCTTAACCGATGAAACGATCTTCTGGAGAAAAGAAGTGGTTTTTCCTTTAATCTGGCTTTTCCCTCACATGTAGACAGAACGCAAGAAGCCTCAAGTTAGACCTTCAGAATAAACTCTTAGAGGACATTTCACTCATGCAACATAAGTGATACCCCCTCTTGGATAATTATTATTATTATTATTATTATTATTATTATTATTATTATTATTATTATTTATTTATACCCCACCCATCTGGCTGGGTTCCCCAGCCGGCTTTGTTGGGCGGCTTCCAACAAAACACTAAAATACAATAACCTATTAAACATTAAAAGCTTCCCTAAACAGGGCTGCCTTTAGATGTCTTCTAAATGTCAGGTAGTTATTTTTCTCTTTGACATCTGGTGGGAGGGCGTTCCACAGGGCGGGCACCACTACCGAGAAGGCCCTTGGATAACATTGTTGGGTAATTGCATGAGAGGGTTATCAATTTAATGCCTTCTTCAAGTTATCAAGTGATAACTGGGAATGATGTTGGACTTTCCTCCTTGCAAATTGGAAGGGGAAGTGCAAGTAACTACCATGGTCTGTTCTAATTTTTAAATTTCGAAAGTGGAGTTTTTGCATCTCCCTCCATGGTGAGATATGCAACCTCCTAATCTGCGGACAGTGATATGACATGTTCTATGCATCATTGGTTCCTCACAAGGTTTTTAAAAGGTGACACCTCTGCGTGCTACTTACGTTTTTTTTTCTTTTTTCCTGTCCTGTTTACCCACAGTTTCATTCCTGCCATATTATGCTGTGTGTTGAGTCTGTTTACTAGCTCAGTTCTCGTTTAATTCTGTCTAGAGCTCAAGAAAAGCCTATTGGAGTTCCATAAGCAATATCTTTGTTTAAATGAAATCATAGCTGACACAGAAGGATGGTGCCTAGAGCTAAAGGGACAAGACTGATAAGAGTTGAGAGTTGTAAGTCTTGGTATTAAGTGAGAAAATTTAATACTTGGTTGCTTTACATGATCAAAGTACTGTGTTAACACCAATTCCATATTTCAGAGGACAACTTTGTAAGATAACTAAATGATAACACAAGTGTGGGTGGGGTTTTTTTTGGGGGGGGGGAATTAACTTCTGCTCAGTTCAGTGTTGGATATGTATGCATAATTCAGTACCACGTGTATATTTATAAAATGTCCTTAGCAGTCTATTGTAATCATGAATCCCCAAGTTACCGGGTAATCTTTTGGTTATATGGGACTGAGTGTAGAGGTTTTAAAAAGAATGACTACTCCTATGAGTAGCGTTTCTTTTTTCTTTTTTCTTTTTGTCTTCCAGACAAAGACGTACTTTAATTTTAAAGAAGCAATTATAAAGTCCATTGATTTCAGTGGACAATAAAACACTATTTTTATTGTTATTTAGTGCCAATTGGTATTAAAATATACCAATATAAACTTTACTAGATAGTATTTCCTTTTCATTGGTTTTCTTTTTTAGCAGATCAGGTGTTACGAACAATTTCTCTGGGTGGTTAGTTTACAGTATTAGTATACTGTCATATCTTGGGTCGAAGTAGCTTCAGGTTAAGCCTTTTCGGGTTGCGCTCCATGGCAACCCGGAAGTAACGGGGTGCGTTACTTCCGGGTTTCGCCGCTCGCACATGTGCAGATGCTCAAAATGATGTTACGTGCATGTGCGGAAGCGGCGAATCGTGACCCGCGTGGACACGGGTTGTGTTCACTTCAGGATGCGAACGGGGCTCCAGAACGGATCCCGTTCACATCCAGAGGTACCACTGTACAGGGGAATTCCTGTTTACATAGGAGTTTTGTTCCCAGCCATTGTGCGGGAAAGTCCCATCCTGTCCGGTCTGCCCCATTTTGCCCTCGCCCCCTTTCAGTGCTGAAAACAGTGTCCCTTGGCTATTCAGACAAAATTTATTGTCCAGAAGTATATTTTAAGCAATACATTCAACATTTTCCCAATTGTTCTAGTGCAGGGGTTATATACCTCATCTGTTGTCCCTGCAAAAAGAAATATATAGGAGAGAAACAACTGGAGCTGTGAAAATTAGGATTAACGAACATAGAGCCAGAATTAGACAGGGGAACAGAGAGGCTGTCTTAGTAGAGCATCTTTTAAACGTGGGACATAAAGACACTGATGTCAGATTTAGTGTTATTGAAGTAGTTACGTCATCACCACATGCCCCTATAGATATTGTTCATAGATTGCTGCAAAGGGAAGCTTTTTACATCTACCGTTTAAAGACAATTATCCCTTCAGGTCTAAATTCACACCTTCACCTGAGTTCTTATTTTTATAGTTTGTCTCATAAGATCAATACAGTACGTCGTAATTTGCTTTGCTAATATCCTGCTTAAGAGAAACTCCCTCCATGGGTACTTGCATATTGGCTATTCAATATTTGGCAACATGCTTAGTATGAATGGCAACAGTATACCTTTAAGGTATATTTCAGGTGCAGCCAATTAACGCTGTGTGCTAGTATAACTGAGATACAGTAGGATTTGGCATTAAGATCAGGGCATCAGGAAAGTCCCCCCCCCCCCATGAGGCTTGTATTATCCTAAGATTGGTAAGCAATAACTATTCAAGTGCTTTATTATCTCAGGTGATTATATTATGGCTATAGTAGCTTTTGGGGTATTTTTTGATATAACATCTTAATTATTGGCTTGTGTGTTTGGCCTTACAGCAATACTTATATACACTGATGAAGAATGGACTTGGAAATGAATGTTTTATGCTAGCTACTCTGTTTTTGCTCAATGGGGGG
This sequence comes from Podarcis liolepis, assembly GCF_965112155.1. Classification (NCBI taxonomy): domain Eukaryota; kingdom Metazoa; phylum Chordata; class Lepidosauria; order Squamata; family Lacertidae; genus Podarcis; species Podarcis liolepis. Next base: position 79,523,454 of record NC_139560.1, on the reverse strand, counting down.
GGGATGGCTTAATGGCTTAACTCTGGTAGACATTTTGAAAATAGTAACCTATATTTCATTTATGTATTTTAGTTTGAAACAATGAATTAGACTGTGTGGAGGAAAATAGAATTCTGTTTCTGGTTTGTTTGTTTTTCTTGTTTGGTTTTTGTTTTGTTTTGTTTTTTTTGTTACTTATAAGGAAAGAATGACCTCACTGTGAGTAAAAAGGTGTGATAATTTGTCTCAATAAAACGGAATATAATTTTGTTGCAGTACTGTCTGTGGTACTATGACCTACAGTGTAAAGGAGAAAAAGCTAGAAGTTAATAAGAAAGCAGCCGTTATTATGATGTGAAAAGCAGGGACAGGGGTGGGTTTGTGGAGTTTAAATATTGGCAATATAGCTAGTATTGTGCCAGAAACTTTCATTCAGCATGCCCTGTTTTATTAGATGGAAGAGAAAGAAACTCATGCTGTAGTTGCACTTGCAAATGGTAACACTGTTCAACGTCAGCCAAGCAAGAAGCACCCCCCTTTTTTAGCAATGCTTGGGTGAAAGTCACATTTTTACCTGACACCAAAACACCATTAGAGGTCTGATTGCACCTATAACTATTTTTTTTATTTTTGGTTGCTAGCATGTATATAGTTACCCCAGTGTAACAAATTTATTTGCATCAGCCAGAAACCATCTAATTTTGAAATCATCTGAGTCAGATGATTCTGGAATTCATACTGGAATCTATCCCTAAGTGTATTGCATAAGGGGCAATAAAGAATACCGTACACAATATATATGATCTGGCCTATAATCCAACACACAAAGAATCTCACTTGTCGTCCTATTAATAAATTTGCTGGTTAGATATTCTTTGGGCTTTATTTGAAATCTGAGCTGAGTGAATGCACATCTACCCGGCAGGGGCGGGAATCATTCCTGCAGATAAGCAACCCTTTCATGGTCAGATTTAATTTTAACATTGCCAACTGAGGGTTGGAATTATTCAGAGTCCATTTGGCATCTTCAGCAAAGGTTACGTCGAATTTCTTATGGTCAGGCATTTCCTGAGGTGACATTACATGAATAATATGAATAATTTAATAATATAATTAATCAAACTACTACAACACTCTGTTTAGCTTGCGGGTCGGGGGGGGCAGTTTTGCTAAGTGTTGGACTGGCATTAGTGGGAAGTTTTCCCCCAGTGCACAACTGAAGTTTATGAATGTGTTCTTTTGGACAAAAAAACACTTCAGTTAAAGTACTGCACCAAGTGTACTTTGTAGGACTCCAAGCAGCAAACAAGGCCTTATTTTGGGTTATATCTAAGTTGTCTTTACCAGAACTGTGCTTGCTGCACCAAATAACAAGCAATATACATTTTAGCAACATAAAAAAGACATTGATTCTAATAGATGAGGTGATCTTTAGTATAATAAAGTGTCTTACAACTCCCAGTGAACAAGCAAATTTAAGTTTTAATTGCCTCCAAATTGGTGTGCCATAGGGTATTTTCACAAAAATGAAACCCCAAGGACTTAAATGAGAGGCATGGTTCAATATATACCCATTTATTGCACTTACGCCTTTTGGCAACATGTATTGCCATAAGTCCAAGTACCATAAAAGGCTGAATCTCTCCCCTGTGTGCACCTCATCCTGCTGCCCACCTGGCAGATATGTACTGTACAGTGGTACTTCCGGTTGCAGATGGGATCTGTTCCAGAGCTCTGGTCGGATCCTGAGGTTTCTGCAACTGGAGGGACCACTTCTGCGTATGCGCACGCGCGGCAAAACCCAGAAGAATACTTCCGGGTTTGCCACGTACGTATCCTGAAGAATACATAACTGGAGGTGAACATACGTAGAGGTACCACTGTATTTCTCTTATGCCCACTGTTTCTCTAGCACATCAGATATTAGCCTCAAACAAAGCTTATGCTCAAAAGCTGAGATTTTGTGGGTGTTGATTCCACAATTGTATCTGGGAAATTTTACCTGGAAAATGTGCCTGAACACCTCTATCCAGTTTGAAAGATATCTAACTGTTGAGATTGCCAGTGGTGTCAGAGACAAGTCAGGTATCATGGATGGGATGTAAGTTGCGCTATTATTGTTGCTCTCAATCTCTACCACATATAGGATAGCAGTTAGGTTCATTCTGTTCAATTCAGCCTTCTCTCTCTCACTCACACACACACACACGAGAGGGAGAAGGTGTCTGTGAGGTAGATTTTCCTCACACTATATCAATGGAATCCCTAAAATTGGTGTACAGAACAACACCTGTTAATTGATTTTACCAAGTCCTACCATTCCCTTCAGGCTATTGGGGCAGAACCTGGTGTTTGTGGAAACTAAAATGAACTCAATCCACTGGAAAGTAATCCTGCCCCAACTGTTTCCCTTAGAATAAGGTGGGTAGTGCATTGCATTGTATTCCTGCATTGCAAGGGGTTAAACTTGATAAATACCGTATTTTTCGTCCTATAGGGCGCACCGGCCCATAGGACGCACCTTGGTTTTTTTTGGGGGGGGGGAATGAATAAAAAAAATTTATTCCCCCCCCCCACCGTGGCTGCCGCCCCAAGCCTTGCGCACACCTGCCCGAAGCACGGGGCACCCTCCAGAGGGCTCCCCGTGCTTCGGGCGACAGGCTGCCGCCCCAAGCCTCTCGCGCTCAGCAGGACCTCCTGCCGGGCGCGCAAGGCTTGCGGATAGCTTCCTGAAGCCTGGAGAGCGAGAGGGGTCGGTGAAAGCCTGCATTCACCCCATAGGACGCACACACATTTCCCCCTTCATTTTTGGAGGGGGAAAAGTGCATCCTATGGGGCAAAAAATACGGCAAAATAAAGTTTGGATTTGATAACCCGCTTTATCACTACCCTAAGGAGTCTCAAAGCGGTTAACAATTTCCTTTCCTTTTCCTCCCCCATAACAAACACTCTGTGAGGTGAGTGAGGATGAGAGACTTCAGAGAAGTGTGACTGGCCCAAGGTCACCCAGCAGCTACATGTGGAGGAGCGGGGAATTGAACCCAGTTCACCAGATTACGAGTCCACTGCTCTTAACCACTACACCACACTGGCTCCTGATGACACTTGGGGTTCCTTTGAACACTACAATTCTATGGTTCTGTGATTGTATGATTGTGTTATCTACCTGTCTGTAGTTTCTGTAAGACACCTCATGATATGTTGTGATAAAACCTCCCCATTTGGCCCACGGTGTTTTTTGCTCGCTTAATCTCTTTGTTATCCATATCTGGTGGTGTCAGGTGTGAATCTTTCACCACATTTTTTTCGGGAATCGGACAACTGTCATCAGATACAGAGATAAAGAGTTAGGGGTAGGCAATTTAAGCATTAAAAACTAAAGATCGGACATTTCAATTGTTCAGTTCTATCCATTAAAGCTTTATAAGGATGTATCTCGGTTTTTCTCCCATTTCTCTTTCCAGTAAAACTTCTCAACAGAGAGCCAGAATCAAAGGTTATAATGAGCCTGGTGCATCTGAGGCTCAGTATCTCCTAATGACAAGAATATCATCTTTGGGTATCTGTACTCCCCATAGAATCTCACTGCCGCATGCATTTGTTATCCTCACTGCCCCCCTGATACGTCCTAATTTTAATTATGATAATGCAGTTAGTATGAAACTGGCTTCACAACATGCACTTGCAGATTGCAGAGAAAACAAACTTGTTAATGGAGAAGAGGAAAAGTATTTCTTAACAATATTTTTAATTGTTTTTTCCATGTATAACATCCTCTAACAATATTTCTCTAACAATTTTCCATATGGAAGTATGAGAAGAGGAAAAGTATTAACGAAGCTAGTTGCTTAAAAATCCTACAAAAGAGATAGTGGCATTTGGTATTCCAAATCCTTTACCCTTTGTGAATGAAGTTTTACTTGAAAAACATATGAGGGTTGCTCTTGAAATCTGATCTATTATAAACAGCTATTTTAAAGATACTAGATTAGATCCAGGCTTCACTTTCACCCAGAGCCAAATTAAGATTTTTAGAGGCCCCAAGCACTTTAAAGATTTTGGTGCCCTCATATATATCTAATTCAAAATATAAACAATAATAAACCATAACATACACTTTTATTTTTCAAAATGAAATGAGACCTACAGATGGAAAATAATGTTTATTTTTCTATACTGTCGTACCTTGATTCTTGAACAGAATCCCTTACAGAAGTCCGTTCGACTTCCGAAAATGTTCAAAAACCAAGGTGCGGCTTCTGATTGACTGCAGGAGCTTCCTGCACTCAATCGGAAGCCCTGGAAGCCCCGTCGGACATTTGGGTTCCAAAGAATGTTCACAAACCAGAACAGTCACTTCTGGGTTTGCGGCATTCGGGAGCCAAAATGTTAGACTCGCAAGGCGTTTGCGAACCAAGGTACGACTGTAGTTGTATAAATAATGTTTATTTTTGTTCAGCTGCACCATACGGTCAATCCAGCAATGGGAAATCTCTGTAGTACCTCCCTTCCTTTGATGCCCTAAGCATGTGCTTATTTTGCTGATCCAGAGTTAATCCAACTCTGCTTCCACCAGCAGGAACATTCCATGAGCAGGTATCCACTCAGCTTGGGAGCGGGGCATTGGGTGATGGTTTCTGATTCCCACCTCCCCATGTACCTCCCATGTACCTCCCACCTCACTGTTCCAGTCAGTTGCCATGTTTTGGGGGGGAATTGTCAGTGGCAGTACTGGAGGCTACAGAAGGAGGAGAGACCAGCATAAATTTCCTTCCTTCTTCCAGTGAGTGCCTTCATGAGGTCAAAGGCCTTCCATGAATAGAGAGAACTCTTTCAACTGTGGACAGCTAAATTTGGAACCAACATGTCACTTTTCCACTGGCAAATTGTTATGTAGAAATTGTTCCTTGCCAAAAAATGAAGTGGAATGGTGGTAGAATGGCAAAGGGCTGTTACCTGTATGAAGAAGAAGAAGAAGAAGAAGAAGAAGAAGAAGAAGAAGAGGAGGAGGAGGAGTTGGGATTCGATATCCTGCTTTATCACTATCCCAAGGAGTCTCAAAGCAGCTAACAATCTCCTTTCCCTTCCTCCCCCACAACACTCTGTGAGGTGAGTGGGGCTGAGAGACTTCAAAGAAGTGTGACTAGCCCAAGGTCACCCAGCAGCTGCATGTGGAGGAGCGGGGAATCGAACCCGGTTCACCAGATTACGAGTCTACCACTCTTAAACGCTACGCCACACTGGCTCTCATCATATGGAAAAATGATGGTGCCCGATTCCAAAGCAACTGGTTAAAACAGAATTGAGGCCCCTGTGATTAACTAGTACAGTGGTGCCTCGTAAGACGAAAATAATCCGTTCCGCGAGTCTTTTCGTCTAGCGGTTTTTTCGTCTTGCGAAGCAACCCTATTAGCGGCTTAGCGGATTAGCGCTATTAGCGGTTTAGCGGCTATTAAAGGCTTAGCGGCTATTAAAGGCTTAGCGGATTAGCGGCTAAAAGGCTATTAGCGGCTTAGCGGCTTAGAAAAAGGGGAAAGCGAAAAAAAATCGGAACACTCGTAAGACGTTTTCGTCTTGCAAAGCAAGCCCATAGGGAAAATTGTCTTGCGAAACAGCTCAAAAACGGAAAACCCTTTCGTCTAGCGGGTTTTCTGTCTTGCGAGGCATTCGTCTTGCGGGGCACCACTGTAGTAACTTGGAAAGCTTATATCTGGTTGTTATTTATTTATAAGATTTCTTTCTCGTCCTTCACCATAAGGTCCCAAGGCAGGTTACAAAATAATACACAATTAGATAAACAGTTAAAACCATTATAAAACAAATAAAACCATTACAAATGGGACAGAACAATATAAATTCATTAAAAGAAGTGTAAGCATCCTCACTTTGACTTTCGGGCGCCTCTTGAAAGTGTTTTTTATGCCAACAGACCTTTGCAACTATTTATTTATTTTTATTTTTTAGCCTGTCACTCTAACAATTATTTGTATTATATTTAATGGTGTTTTATGTTTTATCATTGTAAACCACCCTGAAACTTTATGGTAAAGCGGTATAGAAGTGCAATTTGAAATACAAAACTAAATTGCAATCGAGAGAATAGGGCGGATCATAAAAAATATACTTCTCAGATCAAAGGGTCAGGGTAAAGAGATACCTGGTTTGTACATAGTGCCAGGTAAACTTCTATGGGGAGGGAGTTTTCACAATTTGGGAGCTGCTACAAAGATTACCACTTCCGGGTCAAACACTCCTGAACCTCTGAGAACAACTCAGAGGGATTATCAAGAGGACCAATCCTCTCTGCTGATCTTAACACCTGAGAGGGTCTTTAGAGGAGGAGATGGTCTTTTAGGTACTTGGAGCCTAAGTAGTTTTGGGGATTTAAACATTTCAGCACTTTGGATTGGGTATTTAATACTGTATAGTTCTATTCATTTCAGTAGAAATATGCTCCATTATTCTTCTTAAACCCTGTGAATCTTTTCCACCTGTACACTGTAAGTCGCCCTGTCATCCTTGAGTAGTATATAAATTTAATTAAGAAGAAGAAGAAGAACACTCTGTACCTGCTTTCAGAGCATGCTCCTGTGTTGCAAAGGTGACAGGCTCAACGTGCGCTATGGTTTCATCTGCTTTTTCCTGAGGATGTTCCCACCTTTAAAAGCATGATTGTTTGCTTATAATGAATAAAATCAGCACAATAACTTTACAGGAGATCAAAGTTTCAAACAGGATAGTTTGTTCATCTCTGAATTATTCACTAAGGATTGATATTGTGAGGAGGGTGGGGGGAGACTTAGACCCTATAAATACAATTCAGTTGATTTTGAAAGCTGTAGCAATCTGATGGCAAACACTTAGGCAAGCTGTGTTTTGAGTCAGAGACAAACATTAATGCCTTCACACTGTGAGTACCGAATTCCATTATTAGAAACCAGCCTCACATGCTCTGCTATGTGCAGAGATTACATTTGAACATTTTTGTTGTGGGAGGCATTGTAGCTCACAGCAAGGGTGAAGAATAGTTATGTCAGGTTAACCTAAAGTAAATCAGGGTAAAAAAATAAATAAATAACGGTAGGATTGCTTAGTAGTGCAGTCTGTTTACATTATGTACGCAAACTGTGTGTTCTGAATTCTGTTGGCCCAGCAAATCTTCCTTGTTAGCTGTCAGTGATCCAAAGAATCCCACTCTACTCTGCAGACCTCCCGGGTGACAGCAGAGGAACAAAAAGGCATTATAAACTTAATAAAACAAAATGAAAACTGCTTGCCTCAAATTGAACTTGAAATGTGGTTCTAAGCAGAATGGAGACAAGCTCAGAAGGGGGTGGGGGTGGGAATGCTTGGAGTGGGACACAGGCATGGATGAATGCGCGTATGTAGACATTTCAGATAAGTGTACCTAATATTAAAGGTAAAGGGACCCCTGACCATTAGGTCCAGTCGTGACCAACTGTGGGGTTGCGGTGCTCAACTCACTTTATTGGCCAAGGGAGCCGGCGTACAGCTTCCGGGTCATGTGGCCAGCATGACTAAGCCACTTCTGGCGAACCAGAGCGGAAACGCCATTCACTTTCCTGCTATTTATCTACTTGCACTTTGACGTTCTTTCAAACTGCTAAGTTGGCAGGAGCAGGGACTGAGCGATGGGAGCTCACTCCTTCACGGGGATTCGAACCGCCGACCTTCTGATCGGCAAGCCCTAGGCTCTGTGGTTTAAACCACAGCGCCACCCACATCCCCGCACCTAATATTACAGGAACCTTATTATGCAATTTTGTTCTGTAATTAAGATGATATTTTGTATACCTTCATACAGGAATTCGGGAAACCTCATTAACTTTTTCTTTCCACATAACAACTGTCTTGCAAGTCGTCTCGGTATTGAAATAAAGGAGAGAAGATTTTTTAAATCTACTCATGGCAGCTTTTGCCTGATAGGAAAGGGCCATATGATTCCAGAAAATGCATAGTCCCTAGTCCCACAAAAGCAGCCGCCACTACTGCTTGCTGTTGCTACTGCATGAGAATGGAGATGGGTCCCGATTCCAGCGTGAGAACGCCAGTTGTACCTTTGTGACAGCAGCAGGGATCCAAGGTCTGACCCTGTGACTTGCTTTGGTTGATGAGACTTGGTTGCAGGTTTCTTTGGATATTAGATTTCCCAACAATTGAGTTGTTGTTTTCCCCCAGTTAACTTTTGCTATAATGACCCTTGCTTGATTGGTGGTGCTTGTAAACGCTCTTCAATTGTTTTAAAATAGAAATGTGCATGGTTTTCTGTAGCATCAGTTGCATGAAGGCTAATTAACTCTTCGGGGTACAAGGAATCTTTACATATTTGTTTTTAAAGCCCAGGAGGAACAGAGGGACAAAGGGAGGTGGAATGGTGGAGAGAGGCGATAACAAATGCCTTGAAATAACATTGCTGCTCTTAAATGTTAAGCTGAGAGGGTTTCTTGTGGGACAAGCATAAATATGTAGCTGCTGCTCAGTTATCCCAGCTTCTCTCTAAATGTCACACATTGGTGATTGAAGGCACTGCCGTATTTTTTGCTCTATAAGATGCACCAGACCATAAGACGCACCTAGTTTTTGGAGGAGGAAAACAAGAAAAAAAATATTCTGAATCTCAGAAGCCAGAACAACAAGAGGGATCGCCGCGCAGCGAAAGCAGCGATCCCTCTTGCTGTTCTGGCTTCTGGGATAGCTGCGCAGCCTGCATTCACTCCATAAGACGCACACACATTTCCCCTTACTTTTTAGGAGGGAAAAAGTGAGTCTTATAGAGCAAAAAATATTTAACTCTTCCACTTTTGTTCTTACGTTGCGGTCTCAGATTTAAACAAATCAATAGCCCAGAACAATTTTACTATGTTTTATATATGCTCTAAGCCACCCAGAGTAGCTGGGGAAACCCAGCCAGATGGGGAAGGTATAAATAATAAAATTGTTGTTGTTGTTATTGAGGTTCATGACATGAATGGCCTTGCCAGGCATCTACTTCAGCAAGAAAAGAGAGTAGAGCACATCTCTGCACATTGCATTGGGAGGTAGAAGTAGCTTTTATCATACTATGTGCATCCATGCCTTTTCGTAGTGTAATGATAATTGTAATAGAATACAGTGGTGCCCCGCAAGACGAATCCCTCGCAAGACGGAAAACTCGCTAGACGAAAGAGTTTTCCATTTTGGAGGTGCTTCGCAAAACGAATCTCCTATGGGCTTGCTTCGCAAGACGAAAATGTCTTGCGAGTTCCTGCGGGTTTTTCCCCCTCCCCCCCCTTTTCTAAGCCGCTAAGCCGCTTATCAGCCGATCCGATAAGCTGATAAGCCGCTAAAATCCGCTAATAGTGCTAATAGCGCTAATCCGCTAATCTGTCAATGGGCTTGCTTCGCAAGACGAAAAAACCGCTAGACGAAGAGAATCACAGAACGGATTCTTTTCGTCTTGCGAGGCACCACTGTATTCTCAACAGGTGTTGCCCATTAATGGAATCCAGAGAGGTGGCTTGTTTCCAACAATACTTTCATAGTAACCCATCACTCATTCTAAATGATAACCAAAGGGCTTCTTGAGATCTTATGTCTATGGACACACATCTTGGGATGCTGAAAATATTATATTCCTGTCATTTATATCTATTGACAAGAGTTTTATCACTGCAAGGTGGTATCTAAGTCCATCATCTATTGGAAAAATATCACGTCTGTCTGCAAACTGCTTTATGGTGTTCATAGCTCATTTTTAAGATTGATGGGACAAGAAGAGGTCAGCAACCCCAAGGATAGATTCTTTGCATAGTCTTTCCTCTGGAATAGGTAGTTCTTGACACATCGTGTCACTTGCAAATAGTTTAATTAAATAATTGTGTAACATCTGGGTAGTACTGCAAAATAACAGGACAGTGGTACCTCGTGTTGCAAACCGTTCCCCTTATGAATTCTTCAGGTTTCTTCGGAATTCTACTCCGCTAACCTGGAAGTAGATGCCCCTTGTTGTGAACTTTGCCACGGGATGCGAGTGGAAATCGTGCTCCAGCGGCATGGCAGCAGTGGGAGGCAGCCTTAGGGAAAGCATGCCTCATGTTACGAGCAGTTTCCGGTTACGAACGGACCTCCGGAATGGATTAAGTTAGCAACCAGAGGAACCACTGTATCAAGAACACCTTTCAGCCCTTCAAGCCCCAATTGTAAATGTGCTACAATAAGCACACCAAGTCTTACAAAACTACCTGGTTGTATATATTGCCAGACAGCAGTTCCGTTATAGTTAGATTTTTTTCTTCCTGGACCTGAAATATTGCAAGTGGGAGAACTCTTTATGCATGCTTGTTCTCTGGGGGTACCGTGGTGGGGCAGTTGTGAAGTGGGGTTACAACAACAACAACCTTTAATGTCCAGAGACCCAACAAATCGTTACAAAGCAATACACAATTCATACAGCCTACCTCCAGGTTAAACAAGCATTTTGTTCAGAATATAGGGATCATTGGTTCTTGGAACCACCGATAAGAACTTTGCCACTGCTATGTTCTAGCATTTGTCCGGTCTTCCAATAGGAACCTGACATAGTGAGCCTCTGATTTTCCCAGGAAAGGTACCAGCAAGGGTAGTATCAGTTCAGCCCTGGCTTGCTCATTTTTTGCGCGGTGCAACAAAATATGTTTTATGGAATTGATGTCTTGAGCACACAAGCAAAGTCTGTCTTGGTAGGGAACTCCTCTCAACCTGCCATCCAAGTGGGATTACAGCAGGCACCCCCAACCTTTGGCCCTACAGATGTTTTGGACTACAATTCCCATCATCCCTAACCACTGGTCCTGTTAGCTAGGGATCATGGGAGTTGTAGGCCAAAACATCTGGAGGGCCGCAGATTGGGGGTGCCTGGGTTACAGCCCTGGAAGGAATGCACAAACACAGAGATAAAAATACAGCAGGGGAGGGCACGAGTGTTAAGGGTCGCAGGCAGGCAAAAGAGGGAAAAGAACTGACAGAGCAAGGGTATGTGTGGGGAAAGCCGTAGGAGCAACTCTGGGCATTTAAGGGAGGAAGGAAAAGTGAACTCAAGAGTATAAGGGAAGCAGGAAGGAGATCTGTTTGTGTGTGTTTGGAGCTTTAAGAGGATACAGCTGAGAAAGGGACATAACAAAGGGACATGGAAATTGTTAGGATATTTCCGTTCCACCTTAAAAGGGAGCAGGCTTTGTGAGTCAGAGAGTCTGTGCATGTCCTGTTCACAGGATGTTTATATTTTTCTATTGCTTTCGTTTTTCTCTCTCTGTCAGAGACACTGACGCAGGCAGTCATGTCTTTCTTTGTTCTGATCAATGCTGAATAAAGCTTGCAAATAATGCAATGGGGGCAGAAGAGATTGGCTGATGACTGGGAGTGTGCCGAACAGAGAGCAGGGAAAGGGGGAAAGGGACAAATGGGAAGTATAGGAGGGTTGCAGTGATTGTAATCGAGCTGTTGAAGAGATGGTTTGGCAGGCTCTGTCAAGAAGGCTAAAAAAGGGAGACGGTAGAGAGATACCACAGACTTGCCTGGGGTTTTTCTCTCCAGTGGTTGACCAAGGGGAACACCAGCAAAGCAGTGTTATTATAGAAGAACACTGACTCTTATTGATTGATTGATTGATTGATTGATGGATTGATTGATTGATTGATTGATTGATTGATTAAAATTGCATACTGCCCTTCATCCAAAGATCCCAGGGGGTTTCTCCACAGAAGGGGGGGGAGCTTTTGCTTCAGAGAAGGAGCACAGTGCATATTGATGAAATCTAATGACAACAGAACCTCTCTGTTTCAATATCAAAATTCGAATTCGTGTAATTTTGTGGGACTTTATGTGCTTATTGCAGCATGATTTCTTTTTTTTAAAGATATTTATTACTTTTCGAACAATTTCAACACAACTCTACAAACACAAAAAAGAAAAGAAAAAAGAACAATACAAATACAATACAAAAACACTACATACAAAACAAAACAAAAAGAAACAAAAACAATTTAAAAACACCTCATTTTCAATATCTTAGCTTTCATTCGCTTATTTCCAATGACCTCCTCACACCTCCCTTTTTGTATTCCACTTCTATTTATTGTTTCAGCAATTCCTTTCCATCTTCCTCTGTTTTCTATCCTATAATTATCTTAACACATTCTTGCCTTATTTTTTCCTTTAATTTTCTATTAATCTATTTATACTTAATTCCTTATAACATTTCTACTAAAGCCATATAACTTCATTCCAACATTCTTCTAACATTCATTAATTTTACAATATTTCTATAAATAGTCTTTAAACTTTTTCCAGTCTTCTTCCCCCGACTCTTCTCCCTGGTCTCGGATCTTGCCAGTCATTTCCGCCAATTCCATATAGTCCATCAACTTCATCTGCCATTATCCATCACTTCAGTTCTTTCAAGAAGCAACCATTCTCTCAGCCAGCAAAAAGCAGATGATTCACAACAAAGTTTAGGGGTCTGGCAGGGCAAGTCCACCTCCTTCTTTGGCATCTGTTAATATCTTAAATTTTACTCGTGGCTTCCTGCCCTGCCAAACAAATCTAGAGACGTCCCTCTGCCACCTCCTGAAACAATCCATCCCATCCAAAGCTTGCAATGTTTGAAACAAAAGCAACATCCCCGACAACACAGCAACCCTCATCCCCACCACAGCAACTCGGCCCAACAATAACAACTTCAGATTTGTCCATATTTCCAAATCCCCCTTCTCTTCAATCCAACGTCCTTCACAGTTATCCTTGAATAAATTCACATTTCTGGCAGTCATACTAACTCCCAAATACCTCTCTTTCTCAACCGATGTTAGTCCTGTCTCCTCCTGAAACTCTGTCAAGCTTTCCTTTTCCTCAGGTAGGGCTCTGATCCTCAAATTCATCTGTTTCTCTTTAAGTTCAATCATAACAAATGTCAGCTTATGTTCATCAAGTTGTCCTTGTATGGATGGGACTCTCTCTCTCTCCAGTTGTATTGCTTTACATTCAGCAGCAAGGGTTTTCTCCTTGACTTCATCCGCAGTTTGCCGTATCAGAGTAGATTCCTGTATCAATTTCTGGATGGTTTCTGTATTGGTATTCACCTTTTGTCCCAGATTCTTTAAACTTTTACAATTAAGTCTATTTTAATATTTGCAGCATCCACTTTCACATTTATCGCGTCTGTTTTCCTGTGAAGCTGTTCCAGTGAATCGTTTATTTTCACTAATACGACCGCTAAGGCCTCTTCTGTCAACATTCCGTCTGTTTTTTCCTTTCCATTTGCCATAACACTTAAGAGACTCAAGGTCAATCCCAGAGTCTCACAATTCTTTATCTTGCAGCTGGAAATTCCCCTAGCCCAGCTCCTGTAGAGCAACCAATTTCAAAAGCTTCCACTAGGGGAAAACAGTTTCTATTTGTATTAGTCAGTACTGTCCTCTTTTAAACAATGTTCCAATAATCCAGAGTTAGTTTCAGTTTTCAGTTACTTTTACTCCTCTTTAAAAGCAGCCGGAGACAGTAGAAACAATGTATTCTCTTATTTAGCTACCTGTCAATGAACGTTCTAAATGCTGTCAATGAACATTCCAAAAAACATCGATCCTGCTAGCAGCCCGTTTCTAGGGTCTGAGCGGCGGTATTTTAGCTCTCTTGACTCTCTCCTACAGGCATATTCAGTCCACCACTCCCCCCGCCCTCTTCTCCTGTCTCCAAAGGGGGGGTTTAGTTCTTTGCCAATGGAGATTTAGTCTTTTTACAAAAGGTTTTCCAAGACTTCAGCTTGCAGGCTCATTGCTTTAATTTATTTACAAAAGGGGAGGCGGACTTCCTGTATTGAACCTCCCCATTTCGATGCCAAATTAAACGTTTAAAAATCCAATTCTCCCACTTCAGCTCTACTCACGGGTAATTACTTTAGAGTCCAATTGTCCACAGGAAAAAGTCAGTGCTCTCCGGCAACAGCTATGCAGCTTCGCTCCGTGGAAGAAGCAGACGATTCGAAGCACCGCGCCGCTCACCCCACGTCGTTCCGGATCCCCGAAACCGGGTTTCCCCGCGAGTAGGGGAGGCGCAAAAGGTGCCCGCCGAATCCCACATTCACAGGCTTCTCCCGCCTGTGATTTTTACGGGTCTCCGCCTTTGCCGTAGCGGTACAGACCCAAATTCCCACGGGGCAAATTCCTCCCGATCAGAGGAATTCCGCCATTGCCGGAGGCACCAACCCGGAAGTCCCCTATTGCAGCACGATTTCAATTGGCCCCCCAAAGGGCTGAAATGTGTTATTGATACTGTAGCCAATATTGGCCCTACTCAGGGATCTTTGCAAAACGTAGGAAGACCTTATATTCAGAGATGGCTGGTGTTTTGTTTGGTGATACCAGTTGCAATGACAAAAAACTTTAAATGAAAGAAATTGAGAGATTGTATATGTGGCTACTCTGTTAGCTAGTGTGGAACTGAAAATTGTGGGGATTTAGCACCTTAATCCTTCAGGACGTATTCTGAAAGATAATATACTGAAGGGAAACTGTGAGCATTGTTGGGCAAGCATTGGGAGTGCAGGGAATAAAGATTTTATTTCCTCTGTCGTGCTGTTTGTTTGCTTTTTGTTGGTGATCTGAACAGAGCCTGAAATTCAGGGCCAACCCATATCTCAATAGGATGAAAGCCAATTTTGCTACAAACCTACTAGCTTAAGACAACATAGCTCCTGCCTCTGCTGTCCTGCTCTGTTGGTTAAAGGGCTAGCTGGGAGTTTTGAATCTGCTTCACGTTTGCAGAAAGAAAGCAAAGTGAAGAATTTCAGCAGTAGTAAACTCTTCTGGAAAGAAGGGGTTAAGCCTAATTTTGAGATAGGAAGGAGCCAGGACTTCTTGCCCACAATTTATTTCTGTGCATCCTCTCTCGCAAAAAAAGTTTCAGCTGTCCTCAAATACTCATGGAAGGTAAGGCCATTTGTGTTTTATTTACTTAAGCATACTGACCCGTGTTATCCTAAAAACAAGGTTAAAAAATTCCACAGGGAAGTGTCTTACCCTGTGTTGACTTTCTGTCCAGTTAGTTAGCTTTCTCCTTTGTGATGTTTAATGTACATCTATCCACAGGCCATAATATCCACCTGCCTTTTGTATACCAAAATAACGTTGTTGTTTGCTAATCTGCTTGAAGACACGCAGTTTGAATGTGTCAACTTGTGTGTATTTATAAGGCAGTCAGAATCAATCTTGAAGTTAAGGCTGACATTTTCATTTGGGCTGACCTGGATTTCTATTAATCTTTCACAACACTTAACAGAATTCAGCCTCACAAGTCCTGCAGGTATTTGGGAAGTTTCTTTTACTTATTTTGCACCAATACTGTTATTTTACACCCATAAACGATTCGCCTACATCAGTTCATTCAGCAGTAAGACAGCAAGTTGGTGGTAGGATATTCCATCTGTGTTTTATTACCTATTCTGCAATTTTCCATGTAAAAATAAAAGTATTTGTCCTGATTTGAAAAGTGATCTGTGGTGCAGCTTGAGATTTAATTACATTTGCTAAATGCATCCGGTTCAGTCCTGCAAATGTTCTTAGAAGTTGTTTCTCTGCCATGTGCATTTACTGGATTCAGTGCATAATAAAGTTGGCTATTGTGAGAACAGAATGTCAGACTTAGTCATTGAACCATGGCTTAGCGCTAGCAAGGTGACTCCTGAGGAAATCCTAGCCACTTTGCTCCCTGCTGGGCTTCTTAGGTTGAGGCAGCAAGGCAGGTAAACCAATATTTGGCTAGCAAGTCATCTGAACCTGGCATCATGATTAAGGTCCCTCCTCGTTAACGCATGGCCTGTAACCAACCAGGGAGGAGCAAAATCTGTCTTGCAAACCCACCTTGGAGGAAGAGAGATTTTTGGCAGCAGCTGCACCTCCCACCAGACTGCAACAGTGATAAAAGCAGCTGTGGTTGTGGAAATTGCCCTTTCATCTCCAGCTGTTGAAGGCATTCTGTTTTAATCTCGAGAAATTTGGATGCTCATGTTGTGTCCCTTACTTTGAAGCGCTCAAGTGTTTTAAGGGCAGGGTCACTGCAGCAGCAAACAGACGTTTTTGTTTCAATTTTCCTTTGAGAGACTGGTTTTCATCCCTTGCTTAAGAACAATATTACACAGATCGGGAAGAGTACATTTGAAATCTGCTCGGCGCAGCATCATGGTTCATATGGTTAGCACTGGGAAGAATTGGTTGAATAAGAGGAACAATAACAGGTACGTTAGTTAAGGTTTCGTGGCTGAGTGGGGTTTTGAACCCTGGTTTGCCAGGTCATAGTTCAGTACGCCACACATTGGTTTGCAGAATAAGCTACACATTCACACACACAGTCTTTCTTTTCCTGACATTCAGTTTACTTTGCCATCAACTTAGAATTACAGCCACGGCTCTCTTAAAATACATGCTAGTTTCATAGTAGTGTTCATACATTCATAGGGAAGCAACTCTTAACTTACATACACAAGTAGGATGCTGTTTGGAGACTTCATCTAGTTATAATGTTTGGAAACTAGGTGTACTAAATCATGCACAATTCTCACTGAGACAAAGCACAGGAGAAGGCTGCATTGCCACTACCATACAGTGGTACCTTGGGTTACAGACACTTCAGGTTACAGACTCTGCTAACCCAGAAATAGCACCTCAGGTTAAGAACTTTGCTTCAGAATGAGAACAGAAATTGCGCGGTGGAAGGCCCCATTAGCTAAAGTGGTACCTCAGGTTAAGAACAGTTTCGGGTTAAGAACGGACCTCCAGAACCTGAGGTACCACTGTATTTGAATTAAAAGCTTAATCCCCCCAGCCCTTTGCTTGAACCGAGTTTTTCTTTTTCCAAAAGTAGGAATATTAGTCAGATAAGTGATTTGGAATGTATACTATTGAAGCATAAGAATGTTTGTACTGGATCAAGGGTAATGATCTGTTCTGTGTCTCTGGCTTAGTGGACATTCAGTAATAACACTTCAGTTGAACTATAGTATATCTAGATTCCTGCCTTTGAGTCTGTTTCAAATGGCATCTGATCCAGAAAAAAAGTGAGAAATTGGGATAGTTATGATGTAAGTTTTCCCTCCATGTTAGTGTTAGTTTGCATCATCATCATTCACTTCTTTTAAGAAAAAAATCCCAAAGTGGTGTGCAACACATTTAAAACATCAGATAAAACACCCCGGAACAAAAGAAGAAAATCAAATATAAAGTATACACTCAAAGCAGCATAACTAGCAGGAAACTAAAATATAAAACTACAGAATGCACGTTGAACACAGCAAAGTTAACAAAATAAATTATCTTAAACATTCCAAGGGAAAGCATCATTAGAGGAAGTCAAACATAAATTGCACATTTAAAACAGCATAATTAGCAGGAGAATAAAATATCAAGTGTAGAATATATCTGCTGCCGTTGCAGCCTCTTCACTAAGAGGCAGCCAAGATGGTCTCTTGCTTCATCAGCAGACTCGGCTTTCGTAGCTGGAGTCAGTCAGGGCCCCGCCTCCCCAGGCCAGGTGGGAAAAGGCCTGCAAGGCAGGGAGCAGGTATTGCAGCCAAGATGCTCCATAAAAGACAGTGGTGTGCAGGTCTCCAAAGAGGTGAAGAATCTGAGCAATGCCACAGTCATGGTTATCACCTTCAGCTTTTCTCTCAGGCTAGGGACTTTGCTGTTTCATGCATAGTCTTTTCCCAGTCGATCTACGGGCATCTGAGTGTTTCATCTCAGGTAAGAGTAACACTAGCCATTCCTAAAGATGTATCAGCGCAGTGAGTGAGATACAGTCTTAAACACACACTGCACTTTGTGCTCTTTGCCTTAAAATATCCTTGGCATTTAAAAACAACCCTAGTATCAGCTTCTTTATGAAAGTATGTGCTGCGGAAATTATGCTAATTTATCTGGAGTGTAATTATAGACTAGAAAGATTATTTCACAGTCAGAATTGAATTGTTGTAGATAAATGTGCATTAACTTAATAGTGTGCAGATAATTAGTTTTTCTATTTACTCAGGGAAGGTAAGGGGGGGAGAGATGTAATCAGTTATACAAAGCTTGCTCAGTCAACTGAAAGTATATTCTATCAGGATCCCAGTAATGAGTATTTTCCTGACATCTGTCTCCAATTCCCCCCCCCCTATCCTGTAATTAAAATGGTCAGTGGTGACTAATTAACCCATTTAACTTTATTTCCATTTATGACATTTCTTGTACAAGAGAGTTAAATGTGCTACAGAAGCAGGGCATATTTGCAATTACATACCTAATTTGGTAGAAATAAAAGTAATTTTTTTCCGTGATAAATAGCTGAAATCTACAATACACAAGGTATGTGTGTATGTCTTTTACATGCTCCCTGCTGATAGGAAAGTGACTAAATATGAAATATTTCAGACATCATTGTCTGGTAAACATGGCTTAATTGAGAAGACCTTTTCTTGTCTTGCATCTCATACTTCATTAATTCCATTGTTCTAGGATATTATTCCAGCTTAATGTATATTTGCAGGATGGGAAGGAAGGGTGTATGGTGGGGGAGCAACAATGCCTAGAGACGTGTATCTTAGTGTGTAATATATAGGGGGAAAATATTTTTAAAAGCAAGGTCTCTTTCATCCAGTGTTACCATGGTTCAGTCTTCAGAAATTGATCATTCTCAGTTATCAGTCACTGACTAAATTTTCCCGTACAAACACAATGGAAAGCATGCAGTGATTTCAGTACAGTGGTGCCTCACAAGACGAAAATAATCCGTTCCGCGAGTCTCTTCGTCTAGTGGTTTTTTCGTCTTGCGAAGCAACCCTATTAGCGGATTAGCGCTATTAGCGGTTTAGCGGCTATTAAAGGCTTAGCGGCTAAAAGGCTATTAGCGGCTTAGCGGCTTAGAAAAAGGGGGGGGAGCGAAAAAAATCGCAAGACTCGCAAGACGGTTTCGTCTTGCGAAGCAAGCCCATAGGGAAATTCGTCTTGCGAAGCGCATCGAAAAACAGAAAACCCTTTTGTCTAGCGGGTTTTTCGTCTTGTGAGGCATTCGTCTTGCGGGGCACCACTGTATGCAGAAATCATGTGTGTTCGTTTTTTAACAGTTCTTCGCCAACTGACCTTTCCAACCGTGCACCGCAATACTGCTTTCTCATACTAAAGTAATATTTGCACATTATAAATCATGTGCAGTAAGCCTTTTGTGCAATGAATCCTGGTGTATTTAGCTTGTTTTTGAACGGAACAGAGTCAGTTACAGTGGGGGTCAAATTATCTGAAGATTTGCATGAAACCTTCTGGGCAGTGCAGAACTTTCGAATAGAATATGCATTCATCTGTTCTCCACATTGTTCGTTCACTCTGATATGGTTTGTTTTTGACTTGTTTGAAAATGTTTCTGTTGTTACAGCTTTTATTATATCGGGTCACCGTGGACACTTTTGGAAATCTGTGATGCAGCCCTTTTAACTTTAGCTTGATTTTGTTTTATGTTTGCATCTCTTGATATGCCACTTGTTTTCTCTTTACGCCGTTGTTTCATACTTAGGCTTGTACCCATAAAACACCCATCCACATAAAAGAGAGCTCTAATTGGATGTGTGGCTTCCTTAAGTGTGTCTGGGGTAAGGAAGCATATCTGTGTCTCACAGATAGCTGCGAGAAACACCACTGTAATGCTACACCAAAATCAAATATTAAAGGTATTTAAAGCATAGCTCTGTTCTTAGGTGCTTTCCTTATGGAAGTTCCCATCTGGGCCTGTCTTTTGTCTGTGTGCTGTGATTACTCATTAAAATGGAAGTGCAAGCCCAAAGAAGAATTTTGTATTTTTATGTATTACTTCTAATTGAGCTAGCTGAGCTGTTGTGCAAAAGCACTTTTTTTTTTTGGAAAGGGTATGAGGGGAAAATTTAAAATATAAAGTTTAATAATAATAATAATAATAATAATAATAATAATAATAATAATAAATGAAGCAACAGTGATGAAAATCTTGCAGTGTTTTGGTAGCACTGCAAATGCAGCACAATGTAAGTCAGGCTTCCTCAAACTTGGCCCTCCGGATGTTTTGAAACTACAATTCCCATCATCCCTGACCATTGGTCCTGCTAGCTAGGGATCATGGGAGTTGTAGGCCAAAAACATCTGGAGGGCCGAGTTTGAGGAAGCCTGCTGTAAAGTTCTTTCCACAATGGTATTCTAACATGAATTCCATCCTAAAGATACATTAGTGTTCTCATTCACTATAGTGTCTTGGACCTTAGTTCTTTTAAGGCATGTCACATGCTTCCTATCTCTGCAACTTGTGTCATGCGCACCTAATGTGGGACGCAGGTGGCGCTGCGTTCTAAACCACTGAGCTTCTTGGGCTTGCTGATCGGAAGGTCGGTGGTTCAAATCCCCGCAACGGGGTGAGCTCCCATTGCTCTGTCCCACCTTCTGCCAACCTAGCAATACAAAAGCACACCAGTGCAAGTAGATAAATAGGTACCACTGCAGTGGGAAGGTAAACGGCGTTTCCATGCGCTCTAGCACTCGTCACGGTCCGCCATGCGACAGTAGCGGTTTAGTCATGCTGGCCATGTGACCCGGAAAACTGTCTATGGACAAACACTGGCTGCCTCGGCCTGAAAGCAAGATGAACGCAACAACCCCATAGTCACCTTTGACTGGACTTAACCGTCCAGGGGTCCTTTAGCTTTATGTGCTAACCAGACTTCCTAGTTCTCTTCAGTTGCCATTCTTCCCCAAATTTCCCTAAAGAGCATTGTGCCATATGGCTTCAGAAGCAGAGAAAGTATTCCACACATGGTTTGCCTAACCAGCCAGACAACTTTATCTTATACTAGTTCTTACCCTCCAACATTCCTCAGATGAAAATAGGGACGTTATATTCTACATCAGTATCACTGCTTGAGCGTTTGCTTTTGGTCAAAAGTTATTAGAGGAAACACCCAAAACTGCAGTATTTCAAGCACAAAAATGTTTGACTATGTATTGCATTTAGGGAAGCCCAAGGGGAATCCCAAATCTATAAATAAAACTAACTGGGGGCGGGGGGGGGGGAGAAAGAGAGACTATGTGACACCATTTATGAGTATTTTGGAAGCATGATGACTTTGAACAACTATCATTGTTGCGATTGTGCAGCTGTATGATATGGTCACTAAAACACTAAAAAATAGGAAGTTTATGTATCCCTGAACTCAAAAGTTTACCATGTACCTGGATCCCAAAATGCGGGTGGCGCTGTGGGTTAAACCACAGAGCCTAGGACTTGCCGATCAGAAGGTCGGCAGTTCGAATCCCCATGACGGGGTGAGCTCCCATTGCTCGGTCCCTGCTCCTGCCCACCTAGCAGTTCAAAAGCACAGCTAAGTGCAAGTAGATAAATAGGTACCGCTCTGGCGGGAAGGTAAACGGCGTTTCTGTGCTCTGCTCTGGTTCACCAGAAGCGGCTTAGTCATGCACGCTGGCTCCCTCAGCCAATAAAGTGAGATGAGCGCCGCAACCCCAGAGTCGGTCGCGAGTGGACCTAACGGTCAGGGACGTGATGAATACCACCCTCCTTTGTTGGTCTTTAGCATCTGGTAACCCCAGAGATCTACTGACTGGGAGCACAGGGGGACCATTCTTAGCTGTTGTATCAAAAAATGTGCTTCTGCCTAAGAAGTTTAGTAACTCAAAAGCTAGTGATCATCACTGCATGCTGTGGCAATTAAACTTAGTTCCTTTTGAAATCAATGGAACAGGTAGTGATTAACTTGTCCCACTGAGTTTGGGGAGACCTAAATTCAGCTAGCCTATTAAGTTAATTAAGTTTATCCTGAGCTGATTGCCAGTTAATATCTTAGGCTAGCTCTTCAGTTGTTGGGGGGTGGGATGAAAGAGAGAGAAATGTTTATCCCAATTACCTCTCTCTGCACCATTCACCACCTTCAATTTAGCACTGTGAAGAAATATTGGGATGAGTGGATGTTGTCTGACCAAGAGTGGGTGATATTCTTTTATCTTAATACTAAGGTGAACAGCATTTTCTTCCATGTTGATGTAATAATAGGAAGGAGACAGGGAGAAGGAGAAGTTAGGGACATTATAACGATGATAAAAAGTAGGAAGGGATCTGCAGAATCAAATTGGAGGTATATTTACTGCTCAGTGTGGTGGTATCAATTCTTTTGAACGTCCCTCCCAGCTGAGATGAGAAAGGCTGGGAAGACAAAGACCTTCATTTCAACAGGCATCCTAAGTAGGTTTTGAAGTTCTGGTTTGTTTTAACTGATTGTATCTTTATTCTATCTTTTCAATCTTTGGACACGGGTGGCGCTGTGGTTTAAACCACAGAGCATAGGACTTGCCGATCAGAAGGTTGGTGGTTTGAATCCATGTGATGGGGTGAGCTCCCGTTGCTTGGTCCCTGCTCCTGCCAACCTAGCAGTTCGAAAGCACATCAAAGTGCAAGTAGATAAATAGGTACCGCTCCAGCGGGAAGGTAAACAGTGTTTTCGTGTGCTGCTCTGGTTCATCAGAAGCGGCTGATTCATGCTAGCCACATGACCCGGAAGCTGTACGCCGGCTCCCTTGGCCAATAAAGCGAGATGAGCACCGCAACCCCAGAGTCGGTCACGACTGGACCTAATGGTCAGGGGTCCCTTTACCTTTACCTTTATCTTTTCAATCTTACTGTCTATCATGTAGAGACTTAGGGAATATGGTGTAGAACTATAGCAGTCTTTCCATCAGTGCAAGCTTTGAGCTTGCCAGATGGAACAATCTCCACTCTCCTCTCCCTACACGCTGGGGGTCCCCCCCCCAGCAAATTGGGGAGTGGGATGGAGAGGGGCAGAGACCCCATTGCACTAATGGAAGTCCTTGCATAGGCTTCTGCTAGTGGGACTCCTTAGTTGCACCTGACCCCCAAGTGTAACGCAGTATAAAAATTGTTGAAATATATTTAGTCTGGACAAAGAGAGGCTAGAGTGGAATGATAAAAATGAATACTGTGACTCTTAGCTTGTGGGTCTTAACCTCGTCTGAATTCCACTAGTTTGCCAACTTTGTAGCCTGTTCACCTGGTGTTTGACCTTTGTTCACCTCCCTTTTGCATTTAGGAACACTTCCTTTTCTCATACAGCTATAATGCAGTAAATAGGAAGGTGAGAATGATCATTGATCTCCACTAAATGGGAGAGCAATTACTGAAAAGGCCACATTTCAAAGCAATTTAATTTCCGTCTGGGAAGAAGGATGATCAGAAGGAGAGCACTATAGCATTGCACACGACAGGGATGTATTGCCCAAGACAATTATACCTGCTTCTGGAAGGGAATAGAGTGTTAATAAAATAACAGAAAGTGAGGATCAAATAAATAAAAAGAAATCAATCTGTGTTGTTGGCAGGTAAGACAGTCTTCGTCCTTAGCTTCCCAGAGGTTCTGAAGGTACACTTTTTGAAGACGGATTTTAAAAATTACTACCGATGCCTTAGCATGGCTAACTTTATTCAGTCCTGTGACATTAATCAGAAGCGTGTCCCCCTAAAGGAGATTCTGTGCTCCTCTTCTGTGTGTGGAAATCCGAACTGTGATCCACTGAATTTATTCCCTCAAACAGCAGAAGTTGCCACTGGGATGCTGTTTATGAAGGGTGATTTTGCTGTGCACACAGACCTTCCCTTTTAACTTCACTGGATTGTGCTATAAACCTCAATTTGGCCTCAGGAATAGCCACACTTTGAACACATTTCCCCTGCTCCTAGTAACCTTCTAGCTACTTTAATCCCGCTATCTTCAAGGAAGCGCGTATCGGCAATTGTCAGGCACTGACCGCTTTGATAAGTCACATTTTCTTCCTCTTCCACATCTAAGAAAGAAAATGTAGCTTTCTAAGATGGTTTAAAATGTCCACCTTCATCTCTTAATAAAATAACATGCTGTGTAGAAGAGCTGCTGCTTCTGAAAACATCTCTGAATCCATAATATGAGACTCTTAATCTTAAGGTTGCGGGTTCAAGCCCCACGTTGGGCAAAAGATTGGGGGTTGGCCTAGATGACCCTGGTGGTCCCTTCCAATTCTACGATTCTGTGATTCTATTGGACTGGTCTAGTAGTAGCTGATTTCCAGTGCCTTTCGGGGATTCCTTTGTATATAATAATCGAGAAGTGTCTTCGCATATTTTCTGTCAGCGGGATTTGGTTTGATCAAGATTGTAATCCATTTTTGGTTGTTCATTGTAGCCCATTCTCTTCCCCTGTCTTGCCTTTTTTCCCTTTCCCTTGAAGATAAGGAGGGACTGTTAATGTGCCAGCCTTGGCTGATAAAGCAGCTGCTGCTTACAGCACCGGCAGAATACGATAAACGTGAGGCAATTAGCATTACTCCTTTCAACCTTTAAATGGGTTGAAGGTACCATTATGAAGATACAGGTTGGGTGGGTTCTTTGCTTCAGATGGTTCAAGCTGCGCAGACTTTAGAAAATGCATCTGTTACAAGAGTAGCTTTCGACTGTAAATCTGCACATCACAACAAAGAGAGTGCATAGGGTGATATCTAATGCAGTGGCGACAGTTGTATATGTATGTTGTTTTCTTTCATGGGTAAAGTCAGAAAGAATAGTAAACATTGCAGCATTAAGGCTAGAATCAGTTTTAATCACATTCAGCTGGAAATGCTTTTAAAAGCAAAACAGCCTTACTCATCTAAGGGAAACTCCGTAGGAGGAGTCTAATGTTCCAAACAATGATTTAACTTGTGCGCCCCGATATGGAATCCCTCTTGGTGTTGGTACATAGAATAGGTTGTCCTGTCCAGATCAGAGAACCTGTGGAGGAATACATGGGGTTTTTATGTTCTGTTTTATGCCATGCCATAAATGGCATACAGAATTGTTTTTGTTGACGTTCATCTGTCTTGAGAGACAATGGAGTGAAGTCAAAACAGCTGCTTTAGCACCACCAAAGTGATCTCCCCCGGGGCGCAAGTCTGGGCAGAGTGTATGGAGGTCCTGGGCCGCTCAGACGACAAGACTCAGTCTCACTGATGTGGTCCAAAGCATGGTTTGGCAAACTAAGGCCCAGGGGCCGGATCCAGCCCAATCGCCTTCTAAATCCTGCCCGTGGTCGGTCTGGGAATCAGCGTGTTTTTACATGAGTAGAATGTGTCCTTTTACTTAAAATGCATCTCTGGGTTATTTGTGGGGCATAGGAATTCATTCATTTATTTCCCCCCCAAAATATAGTCCAGCCCCCCACAAGGTCTGAGGGACAGTGGACCAACCCCCTGCTGAAAAAGTTTGCTGACCCCTGGTCCAGAGGAAAGCAGAACAATATATTTGGCCGCAAGCTTGGCTGCAGAAGTTTCTGTAAGGAGGCGGACAACGTCCCATCCAACCACCTGAGAAGACTGCACTCTAGATTTGTTTAGGGCTTATTCCTGAAGGTATCCTGCAAGGCAGCAGAGGTTTAGGATCAGAGTTTTCCTTCTCCTAGATGGGCTATCATCCCAGGTTGACGAGCCCCATCTGCCCCTCACTTCCCTCTACAACAAGACCACTTTCTTGGTCATGGGACCCACTATTTGTCTAGTCTGCTCGATTGGCTGGAACCTTTCTTTGCATTGCTAAGGAACTCTCTAACTCGAGGGTTTGAGACCCATTGGCTACCCTCATCTGGTTTAGACGACCAGTCAAAGCCCTTCCCAAGGTGTGGCCACTGTCACATGCTGACAGCTTCTAGGAGCTATAGGTGAGAGCTGAGTGCAGGGTGGGGGATCAAAGATGGACAAACTACCCCAGAAGGAGCACAACATGTCCCCCACCAGAGGTACTACCCCTCCCTTAACACCCCATACCCCCTCAGAATCGTTTACATGCATGATAAATGCATTGCACCGACTTCTTCCCTCCTTTCAATCTCCAAAGAATTTCTTTTCCCAAAGCTAACCTAGCATTCTAGGCTCTTTCCCCCACAAAATTGGCTCAGTGGAAGATCACCCCTGGAAAACAATAGATAACCAGAATAAGAGTGAATCTGATTCAAGTGGGAGCTCTTAGGATTTTAGGAGTCTCTGTTTATTTAGGGGTAAGAACATGTATGTAGTGATTGTTACAGAGAAATTGTAACTGGTCATATTTCTGTGACTTCTCACCTTTTTGTGTGTTTAACATTGCTGTTCATCAGTTATTCAGGGTCAGCGTCTGTGAGTGGAAATGTAAAATACAGTGATAGCTTTGTTCTCGAAATTAATCCGTTCCAGGAGTCCGTAGACTCCTGAAACGATTCGAAAACCAAGACGCAGCTTCTGATTGGCTGCAGTAGCTCCCTGCACTCAAGCGAAAGCTGCGGAAGCCGTGTTGGATGTTCACCTTCCGAAAAATGTTCACAAACCAGAACACTATGCGGCGTTTGGGAGCCGATTTGTTCAGGAGCCAAGCCATTCGAGTACCAAGGTACCACTGTACTATGAACTTGTTGTCAGTGTGGATAGAGGTCATAAAAACGAAACCAAAATCACAACAGAGTGAGTGCATAAACATCTCACCTTACCCACAAAAGTTGTGACCTGCTGCTTCCCTCCCTGGGCTATAAATCAAAGAGACTGACTCCTGTTGCTGTAGAATTGCTCCCCATCCTTTTATGACCTAAGAGGTCACTGGATGAGACTGAGATCCCGTGAAGATGCGAGAGTGTCCTTTATGTGGACAAAGCAAGATATGGTTCTTTCTTTTGCCTGAGGCTTTTGAGCTCCTTCCTGCCTTGTTGTTTAGTCGTTTAGTCGTGTCCGACTCTTCGTGACCCCATGGACCAGAGCACGCCAGGCACTCCTGTCTTCCACTGCATCCCGCAGTTTGGTCAAACTCATGTTTGTAGCTTCGAGAACACTCATCCTCTGTCGTCCTCTTCTCCTTGTGCCCTCCATCTTTCCCAACATCAGGGTCTTTTCCAGGGAGTCTTCTCTTCTCATGAGGTGGCCAAAGTATTGGAGTCTCAGCTTCAGGATCTGTCCTTCCAGTGAGCACTCAGGGCTGATTTCCTTCAGAATGGATCGGTTTGATCTTCTTGCAGTCCATGGGACTCTCAAGAGTCTCCTCCAGCACCATAATTCAGAAGCATCAATTCTTCGGCAATCAGCCTTCTGTATGGTCCAGCTCTCACTTCCATACATCACTACTGGGAAAACCATAGCTTTTACTATATGGACCTTTGTTGGCAAGGTGATGTCTCTACCAGTCCCCCAAGGCAACAAGGCAAAGAATCTTTAAGCAGAAAGGCACAAAGGATGCTTCTCTTTATCACCAACCGCCACAAACTGCAGAGAATTTAGCTCTGGCTGTTTCTCTTCAGCAAGCTGTCCTCTCTGCCAGCTCCTGCAGGATAGTCCCCAGCCAAGCTTCTATCCCACCCTATTTTGAGACTTGAAGAAGAAGCTCTTAGGAGAATGGTGTATTTCAAAGCATTTTTAAATCTGCAATAAGCATCGCGACAAACTCTTGCAGGGAGAGAAAATAAAAATGATTTATTATGTTAGTGCTGGTACATCATCAGTGTCTGTTCCAGTTTGCGGATAGATAGACCATATCCCATGCATGTTCAAATAGCCATGTTTAGGTTGCTAAGATGCAGGGTATGTACATAAAAATAGAAAGATTTAGCATAAGGCAGAGAGAACAGCTGTTTAACTGCTTATATTTCGTTAATGTTTTCATGGCTGCATAATATTTCACGAGTCTTATTTTGATGAAGCAGATTAAAGAACGGAAGCATGGATTTCAAACATTGATTCTGCATTCTGTGAGGCGTTAAGTCTAGCCTCATTTTCCACTGGGAATTAAATGGCCCACACTTTGCAGTCTAAATTATTATTATTATTATTTTTTATAAAAAGAAGAACAAGGAACTGCTCTGAAAACAAAGCCTGATTCAGACTCTATTAATCATTATGCTGCATCTCGTGCTTACTCTGTGCCAATTGCTTTCAGTCTAATTTGATGAATTGGCTTTAGCAGTTTAAGTCTCAACTTATGCCTAGCAAGAATGGCAAAGCCATCCTTTTTGCTACTCCCTGACGAAGCCCCTTGATGCAAAGTGGTTTAAGAATTAGAAATAATAAATGCAGAGTTATTCCATGGCTCTAAGGACTGACCAAACAGCACATAGGTTAACTGTGTGGCGGGGTGCAAGTTGTAATCATTCCAGTACAGTTGTATCTTGGAAATCGAACGGAATCTGCTCCGGACGTCCGTTCGACTTCCAAAACATTCGGCAACCAAAGCACGACTTCTGGTTGGCTGCAGGAAGCTCTTGCAGCCAATCGGAAGCCGCAGAAGTCCCGCCGGCTTCCAAAAATAGTTTGCAAACTGGAACAGTCACTTCCTGGTTTGCGATGTTCGGGAGCCAAAACGTTCAGGAACTAAGCTGTTCGAAAACCAAGGTGCAACTGTATTTCCCTTCCCCCGGACAGGGAGCAGTGGTGGCTCTAGTAATCAGAGCCTCCATGTATACCTGTGAATGTCAGGTAGTCGAGGGTAAAATATAAAGGGTGTTGCTTTTATGCCTTCCCAGAAATATCCAGCTGACTTAAATTAGCTTTATGATCTGATCCACCAGGACTCTTCTTGCATTCTTAATACAAGCAAACTTGTGCGACGCTCTTCTACTTTGGCAGCACTCATGAGTGGGTTAGCATCTTTTTAATTTACCTTCTTTCTTTTTTTCCTTTTCCTTTTTCCAAAGGCTATGCCAGTTGGAAAAAATGGCTTTAATGCTTTAAGAACTTGCTAGATAATCAAGCAGCTGCGAGAACTGTGGTTTGGAAAGCTTTTCAATACAGTCATACCTTGGGTTGCGAACATGATCTGTTCAGGAGGCACATTCTCAATCCGCAGCCTGAAGGGCTGTGCATGCGCGTGATGCGTTCCGGCTCTTCTGCGTATGCGTGTGACATCATTTTGTTTTTCTGCGCATGCGCAAGCGGCGAAACCCAGAAATAACCCGTTCCAGTACTTCCGGGTTAGGCGCAGTCCGCAACCTGAAAATGTGCAAACCGCAGCATTCGTAACCTGAGGTGTGACTGTAATTGTTTTGATACTTTTGCCCTGCATTCCTATTTTTGCTCTGCTTCTCTGTGATAAAATTAAACTTACGAAAATATAAATCTTAGCGAAAACCACGTTAACAACAAAGCAAAATAACAAAAAAGAAAGTTTTTAAAAAATCATAAAAAAACATATTCGTCACAGCAGACTTAGAAGCATTTTTCTTTTTATGATAAATGTTTGGTGTCATTTTTCAACATATGGTTCCTACATAAATCTTCTCTCCAAAGCTGCTTCCAGGCAGTATTGCCCAGAAAGGGGTAGATGTTGGTGTCTGTGTTTCTGTAGGCCAACTGCTTGATCAGATGCGAATGTTCTGCTCTAATAACGTAAATTAGCCCTAGAAACTAACACATTGAAAATTAACCCTTGCGAGAATTGAAAATAAGGGACCTTTGTCATAACTGCCCTCACAGCTTCAGCGTAAAACTGGTGTTGGAAAAGTATCCTCAGGATGCCAAATGGTGAGACATACGCTCTTTAAAATGCGACACGCACATGTTCGTTTATAGCAGTTCCTCTCTGAAGCAGTTAACGGCAGAATCCTATGCAAATGAAGATAAATGCTTCTCCCACAGCACTGCAGGCGACCAACAAATTGCTGGTAATTCCGCTGGGGGGGGGGCTTTTCACATTTTTATTCGTGTTTTAATCTTTCCTTCAAACATTGTACACTCACCTGCCAAAATACGAAAGGGAGGTTGCATGCTTTACACGCTAATCATATTTAAATTTCATTGGGAATATTCACTCTAGTTGCTACAGTGCTGCAGTATTGCGGTCTTAGTCCATACCAGTGGTGTCACTCTGAAGTTATTATTGTCATAGAATCATAGAGTTGGAAGAGACCACAAGGGCCATTGAGTCCAACCCCCTGCCAAGCAGGAAACACCATCAGAGCACTCCTGACATATGGTTGTCAAGCCTCTGCTTAAAGACCTCCAAAGGAGGAGACTCCACCACACTCCTTGGCAGCAAATTCCACTGTCGAACAGCTCTTACTGTCAGGAAGTTCTTCCTAATGTTTAGGTGGAATCTTCTTTCTTGTAGTTTGGATCCATTGCTCTGTGTCCGCTTCTCTGGAGCAGCAGAAAACAACCTTTCTCCCTCCTCTATGTGACATCCTTTTATATATTTGAACATGGCTATCATATCACCCCTTAACCTCCTCTTCTCCAGGCTAAACATGCCCAGCTCCCTTAGCCGGTCCTCATAAGGCATCGTTTCCAGGCCTTTGACCATTTTGGTTGCCCTCCTCGAGTCAGTGCACACCACAGCCCTCCAACAGCCCCCACCCAGTGTCTAGGTATAGTTTGAATCTAGAGCAGATAGCAAGTTAGCTTAAGAGCAGGCAGTAAGGAAGACCATGCTATGCTAATCTTCTTACAGAGCTCTGTTACCACGTTGCAGGTTGGCCACTTATGTCAATATGGTCAATGACCACCCAGCTACAGGGAAGTCCACATGTGGTTACATTCAATGAATATACAATCTGTGTACATATATAGTTGAGCTGCGCACTCAGTCAACACTTGGGCTGTCTAGTATTCACAGGTGTGCTGCTGGCAGAAGGAAACGGCTTCAGTGGCACTTACGAAAACATGCTGTTAAAGTAATTTGCCTTTGCCGACAATGAGGCATGCTGGGTCTGTTATCCTTCCTTAAACAGTTCCCTATTAAGACCAGCGTTCAGTGGAAAGAGTTGGGGCAGAACGTCGAACATAAATTTACTGACTTCATTTTCTCGCTTTTGACTGTCAAGTGTCTTCTCTCGTTTTGGTGCATAACACTTGACCCAGAAAGGGGAGAGTTGCAGGGAAATGAGCAAATTCTTCTTCTCAGCTTCTAGGCATATGGTAGATGGCTGCTGTTGCTCCAGTGAGAATGCTTCCTTGGCAAAAGAAAGAAATAAAGAGAGAGATTTGGCTTTAGCTGTAGTTCACTTAGTCTTATGTTGAATCTGGAGTGCTATTCGTGTACTTTGGGGTATTGTTTAGCTGGGGGTTGTTGATGTTATAGGCATTATTTTTTGTATCTTTATTGCAGATCTTAATTATGTTTTTTGTGGAAATTGTTTGGTTTGTGCATTTTTTGATTTATTTATGGCTACTTTTGTTGTAGTTGTGTATTTTTGTCATGTCCTAAGCTGCCTTGAGCATGGTTTGAAGTATGGAAAGGCCGCATATCAATAAAATTATATATGTATGTATACTTCTTACTTGACTTTTACCATATTCAATGCACTGAAGTTTCAATGTTGATGATTACTTGTTTCAAATTCACTGTGCGGCACTCTGGAAACCCTTCAGGGTTGAAGAATGAGGCATGAATACATGTAAATACATTATACAATCTGTGTAACGTAGTAAGCTGCCTAATATTGAATCAGACTACTCTGTCAATCTAGCTAAGTTCTGTTTACTCTGAGAGTGGCTCCTCAGGGTCTGAGGCAGAAGTCTTCCACATCATCAGCTACCAAATCACGTTTTAACTGGGTGCAAATCATATGCTCACCTACTAAGCTATATTGTAGGGTTGCCACATGGCTGGAATTTCCCAGGCATACATGGAATACTGCAGAAATTGGCTAAATGTCTAAATCTTGGTTATTTGTGCAAAAAAAAAAGTATCTCCACAACTTTGGGCAAAACTAGAAAAAAGCTCAATAACTTTGCCCCCCGAAAGCTGAACTTTTCTCCCACCCCCCAAAAAATCATTGGGTTGAATCCAGTGAAGACAACCATATGTCAGGAGTGCTCTGATGGTGTTTCCTGCTTGGCAGGGGGTTGGACTCGATGGCCCTTGTGGTCTCTTCCAACTCTATGATTCTATGATTCTATGAAGAAGATTAGATCAAAGTATACTTCCATGAGCTGGAGAGCATGGTTGATACCTTCTGTCATGATGATTATAAAAACACTCATCCTAAAACTCAAATACATCATAAGAATTAGCATCAAAAGGATAGCCTAGTAACAGGAGTTTTAAGTACTCGTTCCCAACTATCTCAGTGTCATCATGTGTGTTCATAGTAGCATCTGAATCTTGCTCAAGTTTATGGTGTTATGTTGCAGCACTGAGGCCTGCTTCTGTCTCTCAGAATTAGACTGCGATTAATTTAGAGTTTCGTGTCTTTCGTCTTTCATACATTTTGAATTGTAAGACGCCTCACAACTTTTCGGTGGTGGGCATCTAACAAATGAGATAACATTTGGCTTTGTAATATTTTAACGCTTGTGATGCTGCAGTGGCCAGTGAACGGGGCAGGGACAGAGCCGTGGATTGGGCTGGGCAGGGACGTAGTCAGGTCAGCACTTTGTGGATGCGCTGGATTGGTGTCAGCGATGCTAGCATCTGTATGGTGGCCACAGGGCCAGGTTTAGGTTTGATGAGGCCCTAAGCTACTGAAGGTAATGGGGCCCTTTATATAGCAGGCTTACATCATAGGAGCCTACATAACACAAAACACTGTTGCTGTTTGTAGGTTTTATTTTATTTGTTTTTTATCTTATATTTTGGAAATGTACATCTGGGTTTTTTCCCCTTTAATTTTTTGGGGGCCCCCAAGAGAGTGGGGCCCTAAGCTACAAGCTTGTTTAGCTTATACGTAAATCCTGCACTGGGTGTCAAAAAACATTCAGATGGCTGGCTATTTTAGGACTCTGCGACACGGAAGCCCTACGCAAAACACAACTAGTTACCATGATACCTTTTAATTTGTGAGTCTCTCCTTCACCTCCTGCCAACCTAGCAGTTCGAAAGCACGTCAAAGTGCAAGTAGATAAATGGGTACCGCTTCGGCGGGTACCGCTCTGGCAGGAAGGTAAATGGAAGGTAAATGTGAAAAATTGATGCTGGACTGAGCAATAATTCAATAGAATTCTGTCTCTGTTAGATCTTTAACAAAATTAAGTTAAGCGTGTTGTGTTTAAACAGAGGCTTTGATCCAGAATTTGTATGACCAGAAACCGGATATTTGCAAGACTCCTCCTCCCAATTGAAAACACACACATACGCATATACACAAATGCCCCCCCCCTCCGCCGCCAAACACTAGGAGACCTTCAGGAAATGACTGAGAGGCAAACTGCCTCCACCCAGCCTTCTCCAGTTCTCCTTTCCTGCTACAGCCCCCATATCATATCCCAGGCCTTTCCTGATAGTCTTCCACCCTCTGAGAGAGGTTTTTTAGTGGGCTGGAGAGGTGGGAAAGTGTAGCTGAGCAAATGGCGTCTGCTCATGCTAACACTGGATTCAAGCCAGAATAGTCCATTGCAATCAATATTTGCAGTACTTGAAAATAGTCGTTTTCCAAAGAAACATTCCCTTAAGTCTCATTAGCTCATGCTCACCATCTTATTTTAAAACATTTTTTTTAAAAAAAAATTATAAGAATCTTGTACGCCTAGGGTATGGGGGAGTCATTAGAGTAGCTTAATTCAACATATTTATCAAGTCATTTAGCTGCAAATTTAGCAATGGCTAAAAACTAATTTTAACAATTTTGCAGAGCATCTGTTTATAAAACAGCAATCACATACCAGTTTCTTACCTGCTTTGATGTTTTAGAATAAAAACAGATTTATTGCAAGCATAAGCATTTGCTATGAAATTCTTCTCATAACAGCACAGAGGAAATGCATACTACAGGTCTTCTTTAAAAATTCAAAACAAAGAGACGTCCTATGCATCTGGAAAGCTTTGGCTTGCATTCATGACTCCACGTGAAATTTGTGCATTTGACTATCTGTACTACTTTTTGTGCAAGTACTCCTGCTGTTGACTTCCTTTTATTCCCTCAGTAACCCGGAAACAGCTAACACAGAAATCACATTGTATGTAACTTACATGAAGGTTCTTTGAAATGTTTTGGATCACAGGGGGGGAAATGTCTAACGCAGCTGTTAGAAGCTTCACAGCCTTCACTGCTAATAGCCAGGAGGTTCAGGGGCTCTACTGAATGGGGCAGGCTTTGGAATAGGGGTCTGAGGGAAAGTCCCCCCCCCCCCCGAAAATCAGACAGAGGCAATCTCTTCTGTTGACTCCTGCTAATGGTAGTTGCCTCCACCAATTTTCCAGAAACCCTGTCTTCCACCACACCAAAGCCCATCCCATACATGAGGGTCCCCTACCTTTCTCCAGGGTGGGGTTTTTTGGGGGGATGGCCACCTTTCACCAGCCCTATATTATACATGCATTTCTATGGATCCAACCCAATCAGTACAACCACATTTTAAAAAATAATTTAAGTGCCAAATTTCTGTAAAGGTAAAGGTACCCCTGCCTGTACGGGCCAGTCGTGTCCGACTCTGGGGTTGCGTGCCCATCTCGCTTAAGAGGCCAGGGGCCAGCGCTGTCCGCAGACACTTCCGGGTCACGTGGCCAGCGTGACAAGCTGCATCTGACAAGCCAGCGCAGCACACGGAAACACCGTTTACCTTCCCGCTAGTAAGCGGTCCCTATTTATCTACTTGCACCCGGGGGTGCTTTCGAACTGCTAGGTTGGCAGGCGCTGGGACCGAGCAACGGGAGCGCACCCCGCCGCGGGGATTCGAACCGCCGACCTGACGATCGGCAAGTCCTAGGCGCTGAGGTTTTACCCACAGTGCCACCCGCGTCCCCATGCCAAGTTTCTGCAAATGCAAATTTACCAAGTACAGTGGTGCCCCGCAAGACGAATGCCTCGCAAGACGGAAAACTCACTAGACGAAGTAGTTTTCCGTTTTGGAGGTGCTTCGCAAAACGAATTTCCTATGGGCTTGCTTCGCAAGACGACAATGTCTTGCGAGTTCCTGCTTGTTTTTTTCCTCCCCCCCCTTTTTCTAAGCCGCTAAGCCGCTTATCAGCTGATCCGATCAGCAGATAAGCCGCTAAAAGCCGCTAATAGCGTTAATAGCGCTAATCCGTCAGTGGGCTTGCTTCGCAAGACGAAAAAACCGCTAGACAAAGAGAATCACAGAACGGATTCTTTTCGTCTTGCGAGGCACCACTGTACTTTAAGCTTGTCAAAAGACACATTAAACTGCCACTGGACCTAGTTTTGTAAATTCTGGATTGGAGTCTAGCAACATGTTGACAGGAAGAGCTCACTAGCATGGTGAAATGACTAGATTATTGGGGTTTAAAGCGAGGAATCCAGTTAACCATGAACGTGCATCAGTATGTTATTTTCAGATATTACCTTGCCAGTTTGAGTCCTCCGTGGCTAAACTTCCGCACAGGGTTGTTCTGAGGCTAAAACACACCAGTGTGAGGAAAGACAACAAAATTAAATTGTAGGTGTTGCTTTAAAATAAAACAGAATGGAAAATAAAGATGGCTGTGTATGTGTATGTAACAGCGGTTGTACTACTCAGTTTTAATTAAACATTCATGATTGAAACTGCCACTTCATTTCCTCTATTTGAAGAGATGCAGATGTATGAGTTACTCATGCAGTAGGAGTTCGCAAGTTGTCAGTTCATTTTGACTAAACTCGTATTGAAACGCAAAATCTGTCAGCTGTTAAAATCACAGTGTACGCATGCCCGTTTACTCTGTCTCCAGTGCGCTCTCGCTGCTGACTTTTCAATCGATGATGTAGAGCTTTCCTGTAGTTTCTTGAGAAATACTGCTATTTTTGATGCACTTTCCCTCAAACTAAACTTCAATCCGAAAGGAAAACTTAAGCTACATTCACTTTGCAGATAAGCTGAGGTGTGTACATTTCAGAAAGTCCTTGTACATGTGTGGATGACAGCTCAGGCGCAGGTGACAGGATCGTGAAAAGGGGTTGGAGGAGTTGGTGACCGCCTCTCTGGTGTGTACAAGAACTTGAAACTCAGTCGAGGAGAACCACCTCACTGTGTTTTCAGCCGCTAATGTGTACATAGCCATGGAGAAATCTAAGTTAAGTAATTGCATCAAAGCAGAATATTCAGACTGAAAACTTGGCCTGAAATTTCTTCTCTGGTAAGAATATAACAACAGAACAGTCGTCAACCTGAGTGGCCAGTTAGTCCTTGTGGTGAATAATGTTGACTATGATTTCTGGAAAGTTCTGTACCTCAGGAGTGGGAAAATAGGCATCAGACTTGCAGCAATCATGCAGTTTTGTATGTTATCACAACTTTAACCACACGCCCCATTAACTTTATTTAGTCACAATTTTTTAATGTGTGATTGCTGTTGATAAATATTTTGCAAAGTTTGGGAGGTGGATGTTTGGTGGAAGATAACCAGAAGTGCAAACATAACTCTGTGATAGGAAACTTGAGAAATGATTAAATTTAATATGGGTCAAATACATATCTCATCCTTTTCTGCAAAGGAGATTTAAGAATTTTCTGCAGTCCGGCTACTTTTGATTTCTTCAAAAAAAGAGATACATATTGTTCATATACATTTTTCTAGAGGCCAAGCATTAATTAAGGCACTAATAGAATGTTCTGGGTTGTATCCAACTCTGTGCATGCAGAATTCTGTTCATGTAACAGGACTTCTCCTTCCCCCCCTCTCCCCACACGCCCTCAAAAACTGCTCAGAGGCATCCTCCAACCTTCTGGAGCAGATTATGAGGTGCTTGGAAGGGAAGAGGGTGGGAATGAGTTGGAAGGGACCACAAGGGTCATCTAATCTAACCCCCTATGTTGTAGAAGACTGCTGCACTAAGGGAACAGCAACACTCAATACGACCCTATAGGTTTGCTTTGATATACTTGTTCTAAACTCCCCATTCAACATCCCACACAAGCAAAAATTAACAGCCTTTATAGCAATTCTGGAGGATGCTTATCCATTTGGGTTGTTGAAATAGATGTTTAGTTATATTGTGCTGGGTCCGAACTTAGTAGACTCATTAAAATTAACAGAATTTGGTAGTTCTGACTAACTTGGGTCCAGTTGCTTTCAGGGGGTTCTGTTCTAATAATGACTAAGTCGGGATCCAGCCCTTTGTCCTCAGCACCTTCAGTCTTGCATGCTCATCTTCAAATTACCATATTTTTCACTCTATAAGACGCACCAGACCACAAGACGCACCTAGTTTTTGGAGGAGGAAAGCAAGAAAAAAAATATTCTGAATCTCAGAATCCAGAACAGCAAGAGGGATCGCTGAGCACTGAAAGCAGCAATCCCTCTTGCTGTTCTGGCTTCTGGGATACCTGCGCAGCCTGCATTCGCTCCATAAGACGCACACACATTTCCCCTTACTTTTTAGGAGGGAAAAAGTGAGTCTTAAAGAGCAAAAAATACGGTAGTTGTTGCAGTAATCGTCCAACTCTTCCTCAGACAGTCATCACTCTCTGAACTTATTTCCTGGTTTTCATAGTTTGGGAGTTTGCACATATCCATGGACATAAACCCATTTCTCAAGCAGTCACATTTTGACAGCTCTCACTTCTTGGTGCAGCTGGAGGTTAGTGATAGATCAGGTTCTGATAGATGCTTCACCTACTTTTGATGTTGTGCTGCTTCTTGACAATTGCTCCATCCTTCGTTGTGGCTCAGTGCCATGTCCGTGTGCACTTCCCCCTCTCTAGAGGTAGTGAGGGGTGGGGTTATAACACAAATAACAAGCAAATGGTGGTGGGGATGAAGTGTTTGGTTGTGGTTTCTGATATAGAAATATGGATATTGAGCATAGGTTGGCACACAAGAAGTCATGAAGTGTACCAAGTGCTCATGGTGCATCCATGTGAGAAAACAGTGAGCACATTTGTAACTTGGATGCGTTTCCAAACTTGATTCAACCCTGGGATATTTTCCTGTAAGAACACTGCATTGGCCCAATCTAATTTAAGATAAGGAGCATGAAGATTTTGCATGTTGGTAGGCATAGTGCCAGTCTCAAGGCTCTGAACTAAGGAGAACTGGCATCCTACAGTTAGCTCAAGTTCTTTGTTGCAGTCCTGTGGAGCGCTTTAGGTAATGCCCGTCCTCTGATACTGCTTCTCTCCCAACTCCCAGCCCAGATCTGGTACTTGGGATAGGCTCTGTTCATCGTCAGTGAGAAAGCATGGTTGTGCATAATGGCTGTGTTTCTGTATGTTTTTTTGTTTTCTTACTCTTTATCAGGGCTTCCTATAGTGCATTTCATTTCTATTATTTTTGAATAATAGAACTTTGAGAAAACTAATCTAGCCAAAGTTACCTTTCTCTAATCACAGTGGTTTTTAAAATTTCTGGGTAGTCATGATACTGGTTACCGTCTACCTTCATTATGGCAGTAATACCAACAACAAAAACCCCTACACATTTCCTGAACTTGGTGCATTAAAACTATGGGCATGAACAAGTATAGGTGCTGCTGTCGTCATTAGAGCAACTGCTAAATCCCTTCTCGTTTCTTTGTGCACAGAGAGTTTGGATGGAGAGACCCGGAACTTCCAGAAGTCATTCAGATGTTACAGCATCAGTTCCCCTCAGTACAATCCAATGCTGCTGCCTACTTACAGCACCTCTGCTTTGGAGACAATAAAATAAAAGCTGAGGTAAGAGAATTAGTTGTTTAAAATATGTGTGTTGTACAACATATGTATGCTAAACCACTGTTGAAATTCTGAGCTGCCTTTGTCTTTATGGAGAACTCCAGGAGACCTTCCTATCTGTGCTGTGGCTTACTCCATGCCAGTGTGGTGTAGTGGTTAAGAGCAGTGGACTCGTAATCTGGTGAACCGGGTTTGCATCCCCGCTCCTCCACATGCAGCTGCTGGGTGACCTTGGGCTAGTCACACTTCTCTGAAGTCTCTCAGCCTCACTCACCTCACAGAGTGTTTGTTGTGGGGGAGGAAGGGAAAGGAGAATGTTAGCCGCTTTGAGACTCCTTAGGGTAGTGATAAAGTGGGATATCAAATCCAAACTCTTCCTCCTCCTCCTCCTCCTCCTCCTCCTCTTCCTCTTCTTCTTCTTCTTCGTTGCCTTTTTGTGAGGCACACTTCATGAACTGAGGGTTTTTTTTGGGGGGGGGGCTTTTTATTCTGTCATTGGGCTGTGTACCAAATTGCAGATTTCTCTCTGTTTTGGAAGTATCTTAAACATTTTTGATATCACCTTACATAAAGCTTTTAGTTACAGGCAGGTAGAGGAAAAGGTAACTTCAGAACTACTTCAGAACTATTGTTCATATAGCTATTTCCAGAGCATGGAGAGGCAGGTGAGCACTGTAATAATAATTTCTTGATCATATGTGTATTACCTCTCATTACAGACATGTGTATTGCTATTAAAGTGTAATGTTTCCTTGATTGGTTGGACTACAGCAAGCCACCCCTCCTGGGAAAGTCACATTCACACCAAATTATTTGAATCAGTGATACTTATTGTAGTATAGTTATATTGAAAGTTATAGTTAGCCTGGTGCCCTGCTCTCTCATATCTCTGTTGAAAGAAATTGGTGTTTTGTTTTGTTTTTAAAAAAAGATCTGCACCAGAGTCAAATGTGTTGCAACCTCATTTTCGCCAACATTTAATGTTTCTGCTTAGCATAGATTCTTCCTAAAAGATACATCTTTGCCTTTAGCCTGGCTTCATTCATAATGATGGTTTGAGGACTTTCATCACTTGCTGACTCCATAGAAGTGCATTCTGCCCCTGACCATACTGATTGCAGTGTGTATCTGCTGTGATCATCGGAATTGTAGGAGGAACATGTCTCTGGACCTCCATTTGATCCCTGTAATTTAGGGTGGTTGTGTGTGTTTAGGCACGGAGCCATTTGCCTATGTGGACCAAATGATGAAAAGACTAAAAGGATTGTATTTTTTAAAGTCTTCACATCATAGAGTTAGAATGGAATCCCTTGAGCACTAGCAAGTATAATAATAATAATAATAATAATAATTTATTTGTACCCCGCCCATCTGGCTGGGTTTCCCCAGCCACTCTGGGCGGCTTCCATAGAAACCAAAAAACACTAAAATATCATACATTAAAAACTTCCCTGAAGCCTTAAGATGTCTTATGAATGTTAGGTAGTTGTTTATCGTTTTGACATCTGCTGGAAGGGCATTCCACAGGGCGGGCGCCACTACCGAAAAGGCCCTCTGCCTGGTAGCTTTGCTTCTCGCAATGAGGGAACCGCCAGTATACAGATGGAAAGTTGTTAATTTGTCAACTAACTTCAAAAAGTCCCTTAGGATCCTAGCTTTTGATGAGCTGACCCATCCACTCTGCTTATTGGATTTTTTATATGTAAACAAGATTCTTCATAGCAATTAGAGTTGTGACTGCAAGGTCAGAAAATGTGGTTTTACTTGCTTCTTCCTTTGGCTGCAGTGAACCAGTAACGGTGAAGCCATTGCTTGCATATATTGAGTAAAACACACCGTTGTGGAATGTGATTTTTTTGTGCTGATACAACATCTTTCTCACTAACCATAACCTGCAGTTGTACATGCTTTTCCGCCATTCTGTAGGAGCCCTTTGTCATTTTTTGAGACCTGTACTATGCTTCCGATGCACAATGCCCTGGTTTTGGGCCACTTAAGTCCCACTGGAAATCAATTTCAATGGCACTAAAATGACTTTAATCCTAACATTCTAGTTGAACCCACATATGGGTTGCAGGCTCCTTTTTTCGCCCCTCTGGACCTATACTTCCTAATTTTTAAAATGCTTTTCTCTACTCAGTTGCTTAGTGCAGTTTGCAGCAAATGACTATTCTGAAATCACAATTGGAGGGGGAAATAAGTAGAAAATCGTTGTTGTTTTTGTCTATAATCAGTAACGATGATTCAAGCTGTTACGTGCAACTATAACAAGCAGTAAGATCTCTTTGCACTTCAGTACAATTTGTAAATTGCTGGTTTCTCTTTTAGGTAAAATTGTGTTCGTAATCTTCCCCCACCCTCCCCACACACACACAAGGAAAAGAGACCGTAGCTTGAAATACATTGCCCCTGTTTGGGTGACTTCTTGGCTGTCGAGTTAGATTCTTGGATCCCAATATATTAAAAGGACACTTGGCAGAGATGATGATTGTTTCCTGGGCAGGAGCCTCAAGCTGGTTCCTTAGGTGTCAAAAACCATTAACTTACTCACAAAACACCCCTCATGTTTGCTTTTGTTGATTTCATCTGGAAGGATTTTAATTTTTCCTTTCCAGCTCTTACAATGAAGCATAAATAATTTAAGTGAACTAAATGATTACCATTAGGATCAACTGCATTAGGAAAATACACCCCCCTTGCTATGTTTAAATATTGCCAGTACTTTTTTTAAAATTGGCAAAAACGACACCGCTGACATTGGTTGCCATATATCTGGATTTCCCTGCACATTTAGCCAATTTTCGCCCGGACACCGCTTGAGGCTACAGTATTTCGGATCTGTCTGCAACTCACATGGTGAGTTCTGGCACTTCTTTTTCTAGAAAAATAGCCCTGCACATCATTTCCCTACTTTTGTATATTGTGTCTATTTGAACACACACACACACACACACACACACACACACACACACACAATTAAACTGTAGTCAGTAACTAAGATCATGGCCACTGGGCCCATCACCTCCTGGCAAATAGAAGGGGAAGAAATGGAGGGAGTGAGAGATTTTGCTTTCTTGGGTTCCATGATCACTGCAGATGGTGACAGTAGTCATGAAATTAAAAGACGCTTGCTTCTTGGGAGAAAAGCAATGACAAACCTAGACAACATCTTAAAAAGCAGAGACATCACCTAGCCGACAAAGGTCCATATAGTTAAAGCTATGGTTTTCCCAGTAGTGATGTATGGAAGTGAGAGCTGGACCATAAAGAAGGCTGATCACCGAAGAATGGATACTTTTGAATTATGGTGCTGGAGGAGACTCTTGAGAGTCCCATGGGCTGCAAGAAGATCAAACCTATCCATTCTTAAGGAAATCAGCCCTGAGCGCTCACTGGAAGGACAGATTCTGAAGCTGAGGCTCCAATACTTTGGCCACCTCATGAGAAGAGAAGACTCCCTGGAAAAGACCCTGATGTTGGGAAAGACTGAGGGCAGTGGAAGACAGGAGTGCCTGGCATGCTCTGGTCCATGGGGTCACGAAGAGTCGGACTAAACGACTAAACAACAACAACTGATTTTTATATAATATGGTAGCCCTGTATACAGTGTTTAGTATTGAAAGGGAACAGATGAGAGATTTTTCAGCTAAAGGGCTTCAAGCGAACAGAATTGGTTTGGTGAAATGACAGGCTATTTGAGGGGGTTGTTAGCTGCCCAGGAAAAGTTGCTTCAACTAATAACAATTCTTGTCTTGCCTCAAGAATTCCTTACTAGGAAGGAAAAGCAAGGAGAGATGGGGAGTGGTGGAAAGGGCACTATGTATTTTAGAAAACTTAATACATAACTCTTTTTTTCACTCTTGTTAAAAACAAGGTCCATTCTTCTGAAGCAATTCCTTGTGATTTTAAAGACACGTAAGTCTTTTGTATGAGGTCACCCAACAAAAGAATTGAATTGTTCAGTTTTCACATGCCAATATCATTTTGCTCTGAAAGAAAATGGCAGCCTGTCATTGGTAGCAATGATACAGCAGGTCACATAAGGTTTTGGCTTCCTGTATACTAGGAAATTAATTTCACCTTTGAAAGCCACAATAGCAGCAGTTTGGGTAAGGATGTGAAATAAGGGTCCAGTAGCCAGTGAACTCTTCATCCCATTTCTATGGCTTCCTTACATCCTTAACAGACACCTCTCTAACTGACAGCAGTGGTTTCATTCACTTCATGCTTTTTTGGTTGTCATGTCATGTTATTTCATTATAAACTACTTAATGTTTTAAAAATCTGTAAGCCATATACAATATAAATGCAAGCAATATCATTAAAATCAAGCGAATGCATGATGGAAACTGGAAACATTTCCCTCTACCCGTTTTCTGTTAAAAATATAGCCTCTGCTAGTTTTACTCTAGTAGGTTGGCACAATTTGTGGCCCTCAAAGCCAAACATGGCCCACTAGCAATGAAGGGTCTGCAAGATATATCTCAACCCCCATTTTTCATACTTGCATGCAGATAGGAAAAAGAAGTTTGCGGTGATTTCTTCAGACCTTCTATAGAGATTCAAGTAAAACTAGGAAGGGATGTTGTGTTTAAAATGAGTCATTGTTTTAAAATGAGTTTTAGCTATATTTTGGAGATGGATTGCAGTTTTGGATTTCCATGAAAAACCATCAAATTTGAGCGCAGACTTCTGGCAAATGTCTGGTTCCCAAGCTGTGTTGTGTATGAAAGAGAACAGTTGTTTCATGATATATACAAAAGCCACCTTCCTTGAACATCTTTTTCTGGCGATATGGAGACTTTTCTTTAGTGGGTTCAGCTCACCAGAAGTGCAGGCTGCATATATACCTTTAGGGCAAATGCAAAGAACATTTTTCCCATTGAAGAACTTGGGGTACTTGTTATTTAAAGGTTGTTGCAAATTGTAACCCTGTAAATGATAAACTATAACAACCAGAGTTCCTTAGGGTGTGTGGATGTGATTCAAATGTGCTTTAAAGGTACAGTGTGTATGATGTCCCTGTTTGAAGAAGGGGAAGGGAATGCCTTTGCCTCCTTGTCAACCCAATGAGGGTCCCAATGAGGCCTTTCCTTCAAAGGAAGGGGCAGCATTAGAGCTTCCAGGGACCTTGGAGGAGCAGTCAAGTTTCCTTGCCCTGTCAGTTGCATGGCTATTGTCCATATCGTCATGGCAACAGATTTCCCCTCCTTCATCCATCTAACTTGACTAAGGAGTTCACGTGCGACACTTCTCCATCACTGCTTCTTAAATCTTGGAATAAGCAAGATCGAGTCTTTTGTAATAAAAACGAAATGATTGTAGCCCA
The DNA here is from genome assembly GCF_965112155.1 of Podarcis liolepis. NCBI lineage: Eukaryota > Metazoa > Chordata > Lepidosauria > Squamata > Lacertidae > Podarcis > Podarcis liolepis. Next base: position 79,479,564 of record NC_139560.1, on the reverse strand, counting down.
ATGTGTCAACAAAATGTGTATTCCTATAACTTGCCCACCCACAACAATCTATAAAAGTTGGCGATCTTCAGATTTTCTTTATTTATGAATGAGACTATTCGTTCCTTCGAATGCTCTGTTACGATTGCAACGATAAACAATCTCATTACAAGATTTGCTGATTTTGCAGGGTTCTCATTCTCCAGATCATTTGTTTTATATTCCCCCAGAATGACTGTCCTAAAAAGTCAGCCCATGGAGCATGCTTATTTTTAATTATAATCATTATTATTTCTGTTGCTTTCCCCCTCCCATTTTTTTAATTGAAAAAATGTTATAACTTCTAGAATTTTGCTGTCATCTTGGAGCCTCTTGAGGCTGACATATACCTTCTTTTTGCCATTGTTTTGATGAGATTCTTGTAGAGAAATTAGCTATGCTTGTTTTATGAAAGCACACTAATCAAACTCTTACGCCATATTTTTGACTTAGACTTCTGTCTCTCTTGGACTTCAATTGCACTTCTTGGGAAGCAAAACTGTGATGTATCAGGACTGCACAAATATACAAGCCCCTGGATAGGAACAAATTTTGATCACACCTTGAGATTATCAAGGAGCAGTGTTTTTTTGTAAAATAAATGAATAAATAAATAATCAGGTGCTATATTGATAAAAAGTCATGGGTGCCAGCACAAAATGGCTGTCAAGGGCAGCAAAGAGAGAGACGAGAGAGGGGCCTCTCTATACTGATGAGTTCTATCACCCAAAAATGTCCTTGTGAGGAGATATTAGCCATGAGCCAGGTTCAAACAACAACCTTACCTCAGCTCAGCTCGGCAAATACCTGAAAGAGACTTTTCAGGAGCAAAGCTGTTATGAATGAATCACTGGGACCTGAATATTCTCACAATCCATTAAGCCATAGTTTGGCTTACTGTGTCATATGAACCACGCCATTCTCTCTCCCACCCCCTTTCAACGTAACATTTTCCAAAGTGGTTTTACAATCCAGATAACGATACCAACCTGGAGGGCTGCTTTTTGTGAGAATGTATGTGGAAGACTTAAAACTAGAGTTAAATAAATGATTATTTATGATTCTCTATTGATGTGCAGTTCCTGTTAGCTGTGCTTCTCAATCTTATCTGAGTTTGAAATTGTCCATTCTCCACCACCCTACAGAAAGAGCAAATCACTTGTGATTTCTCCTGTTTACCTCGCCTGTACATCATGCCAAAACAGCTTTTACATCACCAGAACCAAAACTCCTTGTTTGTTCTGGTGAGGTTCTTCTCTCAGTTCTTTGCAAACCTAGCAACTGCCAGATCAGACACTGGTTGTAATCAATAACAGTTTTGCCAGATTAGTTCTCTGTGTGTAGATAATTTGCTGTAGCTCTATTCCAGAATTATATTAGCTGGTGTGATTTAAATTCTAAAGGTATGGAAGAACCAATTTTGCAATTCATAGCGGTTAAAATAAATTAGATCTTGAAACTGACTTGAACAGAGTGGGGATTACAGTCGTACCTTGGATCTCGAACGCCCTGGAACTCAGACGTTTTGGCTCCCAAACACCGCAAACCCGGAAGTGATTGTTCCGGTTTGCAAATGTTCTTTTGGAACCTGAATGTCTGACGGAGCTTCCGCGGCTTTTGATTGGCTGCAGGAGCTTCCTGCAGCCAATCAGAAGCCACAATTTGGTTTTGGAAGTCAAACGGACTTCCAGAACGGATTCTATTCAACTTCCAAGGCACAACTGTATATGAATTGCACATGTATTATGGGAGATACCCAACAAAATCATTCTGCAAGTGCAAGGACTCTTGGCTGTGCAACAGAACCCCTCTGTTCTGGATTTCCCCCCAACCCTCTGGAGCAAATGGGGGGCACAAAGAGAGGGAGGGGTATTTCTATTATGCAATCAGAAATCCTTACACAAAGGGGACTACTTCAATAGTTGCATTGGATGTATACTTTATTAACAACTCCAGCCGCAGTTTCCAATACATTCTCAAATTCAAAATAGCACTTGCAATTCCACTAGAATTATTCACTATATTTATAACATAGGAGAGCATTAATCTGCATCATTTGCCAATATTTTTCCAAGGAAAAGCCATTATTTGTGGACCTCAGCTTGAAACAAGGCACCTTGAGCATACCATTTAGCAACGCTTCCAAGAGCCTGGAGTGTAATTCCTCATTTATCTTAGTGAATTAGTTCATGCAGCACAATTATGTGACATTTGGTTCCTTAGATGATGATAAAGTGAATACTTCATTTCATGTGTGACCTTTACATTTTTCAACTTTGAGAACGAATAAATGTCATCATGTGCAGTGTAGTGTAGACAAAATCTAAACATTATATCTCTGAAGAGAATATATATTTCATTCTCCGTGCCATGTCAGTGATCAACATTTTATCAATTAAGCGTTTATAAAATCATTTGTCACTTGAGATTGTGATTTGTTTAAGTTATGAAGCATCCTTGTGGAATTAGGCAGTGAGATTAAGGTTATAGATATACGAACAAATAAATCTATGTAAGTGAAATAGTAACAGATGAAAATGGGAGCTGAATATAAATATAAACAGGTGTATTCGATTAGAATTTATTTCCTTCATAGCTGAGTTGAATAAAGAGTAGTTAGGTATTCAACCAGGTTTTAGAATGCTTATAGGACGGGATACTCTATAGCAAACTCGGCCCTCCAGATGTTTTGGGACTACAGCTCCCATCTTCCCTGACCACTGGTCCTGTTAGCTAGGGATGATGGGAGTTGTAGTCCCAATACATCTGGAGGGCCGAGTTTGCCTATGCCTGCTCTTCACTTTGGGCTTTAGAAATGGAAGGAACTGAGTTCTGCATCAGGGCTGCTGTCAGGAGTGTGCCAGCAATAAATCACATGGAGTAACTCCTTATTAGAAGAAACAAGGTCTGCTCAGAAATGCCAGGCCTAATGAGCCCAGCAACACTTCTTGGTAGGTCTTACCCCAACGAGACAGTTGTGGAGACTGAAGGTCCCTGTCTACTCACAACAACCTAAGTCTCCTCCTCTCCTGGGTCCTTCCCAAGCAATCTGAGACTACTGTGGCATGCCTGCCTTTGCTTTTCCCACTTCAGACCTCTCCTGATCCTAGGAGATCAGGGGGAGGGAGCTTTTCGCAGCAGGAGGAGGAGACACCCTGACTTCTTCACCAGTCTGACTCATCTCTGCCTCTTGGCCTCCCGTCTCTCCTGCTTCCGCTTCTGATTCTGGACTTGTCTCTGCCACAGACTTTCCCTGTGTACTAAAAGCTGTGACCTCTTCAGCATCAGACATGTCCTCCACCAAACTGTCTCCTTTTTCTCCCTTTGACCGCTCATTGTTGTAGCTCCACCAATCCCCAGGCTCAGCCTTCTTCTCTTGGGTTCCTCAGCTGGTGCCTCTCACCATTCCTTTCTGTCCAGCTAGTCCATGACAGCTTCCTTTTGGGGATTATGAAATTTATTTCTTGATTCGCCTCTCCTGGGTAAGTCAGAGTATGGCCATGCAAACACGCTGGCTCGTGCCCACTTTGCTACCTCCTGGGCTTTTTGGGTCAGCATAACTAAGCCAAGGTATGTCTTAGACTTAGTATGTTGTCTGAAACTAGGATCATGGTTAAGGTCTTCCCTCCTTAATCTCTAGCCAAAGTTTGCCCATAAAGTTTGTGGTTAAGGAGGAGAGGCCAGGTTTGGACAACATGCTAAGCCAGACCTTGCCTTAGCTGGCATCCTGAACTGACCTAAAAACCCTGGGAGAAGCAAGCCCTCCACAGGACTAAGCCATGATTTGGATTAGTGTTGCATACAAGCAGCAACCAATTTGTATGGGGTTATATTTCAAGGCGGGACGCAGGTGGCGCTGTGGGTTAAACCACAGAGCCTAGGACTTGCTGATCAGAAGGTCGGCAGTTCGAATCCTCACGATGGGGTGAGCTTCCATTGCTCAGTCCCCGCTCCTGCCAACCTAGCAGTTCGAAAGCATGTCAAAGTGCAAGTAGATAAATAGGTACCGCTCCGGCGGGAAGGTAAACAGTGTTTCCGTGCGCTGCTCTGGTTTGCCAGAAGTGGCTTAGTCATGCTGGCCACATGACCCGGAAGCTGTACGCCGGCTCCCTCGGCCAATAAAGCAAGAGGTCCCTTTACCTTTACCTTACTATATTTCAAGGCACCACGTGCTTACGTGAAATTGTGGATAATTGGAACACCCATTGCAAAAGCCTGCAAATACCTTGTTCTGCCCCTTTTGGTGTTTCTTTTGTGACAATTTTGAGTCACATCTGGGTTTGTCATGAGGAGCATGTGTGTGGTCATGCACATATTAGACACGCCTAAAACAACTGCTGCCTGTACAAACAAGGCCAAATAGACTCTCTCCCCACATCCCTTCCACAGAGATGTTAAGACTGTCCTACTTGACCCAGCTTTTGCTCACTAGACATAACTTATATGTAGCATCAGTTATAACTCATGCTCCTGAATATGCAAATTTCCTAGGCTACACATTAAAGAACAAAGAGCTCATCGTATTTTTCTGGACAGGTTCAGCATGCAAAGTATAATTGTTTTTAAACTTCACTGAAATATTGTATATAAAGCAGTAGCTGGATTCATTTAAATTATGTGCATTAATTGTTTTCAGTGTTAGTGTAGTTACCTAATCTAATGCCTTCTTAATTACAGTTTTGCAAATCTGTTTTTAAATGGGATCTGGGTTTCAAATCCCAATTTAGATTTCCTAAACAAATTAGACATTTTGAACTAATGCAGTAATTTGCATACCATTCCCCTCTTATTTTGAGCTTAAATTGATCCAGCACTTTTTGTAACCTGCAACAAATTACTATACTAATGAAGCTAAATGAAGTCATGATGTTGCAGATAAATGGGTTTCCAATAAATCTCACCTACATTTTCTCCTCAGAGAGATCGCATTGCGTGCCGTTCCTCTCCCTTTCCTATCTATGCTTCTCTAGATCTAAAATTGGGGTATGTTTTCCTTAAATTCTAGGGGCCAGACTAGTATTATTTTTTTTAATGCTTTCTCTTAAAATACAGAATAAAAAATTCCTTCCAGTAGCACCTTAAAGACCAACTAAGTTAGTTCTTGGTATGAGCTTTCGTGTGCATGCACACTTCTTCAGATACCAATTTCTTAAAATACCGAATTTACTTCTTCTTGTTGTTGTTCCTCTTGGCTTAGTCATGTATCTAAACCAGGAGGTTGGCAAAGTAAGCTTTGGTAGGAACACAACTACATATTCTATCTAGCCCCATGATTATAATGCTACCCATCTCCTGGATTTTCACCCCTCGTGCAAGGTACTGCTTCAGAAAGAGAGCTGGAGGCCGGGGTGATATCTGACTTGATCAGACATTTGTACTCTGAACCCTCCGAGCTACTTTCTCACGTGTTGAAGAAAACGTGTGGATTCTTCTCTCAGCAAACAAACAGGTTGGGGCTGGGGCATTTGGGCAAAGAGTCCACCAAGCCAGCTGCGGCTGCTTTTCATGAAAAACCAAAGAGAAAACATTGCAGAACAGAACACATGTAGTGTTTCATGGGAAGAAAAATGTACAATTAGACTGAAGCTGTGCATTTGGTATCAGAGTGGCCGATGGATTATCCTAACACATTTATGTGGTTTTCCTTTTAAAAGTAGGCATGGAAGCCTAAAAAATGTTCTGAAAGAAAAAGAGCTTTGAGGGCAGAAAAGCTCTTTCCCCTTTAGAATGTCCTATTTGACGCAGACGGTAGCAGAGTTTTACCGATTGGGAGCCGCCCAGAGTGGATGGGGAAACCCAGCCAGATGGGCGGGGTATAAATAATAAATTACTATTATTATATTATTATTATTTTACCAATATTAGGGATATTCCAGAATCTCCCATCTGTCCTTCCCTTGAAAGAACAGGCTGAGTGAGATCCTGAGTACAGTGGTACCTTGACTTACAGATGCTTCAGGTTCCAGACCCAGAAATAGTACCTCGGGTTAAGAACTTTACTTCAGGATGAGAACAGAAATTGCGTGGCGGCAGGAGGCCTCATTAGCTGAAGTGGTACCTCGGGTTAAGAACGGACCTCCAGAACAAATTAAGATCTTAACCCGAGGTACCACTGTATTGATAAAACATGGCGTGTTTGGTGACCATGAGACCAAGACTTGGTCTTTCTCTTTTGGCTGCAGTTGTATGCACACTTGAGAGTACACCCCATTGAACACAACAATGGAAGCATTCAAGTAATTAATGCATAGCACTGGGCTGCTACTGTGTTAAAAAGTAGTGTCTGATAAGGGTCAAAGGATCCAACGGGGTGGGGGGAATGGGGATTAGAAATTCCATGTAGGAAGGGCCAGTTCCTGTCCCCTAGTACCTGCCAGATGCCATGTGCAGGGTTTGAGCCACAAGAATACAGGGGTAACTCTCGCTCTGAAAAGGCATATCCAAAGGAAAAGGAGGATGTGGTGTGATTTATGAAGGAAGGACATCCAGGAAGAAGAAAAGCACATGGAATATGTCGAGTTTCTTCTTCTTCTGGTCCTCTTGCTTGGAAGGATTAAAGCCCTTCTTATTGATTATTTTGGCAGATTGCCATTTTGCTGTGATTATTTTGGCAGTGCCATTTTGCTTTCAGTCTCCAGTTAAGTTGCACAGAAACGAACAAACAGGAACGATGCCTCCCTTCGCGCTACCACATACCTATTTATAGAGATCCACTTCACACAAAAATGAACTGAATGGAGGTAACCTGTTTGGGGGCAGCATAGTTCATGTTTCCATGATTAAAACACAGTATATTAGATTTATTCACGGCAGATCTTTGTGTTGCTTCTTTTCTATCTTGCTTTAGAAACATGATTGCAGAGATCAAACCCTTATTATGGAATATTGTGGTGTCTGCTGTTAGCAATTAAGGAAGATTTTCTAGATTCTGCAAGCGACAACGCCAATTATTATTATGCCCTTTTCATAAGTGCTACAATGCTGACGGACTTATAATGAAAGATCTTTGGGACGCACTGATAAGCTTTCACAGTTTCAGCGACTTTATTTAATCAGAGTTGGGAGACAGAGAGAGTAAGCAGCATGTGAACAAATGTCTCAGTAATTTTCCAGAAAACCATGCCTCTATGTTTCTGATTGATACTTTTACAGAATTACCATACCCACTATAGGTAATGTTAATTAGAGCTGCTAGCCCAAATATAGGCTTGCTGTGATACAGTGAAAAAAATAACCGATCTTTTGCCTGCACTGTTTTATGTATTTATTTATTTATGCACGTATTAATATTTACCTGCTCTACTCCCAACACCTTCAGAGTTGTGTAAAACACGACATTGCCATAAAATGATAAAATACTAAGCACAAATAAAAGAATAAGCAAAAGCTGAGCAGGAAAAAGCCAAAGCCACAGTAGCAAAATATTAAAACTGTAAAAAAAAGGGGGAGGCATACAAGCAGTCTTCATTAACCCAGTTTGTACGATCGTATCTTGATTTAATAAGATATGAATGGGAATAAGATAAGATATGAATGGGAGTTGTGCTTTGCACACAGTCCCCATTTCCTTCAGCACACTTCAGTACTGCTGTTCCAGGTTCCAGTCACTCCTTTCCAGTCATTGTCGTCCCCCCAGATTTCCGTTCTACTCCACAACAAGCAATCGGCTTTCCATGGCTTCTCGCATGAGGCAGGATCTCTGACTATCTGCCATTCTGAGAGCAAGAGCACACTGCCGCCGTGTCTCCTTCCATGGCTACTGAGCACGTTCTGTCTTCGGTGGGATTGCTTGTTGGTGCCTCCCTCATGGGTGGGCAAGTGGTTCCATCTGGGCTGCATAATGGCTCTCACAGCCTGAACACCAGAAGTAGAGGGTATGATTCTGTGGTTAGCTAGTTGTTTCTTCTTTGCGTATTTGATGTGCACCTGTATTCCATACGATGAAATTTGGCTTCCTCTAGGCCAGCCTTTCTCAACCTGTGGGTCTCCAGATGTTGTTGGACTACAACTCCCATCACCCCTAGTTAGCAAGGCCAGAGCTCAGGGATGATGGGAGTTGCAGCCCAACAACATCTGGGGACCCACAGGTTGAGAACCGCTGCTCTAGGCAGAACCCTGATGTTAAGGTATATTGTCACATTTGAACCTTTTTGCATTTTGTTATGTCTGATTCTTGTTGGTTCCTCATCAGAGGTCAAGTGAATCTGCTGAAATCCCCTGGTGTTATATTTGCTGCTCCAAACATTCTGAACTGATGCTCCTGGTAACTTCACTTGTACTGAAACTAATTTCAATATGGCTCCTGCCTTAGGTTTTTGTTCTTTGCTGGTATTCCCCCAGAACAACTTCTTCCTGTCTACCATGCAACACATAGCAGGAATAAATCTTTTCACCTAGAGACTGTTGTGGTGACCAGCAGCAATTTTATTGTTATTATTTTGTGGTTGCCAGCCTCCTCTATACCCTGGATCCAGCAAATGTTAAAATCTAATCCAGGGTGTCCCAAATTTGGGTCTCCAGCTGTTTATGGACTACAATTCCAATCATCCCTGATCACTGATCCTGCTAGCTAGGAATGATGGGAATTGTAGTCCAAAAACAGATGGAGACCCAAGCTTGGGAAAGCCTGATCTAATCAAGCCAGGCTCGCTTCCTGATGAGGTAAGCAGTTGTTTGGGTGCTGGGCATTAAGAAAACAAAAGGAAGTCAAAAGCCAGAGTTTGGGGGCTGTGATGTAAAGTAGAAATAAAGCACCTTTTGGGGTGTTAGTGGTGCGAACCCCTCCAGCGTAGGTTCAGGTTCTATGCATGTGTGAATAAACCATATATCATAAAGACACTGCAGTCCCTGCTGTGCCTCATTTCTGAAATGAAATGCAAACCCTGGGTAAGTGCCTGGAACTGCTGGAATCTCGCACCACTCAAAGATTGGATGCAACGTTATGTTGCCTCTTACCCCATTCCAATCCGACACAAAAAGCAAAGCAAGGTGTAACAATTGCAGCTAGGATTGCAAGTAAGGCCACCACCTCACATTTCTAGTCTAGCCATTTCTGGCACACTGAGGCTGCCTGAGAGTGGCTAACATCATTTTCTCATAGAACAAGCAAGCCTGGTCTTCTTCCAATCTTAAACAATCACACTTTTGTCCCTGATCTTCCTGCATTTTGACAGTTTTGCCCATGGGCTTGGGGGGTCTGGAATCATCATGGAGTAGTAAACTATTGGTGTTTTCAGATGGCAGCTTCCTTGTTGGTGGGGAAAAGGAGAAGTTTTAACAAACTGTCTCATTACAGAGAGGCATCTTAGCGTTGGAAAAAGAAAGCCCCTCTATGAGGTTCCTTTTGTTTCTTTCCCAGTTCACCCTCTTTTTGGCAGGAGTAGTGCTGATAAGGCATGCCTTGGTCTATTTCACAGATGAAAATGTAAAGGTAAAGGGACCCCTGACCATTAGGTCCAGTTGCGGATGACTCTGGGGTTGCGGCGCTCTTCTCGCTCTATAGGCCAAGGGAGCTGGCATTTGTCCACAGACAGCTTCCGGGTCATGTGGGCAGCATGACTAAGCCACTTCTAGCGAACCAGAGCAGTGCACAGAAATGCCGTTTAACTTCCCACCGGAGCAGTACCTATTTATCTACTTGCACTTTGACATGCTTTGGAACTGCTAGGTTGGCAGGAACAGGGACCGAGCAACAGGAGCTCACCCTGTCATGGGGTTTCGAACCGCCAACCTTCTGATCGGCAAGCCCTAGGCTCTGTGGTTTAGACCACTGCGCCACCCGCGTCCCGAAAATAGGAGTAGTCGTGTGGATTTCTAACACTTTATTTTCCCATTAAAAATCCATGCCTAAGCTCTGCTGCACACCTTGTACGATACCGAGGGCTTTTCTCTGTCTTTATTTACACTTCAATAACAATTGCTACACCCCATTCTGAAACAGGACATGTTAGTAAATCATAACAGGATTTGCTTTTTTTAAAAGACAATGGCCCGAGGAATACTTTAATAATTATGAGAAGGTGGAAGGAAAATAATGCAGTGGCATTTTGCGTGTCACGATTTGTGCTAGAATCAAGGTGCATTGGTCCCTGTACTCACAAAAATTAACATTGAGTCTTGAAGGGGAGTTGATGGAAATCTAAATAATTCTACAGCATGTGTTTTTACACATCAGTATGTATTTAAAGTGTGTTTTATTGTTTTTAAGAACAAGTACAAACAAAATAAAAAACCATAGAAAACTGCTGATTTGCCAGGGATGGGTCCATAAAATAGGTGCTATCCCTGGTAAGAAGGATAGTTGGAGCATATGATGAAATGCTATTCACATTGTTGTTTGAAGCAGCAACTGCAGTTAAAAAGTTGGCTTGTTGTAGCTAAACTTGCCAGCAATGCAGTTTTTAGGATTAATCAACTCAGTCTTCAAGTGATTAACTGACGGGGGTCAATTTTAAATTTGCAGGCTACTACTTAAAGCAAGTTTGTGTATTTGGGAGTGTGTTTTGGTCATAGAGCAGCCCTTTTCAAATTGCTCACTAACCAAAAATAATAAACACTTGTGGGGAGTGTGGCGGCAGATTCCCCCATGAGCTTCCCATTCACTAACACTGGAATTGGCTCTTTTCCGAAGTTGGCTCTTTTCAAATTGCCATTTTAAAAAATTTATGTTTCTCATACTTAAAAAAAAAAATCCAGAAGCACAAAAATTGAAAAGTGATGCTCTGTAACAGTGGTATATGTTCCTGCCCTTTCACTGCAGTGGTTAAAATGGTTGCATGGAACTACAAAGACTTTCAAGGCCTCTTAAGTTTCTAAATGGGGAAAATGCTAGAGCAAGTGACCTTGGAGCTTACTCAAAGACAGGTAACTGAGCATTAATGGAGGCAGTAGGCTTGCGGGCTGCTCAACCACTTACATACCTGGCTGTAATTCATTCTCAGGCAGTTAGGATGAGTAAGTGCCTTGGCTGGTACTTATCACAGGCAGTAAAAGGTGAAAGTGAGAAGGTGAATGCAATTTGTTTACCACTTGCAGTGTGAAATTATTCCTTTGCTTGCATAGGCATCTGCCACGTTGGGGAAGCATTGCTAAGAAGAAATTGGACATTTCTTTTGAATAAGGTCATAATACTAGTCTTAACAGTGTTTTCTCCCCTCTTTTCCCTCATCTGTCATCTTTCTCTATGTTATCTTTTGTTCAGTATGTTTCTCAGTAGATCCTTTTATTTAGAGTTTCCTTGCAGGCAGTGGGAGAGATACTCACGAGCTGGAATCAGGCGTAGATATTGTTTTAAAATATCAAGTTGCTTTATAACTCTGCATGTGTGTAGGTCAGATCATGTCCTGGCTATATGTGTTATTTTAATCAGATCCTTGCCTCAAGTATGCTTTTGCATGTGGTTCACTCCCATCAGTACATGTCAGTCAATGTTTGGTTTAATTGCAAGAACGAATGCTGCTTTCTGTCTAAATAAAACTCTTGCCTGAAGATTGTTGGCTCTGCAGTATTGGAGCTGCATGGACGTGACACTTCTGTAACAGTGGCTAGGATATTGCTCCTTGTCTCCAGCTTTCTGATCTGCAAAGGTCATCCAAGCAAAGGTTGAGAGAGTGTGCCTGAAAGAGGTTGCCAAAGCCCAAGACCTCAAAATGTGGCACACATACTTTTGCATATTATGCATTCTGGATCTACTTGATGCATAATTGCATAACTATTACTCTAAGTTACAGTGTGCATATTAACTATTCATACTGCAGTACCAGCCGAGACAAGTGGGACTGTGCATCTGCTGCCTATCTCCGTGGGGTCTGGGCCTCCTTCACCTCTTCAATCCTTAGTGATGGTGGGCAATAATCAGCAGTTATGTCCTTTCCCGGTTTCTGCTCAGTGCAGCAGTACAGCAAGCACTGACACAATAGATAATTGTGCCTTGATGAGAAGGAAAATTATTCAGACTGAAATCCAAAGCCACAGCTCTGCAGAGCTACTTCCAGAGCCGGGCCATTCCTGGTGGCAGAAGATGGAGCAGGCAGATCAGGGCCAATCACCCAGGTCAGGTGTGACTGGCTATGAGAGCAACTCAAGGCCTTGTGGATCCCAGGCCAGATCCACTCCCTTCCTCCCTTGGCATGCCTCATTTGGGGGCAAGGATACCTGCCACCAGTGGACCTTCTGCCATCAGCAATGGGGAGCCCAGCAGAAAAAGACCTCCATGCAGTCCACCCCATCTGCCCCAAATGGGGAGTTTGAATTGCAGTCTAATCCGTTGATTGAACAAGTTAAAGTCTTTAAATATCTCGGCCTTATTTTTCAGTCAAGAGGGTAATGGGGATCACATTCTGTTCCATCCTGTGTTCCAAATGCTTCATTGTGCTTGGAGGCTAATCTCCCCTCTGTTGAATTACAGATTTGGTGTAGGACATTTAATTATTGCTGTCTGAGGGCTCTTCCTCGTTTCTGTTTGCCCTGTGTTTAATTCCGTTTGTCCCAAGATTTCTAGGCAATGAAAACCCAGTTGACATTTGTTCCAATTCAGTGGCAAGCAGCTGGTTTTCCTGGGGGAAGCAGTGGCACAAAAGAAAAAACCTCTCAGCTCTGTGCCTGGAAATCACAGGAGAAATGGGAGTTTGGATGAGCCCCAAATACTTCTCATTTACTTGGCAATAAGTAAGATTCAATCACCTGTACACTAGTCACAAAAGCAGTTCTAGCAAGTTAGGGGAAACAATACCCTAAACCTATTTCCCTGATGTGCTCATTTTATGTATGATGGGAATGTTTAATCTGGGAGAGTATTCAAAATGTGATCCACCAATTGCAGTTTAAAGAGCTACAGCCCAGCAAGAGGGAGAAAGTGTAGGATTGCAGCTGTGAAGGAAAGAGCTTCTATTTGCATTCTGGTCAGATTAGCACCCAGGTGCTGTTTGTTTGTTTGTTTGTCTTGTTTTGTTTTTACATAACTTGGTCCCAACTTTGAGCTTGTTAGTTGTGCTTCAAGCTTCAGCTTTGGACAGCTGTGTGAAGAAAAAATAATAATAATATTATGACATTATCACAAACGCCTACATAAGAACACTACACTGTTAATCTTAATTATTAATTGACTTTAGTACTTAGTGAAGCATATCCATGATGCACAGTGCTAATTAACATCAGTGGAGTATTAACCAGAAAATCTGCTTCAGTGGGGGTGGAGGGTGGAGTTCCAGATTAAACCTCTCTGCACCTAAGCTTTGCTCCCCTAGCTATTTCAAATAGCTTCCCCCTCCCTGTCCCTCTCCAATTTACAGATTGATAGGGAGACTTGAACAAAATAACTATCTCCTCTACATGTTTCCATAATTTTTGCATCTTCAAAATGGATAAACATGCCACAATTAGAGACTTTGGAAGAGGGTTCTCACCAGCAAATTATCTGGCTGATTTACAAATATCTAAGTACAGACACTCCTTTACCCTGGCCAGATTTAACGTTCTACCCTCTGCCCTGTTGTTAGGCAGATATGAGGGCAAACCATATGCGTCACGCGTTTGCCCATGCGGCTCATCGGAAGTGGAAACAAGTCTGCATGTACTGCGGCACTGTAGTTACTACGAGGATCTACGCCTGACTTTTATTGCCCCAGTTCTACAAAAGCATAAAAATGAACCAGAACTCCAACGTATGAGAGCCTTGATAGAAGATAAGGTTCCTGAAATTACGATCAATGTGGCCAAATTTTGTGTAGCCGCTATTAGGCGCAGGAAACAAGAGCTTTCCAATGTCAATATGCAGGCGAAGGCAAATACTTAATTTTATGTATGTTGTTTAATTTTAAATTGCTGTTATGGCCTAATCTGTATTGAAATTGTCCTTTGTTTTTTCTGGTGTTATGCTTCGCTGACTAGCTGTACGAGTTAATCTGGTCTGTGACCGTTTAATAAAATTTGATTTTTTTTGCATCTTCCTCTTTAACACAGGGGGAATGTAAACAATTGTCATGGACCCCTTGGTTCCATAAGGTTCAGGTATGAGATGGCAGCCCCAGATAGATGGAGTAGGAAGGAAGATGGAGAAGATGGTGGGGCAAATAGAAGGCAGGCACTTGGGGATCGAGGATGCAGGTCCTTCACTTGGAACTAGAAATTAAGAGAGGTGGAAGCCCTCTCCTGTGGAGCACAGAGACCCATTAGCTGGACAGGGGGCTCTGACCAACCAGAGGACGGAGAAGTTGCACAAGAGAAGTTGGAGGGGCAGGACATAGTCTTGTTTCTGCATGCTCAGCATTGCCTTCAGAGGTGGGATCAGCTGCACTCACCAAAAAGGAGCCCTTAGGTTTTCACGTGCAGCAAACTTGTAGGGTGAGAGAGTGTCATGAGTGAGCCCTCCCTGCCTCAACTTTAAAAGCTTGATGACGGGCGAGTCAACTTTGGGGGGCATCTTTGTAGCAGCTTCCACTTGGTTAGGTATCGCTTGCCTTGCTCGTAACGCTGAAACCTTGACTGGGGCTCCTACCTATAGTTCGAAGCGCTAGCACCGAAGATGCTTTCTGCATTCCCTGCTTTCAGCTTTGCTCCTTTTGGGGGACTTGGGCTGCCTTTCCTTCTGTGATAGGAACCTGACAGCCACCAACGTGTCCTCTGTAGAAGTTTGCCCTTTTAACACTGCCTTTAAGTGCAGCAGTATAGAGTGTTTTGTTGCTTCTTCTCAATAGTGGGCTTGTTTCATTTAGTGGATTCGTATCCTGCTTTCCCGCTTAAGTCATCAAAGTGGCTTATAGTATTTTTTAAAATGTTGTTAATCCGTTTTAAGCCATTCACTCACAACAAAACTATACCCGCCCAGCCAGAGGTGGGAAAGCTGCCTGGACTTGTACCCATGGAGTGGTACCCATCTCTCTCCCCTGAAGTCTGCACCGTAGTACAATTGGTGCTGTTTGTTTGGCAGTGGAGAGTCTTGAGTCTTGCTGTCTTCTTGAAAGTTTTCTCACATTGATAATGATGTCTGCATCAGTTTCCAGATATACACATGTTTTAAAAGACCACATTTTTCTGCCTAGTTCCATAGCAAGTGGGAATGATAGCATGTCTTGTAGATTGTCAACTCGCCAATTTCCTTGTAACTCCTGCAGATACCGAGTATTTATTGATACCTTTCTCCGGGCAATCTAGAAAGTGCTATAGCTGAATTATACAGTGTTGATACCTAATTAATGTGAGCAGTTAGAAACTGGTGTTCCAGTCATTGTTCTGGGCAATAATTCTGATGACAGCTGTCACCATACACCATAAAATCAATTCGTAAGTGCAGGTGGTGCCTCATGTCCCTGAAGGTGGCTTATTTTGTTCCCTCCAAGTGGTGGTGGGAGGAATTTCTCTTCCATTATCTGTCCAGCTGCTTTGATTGGCATTTCATCATCATCATCAAACCTTTTATTGGCATCACATACAAACATCCATAGCAAATCAATACAGACTTACCGCCTTCCCAGTGACACAAAACATTTGTCAAATGAAAGAGGCATGTTGGGATACGCTACTCTCGGCCATCCTAACGAAAGATCATTTGATTGGAATTTTATTCTTCCCATGTCAAGAGCTTTTATTTCCCATAGTTTCTTTGAAAGCAAATAAAGCGGTCTAATGTGCACATGTGCTCTCTCTTTTCTAACTGCTATCTAAAAACTATTGATACCTTAAAACTCTCATTGACTATCAGCCACTGATTTTGAATTTAATTTGAACATTAATGTTGCAGATAAGAAGACAAGGAGGAATACAGTTACTGGTGGACCTATTGGACCATCGAATGACAGAAGTCCACCGTAGTGCCTGTGGAGCGCTGAGGAATTTGGTGTATGGGAAAGCCAACGACGACAACAAAATTGCTTTGAAAAACTGTGGGGGTATTCCAGCACTAGTACGATTACTGCGCAAGACTACAGATTTGGAAATCAGAGAACTAGTCACAGGTTTGACTATCTTTTCATTTATTGTGTTGTATGCTAAGGATTAGCAGCGCGCTTCTGAATTTGCGTAGCTGAGGAAGACATTTCAATGAGGTTAAGCGGACCCAAGTTTCCTGGTGGATTGTGGCGAAGTTATTTTAAGAATGTACTTGTGAGAAATGACTAAGGGCAGTCTTGTGCTTGCAAACATGTATATCATATACATATATTCCTTAGGAAGCCAGGTTTCTTGTCAGGTATAATTTCAGTGGCAGATACAGGACAGGTACTGGGCAATGTGTGGAAAAGCAAGTGGTACAATGGTGCGTTGTTTTGGCCGCAATTTTTTCCCATGCTCCTGCTGTTTCTAATGAGTTACTGAATTGAAAACTATAGGCCGGCTGGGTGGGGCAGAATTAAACTCCCTCCAAACATGTAACGTGGTGGTTGGGTTTGTTTGTTTTTTAACATTCTATTTTAAGACTTTCAGGACCCTTTTTAAAACGATTTAAGCCTCTTTTAAGACCTCTGTCCCAAGGAAATAATCATGAGTTGCTCACATTTTTCCCTCACTGCAGGCTATGTGACTCATAGTTATGGATTCTAAATGCAAAATTTTAAACATACGTACATTGAATTCCATGTCTTAATCATCCGGCCTTTCATCTCTTACCTGTTGGGCAGAATTAATTAGATTCTTCTTGTCGTAAGGATGCTGTGCCTACATGGTGTTCAGGAGCTGGTTCCTAATGAGTGACAGAATTACAGGCAGACCCAGTAAAGTGAAAACTGGTAGTTCATTGTCATTGTACTGCTTCAGTGCTTGGTTGTGTTATCTGCCCCCTGCCTTCAGGGAGTAATATGCAAGCTTACTATGAACAAATATGGAGCAAGCTGCTAATCATCTTAATCAACTACATCCAACTTGCACAGTGGATATCTGCTGATTTGAGAGATGAGTTCCCTTTAGCCTTTTTCCTTTTTTAAAAAGGGGCATTTTTTATGTTCTTCCCTCTCAGTATATGCTGTATTCTTGAAACATACTGAACTAATGCAGAAAAAAATCCCAGCTAATAAGGTTTTAAACTAGTTGCTTTTAAATTGTATTATGCTTTCGTTGACATTCTTTCCGCAAATAGTTTATAGAGCTCAGGTTACCCATTTCATTTCCAGCCCACAAAACTTTGATTTTTCTATGAATTTACATGTCTGAGCAAGGTTATGGCAATTACACCATCATTAAAAGGTTTCTAATTAACATAAACAAGCATGAAGACTATTCGGCTCAGAATAATTAGTGCTGATAGAAAGCACATCTGAGACGTGGAGCATCAGGCCTCTCCTGACAAACCTGTAGCCAGGTGGCCTTTGTCCAGCGTTTCCCCTTGCTTAGATCAAAGAGTGAGGGGAGTGGCAAATTGAATAACCCAGGCAGAGGCTACCAGAGAAAATGGCAAAAGCAGCAATGGATGACTGAGACTTGTCACTCCTCTTAATGTCATGAATGAATGAATGAATTTTTATTTGCCTCAGCCATCAGCCACAGCAATAAAACAACAATACAGTGGTGCCCCACAAGACGAATGCCTCGCAAGACGGAAAACTCACTAGACGAAAGAGTTTTCCGTTTTGGAGGTGCTTTGCAAAACAAATTTCCTATGGGCTTGCTTCGCAAGATGACAATGTCTTGCGAGTTCCTGCGGGGTTTTTCTCCCCCCCCCCCTTTTCTAAGCCGCTAAGCCGCTTATCAGCTGATCCGATCAGCAGATAAGCTGCTAATAGCGCTAATCCGTCAATGGGCTTGCTTCGCAAGACGAAAAAACCGCTAGACGAAGAGAATCACAGAACGGATTCTTTTCGTCTTGCGAGGCACCACTGTACGATATGCAAAGAATAGAAATAAAAAGTCAATTGTGCAAAATACATTTTAGGGTTTTGAATGTTATGAGATTAAAGAAGCCAGTTTGAAATCCACTTTCTGTGAGCTTTCATCCACCTTGATTTACCGATAGTGAGAAATAGTTCCTGTTCATCTGGCTGCCAGCATTAAGGCCTGTAACAGTTTAATATTCTATTGACATCTGAGTTGTAAGAAAATGCCTTACGCCAAGACAGACTATTGGTCTTTCTAGCTCAGTGATCGGCTATCTCTCTCTAGGTCTCTGTCTTCCCGCCCCGACCTGGCCACAGTGATCCATGCGACAGTCACCTCCAGGCTTGACTACTGTAATTTGCTCTACGTGGGGCAGCCCTTGAAGCTGTCCCAGAAACGGTGTCCCAGCCGGTGCAGAATGCTGCAGCGAGGTTCCTCACGGGGTCTCTGCCATGGGAGCATATTCACCCAGTGCTTTTCCAGCTGCACTGGCTCCTGGTGGAGTACAGGGTCAGATTTAAGGTGCTGGTTTTGACCTTTAAAGCCCTTCACGGTCTAGGACCCTCGTGCCTACAGGACCGCCTCTCCCGATATGCCCCACGGAGAGCTACAAGGTCCATAAATAGCAACACCCTAGAGGTCCCGGGCCCTAAGGAAGTTAGATTAGTCTCATCCAGAGCCAGGGCTTTTTCAACTCTGGCTCCTGCCTGGTGGAACGCTGTCTCATGAGACCAGGGCCCTGCAGGATCTGATTTCTTTCCGCAGGGCCTGTAAGACAGAGTTGTTCCGCCTGGCCTTTGGCTTGGAGCCAATTTGATTCCCTCCCCCTCTTTTCTTTTTCCTTTCTCCTCCTGTGATGAGGCTGCATTTTAATATTTTAATGTTTCAATATTTTAATGTTGTATTTTAACCTTGCTTTTAAGTTGTATTCATTCAACTTGTTTTTATTATTGCTTGTTAGCCACCCTGAGCCCGGCCTTGGCTGGGGAGGGTGGGGTATAAATAAAAATAAAATTATTATTATTATTATTATTATTATTAGGATTAGGATTTACAGACTGGTTCTCTCCCAACCCTAGGTGGAGATGCCACAGACTGAACCTAGTATCTAGGTGCTATTTTGCTAAACTACAGCCCTTCTCTTGCTTTGTTGAAAATTTTAAACAGGATCCTCATTTTGCATTGAACAAGCGCAGAAGGACCAATGTCTGACTGCACCAACTGACATACTCCCAAGTGAGCCTGGGCGCAAATGGCCCTTCTTCCCCAACTGTGAAAGCCAACAATATACTTGGGTACACCCCATCGCACAATACTTCATCTGCTGACTTCTATTACTTGTGTCTTGGCTCGTAAACTGCTGAAGGGCATAAGCCTGACAAAGACTTCGTTGCTATTTACACTTGAGAATAGTTTGGTCCATGGTTTAGTTAGTCCGATAATAGGCTAGATCGGTATTTCCCAACCTTGGGATCCCCAGCTGTTTTCGGACTACAATTCCCATCATCCCTGACTAGCTAGGAATGATGGGAGTTGTAGTCCCAAAACAGCTGGAGACCTAAGGCTGGAAAACACTGGTAGAGACTGGCCATTTTTCAGCTCCCTGATCCTAGCATATCTGACATGTTTGGGAAGACCACCACCCATTAGCTTATAAGGAAAGGTTTGCACACAGATGTCATTGATGGAGGCAGCGGGAAGGGGTGGGGCGCCACACAAACGCAAATCCCACGTGTGCTTTATAGCCACACTTGTGGTTTGAGAGCCACTGGTTTAGGAAGCCTCAATAAAGAACAGCATGTTTAGGGAAACTTTTAATGTTTAATAGATTACTGTATTTTAATATTCTGTTGGGAGCAGCCCAAAGTGGCTGGGGAAACCCAGCCAGATGGGCGGGGTATAAATAATAAATTATTATTACCATTATTATTATTATTATTATTATTAGTGTTTATTCCATTTGTAGAATGGAACTCAAGAAAATGTAGTTTGCCTTTCCCTCACAACAACCTGAAGCTGAGAGACAGCAGTGGGCTAAAATATCACTCAGTGAGTCTCTTGGCTACTCATTTAGGTCTTTCCTAAATAGGTCAAGTATTTTGCAATCACTTGGTTAAGTTCTTGCAAAAGCTCAAACCTTGTTCAATCACTCACAAAAGACCTGGCAGGGTTCACTGGTTTATACCTGCTCTCCCAAGGGGAAAGAAAGCTTACCTTTGGCAGGTAAGCTTTATTCTTCCTGCAGGTGGACTGGTCCAAGCAGCCCTACTGGGAAAATTACACTATTTGTGTTCGTTTCTACTAGGGAAATTGCCTTCTGACACTTACCGGTAGCTTATGTTAATACCCTTACTTGATTTCTGACTCCATATCTACTCATTACATGCAGAGACATCTTACATTTGGAGCAGAGACTGGCTTCTTCTCTGTTCCAAACTTTTCCCTTCCAGGTTGCTGTTTCCCTTGCAGAGTTTTCCAAATGCAGCTTCGACAGGGAGCTGTAAATCTGATATAGGGGGTGAGGGAGGGCAGCAGTTTTGTGTGTAATTTGTTAGCATTTCTCAAAATAATAATAATAATAATAATAATAATAATAACAATAATAATAATAATAATAATAATAATTTTAAAATGTGTTATTTTGTTAGAGTAAAATGTGACTTACATTTTTGTTTTAACACCCAAGAAGATTGGAAGAAAACCCACACAGAGCAGTGACTCTCGCAGACGTTAAGCGGGTAACCTCCTCTGGGGAAAAGCAATTCCAGCATATTGCTGCATTGTCTGTGACTGAATCTTCAGTTGCTCCTGTTGCAGACATTCTGCAGAGCTGCCTGCCTCACAGGAGGCACACAGAATCTCACTGGGATTAATCAATGTTGTTGCTTTTTCCTACCAGCAAATCACAGTCCTGTGTCCAGCATCCAATCTGAAAGAGTCTGTTCTGCCCACGCTATCTTGCAGGCAGTTTCACTCTGTAACATATCGGAACCCACTAGGGGGGAAAGTGCTCAGAGCAAGCTTTAAAACTCCTTTGTGGAGAATAAAACCCAAACAGGGAAAGAAGGGAGGTCACCATATAATGGTTGGGCTGTCGAGGAAGAGCTCCTACTATTGTTGAGGAACATGATTTAGGGGTACAATGCTTTCTGCATCTGAAATTTAAAATTAAGAAGTCATTGTTTACAAGATGGTTGAAACTTTGTTTTTTTAAGAAAGGGGGAAATGACAGCACCTATCCTCTTCAAACAAGGCATGCTGATTGCTAATAATCATTGCCTGTGGGGGCATGGGGGGGGGAGGAGAGAACAAGCTCTGAGAAATCTAGAGTGACTTCAGTTTGTGAATCAAGTGGTTTTTCTTGCTGTTTCTCATTCCTCATTTTCTTCAGCTTCAACACTTCCCTTGCCACAAACTGGAATAAAATGCAAAGCATTTTAAATAGTATAGGATTTTGCATGGTGACATAGCATGTTGTATTTGCATTCCTATGCATAACTGACTAGCAGAAATCACAAGATGTAGCTGACTAGCACACAGTTAGGTAGAAGGCTAGGCTAGGAATATTCACCATTATTGTCTAGTTCTGTGTGTGCAATAGATAGATAGATAGATAGATAGATAGATAGATAGATAGATAGATAGATAGATGATATATATTTTGGTGAGTATAAAGAAGGAATCAGTGATGTGCGGTTTGCCAACTCCTTTACTTTTTTGAGAAGCACACTATAGAGCAGGCATGGCCAAACTTGGCCCTCCAACTGTTTTGGGACTACAATTCCCATCATCCCTGACCACTGGTCCTGTTAGCTGGGGTTCATGGGAGTTGTAGTCCCAAAACAGCTGGAGGGCCAAGTTTGGCCATGCCTGCTATAGAGGAAAGGGAATGGGCATCATCTTTCTCTCATGACCTACTACTGTGTTCTAAATTTAAATACGAGACACAGCTAGTAGTACTTCCTATCACATAACAAGGAAACTGCCACTGCTTTTAACTGTGAGATATTGTAAATGAGCATGGCAGAAGAAAATGTCGCCTTGGAAAGTTTTCCCTCTTCATTTCTCTGCTTTCTCAGTGAAAAATTCAGTACTACCTATGCATCTTCTGAGATGTCAGGGGGAAACCAAATGTGAAAGTATTGCCCCCCCCCATGCCCATTTCTTTCACATCCTTCCAATCAAATTCCGTTGAATTGGGAGCCATAGGAAAATACAAATCCCATGAGACCCAGTAGGAATGATAAAGCATTTCTCCATTTACGGTGGAGCAGAGACCTTCAAAGGCTCTCTTGGCCCCATCAGTGAGCCATCTCCTTCAAATCTCCTCAAGCGGCTTAGCTTCGAAGGGGTGGGGAAACTGGCAGGGAGCAATAAGAGCACGACCACGCTAGGACTAAGGCCTGAGTTTGAAGAGACTTGGGCCCAGTTCATAACTGGGGGCAGGGAGACTGAATTTGCCAAATTCCTAGTTCTGAGTTCATTTGTAGTAATTGCAAATGTGGCTGAAATTTCTGCACACTGCTACAGCTGCATTTCTTTATCCAAACCGATTGTTCATTCAGTTAAAACTCTCAGAATGAAAAGAAAGGTCACCGGGGTGGGGGAATATAAAAGGCAGCATATTCCTCAAGGAGGGTATTTGTGCAGTTAAGATGATGTAATGTTTTCATCAGTCCCATTTGCCGAGTGCCTTTTCGTAAAGTATTTTGACATTTAGTGTAGGATGGTTATTCAGACTTGCTTAAACAGAATTATGGTTGAATGGAGGGTATCTCCTATGCCGGATTTTTAATCACTTAATCAACTTAATAAGTTTCTGCAAAAGTGTCCTTGACATTAGCTTAGTTACTGAAGTGCATAAACACAGATGTGTAATTTTTACTGCGACATCAACGGTGGCACAGCTATTTATAGTAGCCTCAAACTTTTAAGGCCTAAAGGCTCTCATACGGAATGAACACAGTGTGTAAGAGGAATTGTTTTAAATTCTGATAGCTCCATTAGATGTTTCATTACTTGTTCGTAAGCACCGGCAACGTGTAAGCAACTACGATGCCGTCGGTGGTCAGAAAACATGATCCGACTACGGCACGGGAGGCTGCAGCGGCAAATCGGGCAGATGAGCTCACACAAATCCTTAGGGTGGAGGTACCACAATATGCTCTGTTACTGCTTTCATAGACATTATTTAAGTGGCAAAATTACGATCATTATGGTGAGCAAGGTGTTTTGGAAGGAGAGCCTATTTATTGCAGCAGACGCACCTGAGTAGTGTATATATGAGAGAAAGAGAACATTGTCTTGTTGGGGGAGAATGGGCCACCTTGCATCAGGAGTGGCGGAAAGGCTCACCACTACCACATAGTGCTGCGTTTAAGTGCAGCATGTTATTTTCCTCCCTAGATAGTATTCACTTATATGAGGAAAAAATAAGTCGGAAGAGCATGGCTGGGAATGGGGGCTTAAGCTGCCCTTGGTGAATGCAGGACCTGGTTTCAGGGACACGTTCTGCATGAAGAAAAGGATCTTTGTATTTTAGCTCTCCGTACACACATGTGCTGAGCACATGTTCTGCATTCAAAATCATCTCCAGGTTAAAAGCTGGGAAAGAATACTGTGTCAGAAACCCTTAAGAACCCCCACCAATCCGAATAGACAATACAAGCCTGGATAGAGCATTGATCTGACTTCATATAAGGCATCTCTGTATATTTCTGCATGGAAGGTGAATCTGTAGTCACCTATAGAAAAGCTGGATTCAAGTAAACTGTATTTAAAGATACAGGACTTCTGTTAAGTCCGTATTCATGACCAAGCTTCTATTAGAATTTATCTAGACAAATTGTAAATTTTTAAAGTTCACCTTTGTATATGTATATTTAAGAATGCAAAACACCTCCCTGTAAACAAATTTCCATGCTGAAACCCTGAGATAAACATGTATGTTGGTTTGTTTGTTTGCTTGCTTCCTTGTGGCTTTTTTAAAAAGCAAACTTTCAGCATTATTATAGCACACAATTTTGTAGTTGAATATGAGGAACATATTCTTATGCGCTCCTTACTTATCATGTGTATGTATTTGGCATTGGCAACTGAATAGTAAATTCGCCCGAACTCTCTTCCAAAGATAAACAGATACAGAGAGCTGGAACTGACATTTTAAATTTGGATTTCTGTTTCTGAGGGTGTGCATGGTTTTTCCCCCTGCCTAGGGATGTGTGTGATCTTAATTCTTTGAGAAAGGGCGACCTCCATCATTTCTGTGAAAGGATGACATCAGCAGAATTACTCCAGAGGGAGTCTTTCTTGCTTAAGTCTCCCTCAGCTGGTGATCCTAAATGCAACTGTTTGACAATAACCTGTAGCAAAATACATTTCACAGCCTTGCCCGATTCTTCTAAGTGTGAAATATATTCTTTAAGTGTTCTTTTATCGTTATTGTTATTCCCTGTTTTGCATGTGATGACGTGAGATCGCAGAATTTATAGTTCTAAGGCACCTTGAACACTCCCTGGGTGTAAAGGCAGAAAAAGAATGAATTGAATTAAAATTAATTAATTTGGCCACAAAAGTAGTTGGCAAAAGGAATAGCAAAAGCAGTGTAAGCAGGATTTGGGTCTGATGTGGCCTGTTCTGGACCTTCCCATAGCAGAGTCCACCCCTGCAAAAAAATATCTGCACTAGCCTGTGCCGTCAAGAAGCTCTGTGTCCTCTGCTTGTTCGAGTTATTGTAGCACCTGCACATTTTCCATTAGTTGAGCCTCCTCAAACAGTATACAGCGCAGTACCCTTGCCTGAATGGGAGACCGCTGGCTGCACTCCCCTCAGTTTCTGTGGCAGAAGAATAGGTCATTGAATACAACAAGCTACATTCTAATGATGATTGGGGAGGGGGTTATAGCCACAGTACATTAATGGAACCTCCACTGTTCCTGGTGGGTGGGGAGCAAACAGCAGGGGTGGGCCTGCTTGTGGGCTTTCTGGAAACATCTGGTTCCTTTTATGTCCTTAGGATGATTGTGTTGATTTACTTGTGTATGGTAGCATTTCTTTCTGTTAAGTAATGCCAACAATTGTTTATTTGATTGATAATTGCTTTTAGGAGTTCTCTGGAATCTGTCATCTTGTGATGCACTAAAAATGCCAATTATCCAGGATGCCCTTGCAGTGTTGACCAATGCAGTGATCATTCCTCATTCAGGATGGGAAAACTCCCCACTCCAGGATGACCACAAAATACAGCTTCATTCATCACAGGTGCTGCGCAATGCCACTGGGTGCCTAAGGTGAGTTCTGATAACTTAAGCATTGGATATGTTCTTATGCTGAATTTCTCTTCTTCCCTTAGCCTCCCAGGGACATTGGGTGGTATCCAAGTAAGTCATACTCAGAGTAGACCCGCCTTACTTAACGGACTTAAGTTAGTCATAGTCTGAGTACGACTTAGTCGGCTACACCCATAGAACCAATATTATCACTTCAGTCTTCCATCCATTCCACAAAAGTCTGTAGCATTTTTACTCTTTCGTTGAAATGTCATAGTAGAATTGTAGAGTTCGTGCCATAACCAAGTATTTAAAGGTGCTCTGAACCAATAGCTGTAGTATGTGGTACTGATGGTTTTCTACTCTGGGTCTACAGTGAGTACAACCTGCGGGTACAACAGTGGGTACAAAACCCAACGATTAATCCTCTTCCCTACATTCTTGCCATGGAATGGAGCAGCAGCAAAAGTGCCTGACAGATCACCATCCATGGCTGATGGGTGGGGTTGTGTTTGACCAAGTGGGTTAAAAAAACAAAACACCTGCACAGGTCTGTGGGTTAAAATTACTGTCATTTGCTTTAAAATTCCTGTTATGTATCTGAATTTGGGTGCAAATCAACTTCAATGTTTGCACAAGAAAAGAACAGGTGTGTATAAGATCTGGTATGTAAGCAGTAAAAACAGTGGCGTAGCGTGGGGGTGCAGGGGGGGCCCGGCCGCACTGGGCGCAACATCTGGGGGGGGCGCGGAAGAGACTCGAGTGCTAAAATCCACGGGTTAGGGGGAGCAAATTACTTGCCTTGCCCCGGGTGCTGACAACCCACGCTACGCCACTGAGTAAAAATATTATGAATGAGTGACATTTTAGTGTAATCACGTTGATATGTTTTATGCGTACCGATTCGTAAGTGGAATCAGGTAGATGAATAACAAAACTGAGATTGCAAACTTACTTAATTCAGGGTGAAGCCTTTAATCTTGTTCTCACAAACAGGTTGGATGAGACACCTCGGTTAGATTGCTACCTCCCCATGATTTTGGCTAGATAATCCGTGCAACTTCATCCAGTGGGCAGGCGACTGGGAGCGAAGGGCAGCAGAGTAGTAGATTACTTTAGATTTACTCCTCAGCATTACAAATATATCTTGTGCTAGTGTTTGTTTTTTTATAATTGATGAATGTGAAGTTCGTATGGCAAAAAGATAAGTATCAGAAAGGCAGGGTGCTGGACAATGACCTGGTTCACTCATAACGTTGAACCATGGTTAGAATGAACTGGAGCTTAGTGGGAACACAAAGCATGCAAGTTCACACTCGTGCACAGCTCATGGTTTTTTTGGAGAGGAACAAACCACAAGCCCTGGGTTCACATGTCACAGTAAACCAGACTGTGTAGAAGTCGGGTGGGAGGAGCAAAGGGCCTGTGCTGACATGAAACTCTAGTTTATTTTAATTATGGCTTAATGTGGCATGCAAACCAGGCCAATAACCTCAGTTCCTTGAGTATTGGTCCTCTTCTGAAAGATGGCTTCCCAACTAGTTGTCATCTTGCATCCAACATGTTGCTATTGAGTTAAAAGCATTTCCACATACCTGCATGCTATTGATTTTCCTGGCAATTTACCTGGGGTTCACGTGTTCCCTTGGGGAAGGGCCACAGCTCAATGGTACAGTATCTGCCTTGCATGCAGAAGGTCGCAAGTTCAATCCCAGGTAGGGCTGGAAAAGAGCCCTGCCTTAAACCCTGGAGTGCTGCTGCCAATCAAGTGCTGCCAGTACTGAGCCAGGTGGATCAATGGTCTGATTTGGTGTAAGGCAGATTTCTATATTCATTCCTCCCTCCCTTCCTCCCGCTCACGTTGTTCATATCTTCTTCAGACCAGGTATCTAGGATATGTGTCCTGATCTGGTGGGAATGGCTACCTTTTGTATTGATGCATTTTAAAAATGTAGACCTTACATAGTAAGGTAAAGGGACCCCTGACCGTTAGGTCCAGTCATGACTGACTCTGGGGTTGCAGCGCTCATCGTGCTTTATTGGCCGAGGGAGCCGGCGTACGGCTTCCGGGTCATGTGGCCAGCATGACCAAGCCGCTTTTGGCGAACCAGAGCAGCGCACGGAAGCGCCGTTTACCTTTCCGCCAGAGTGGTACCTATTTATCTACTTGCACTTTGACGTGCTTTCGAACTGCTAGGTTGGCAGGAGCTGGGACCGAGCAACGGGAGCTCACCCCGTTGCGGGGATTCGAACCGCCGACCTTCTGATCGGCAAATCCTAGGCTCTGTGATTTAACCCACAGCGCCACCCGCATCCCTAGACCTTACATAAATAACTATCAGATCTAATTTTATGCAAAGACAACAAAATATAATCTATAATACTGGTTACAGTCATATGTGGAACTTTAACTTTTATTTGTAATGGGGAAGTAGAGGAGAGTTACGGGACACATAAAATATTTCTGTTCTCATCAAAACCACTAAAAAACTGTATTCGTTTTCTAGTTATTGCTGTTTGTAACAAACCAGTGTCTGCAGGCTTTGATTCTTAGCAAATGCCAATGCTGTGGGCACTTTTTTGGCCTTTCAAATCTCTATTGTGTGTGGCTTCTAAATAAAACACTTTAGAGACTTTTCTCAGTGGGTTTTAAGCTCATTGATTTCAAAAGTATTTCAAGATTTAGGCCACAATCCAGGAAGCCACAGAAATAACAAGCATCAAAGTTTTTCACTTCTCTGGGTTTTTTGTTTGTTTGTTTAAAGAACAGAAGCCCCCGATTCTATATGGTAAATACCTTTTTCAGATTCCAAAACATTTGCATTATATCTGCAGAGAATTCGACAACAGTTTGTGATGCATAGGGAAGCTGCTGCTCAAAGACCAAAATAGTTGAAGCCCTGCCGAGCAAGCTCAAGCCCTTAACTGAACCTCCCTGGATTATGGCTTTAGGCTTCCATCTTCAAAAGCCTGCACCAGGAATATTTCCATGCATGCTCGACAGAAGTTGCCCATCAGGAAAAGATGGAGTGAGCTGCATAGTGTTGTAACTTCCTGTATAGTTCATTCAAAATCAGTCTGTCTTTAAGTTAGGCAATGATGGCCACAGCCGGTTTGGCAAAACTATTTGTGTGTGCAATTCGAACTCCCTTATTCACACACACAAGTACAGATATGTGTGTGCAGTGTAATCTGAAGCAATACAGTCCAGGAAGAGCTGTACTACTTGATTCTACTGGTTTTTTAAGGTGACCCAAAGTTACGCCTTTCATAAAGGTAAAGGGACCCCTGACCATTAGGTCCAGTCGTGGCTGACTCTGGGGTTGTGGTGCTCATCTCGCTTTATTGGCCGAGGGAGCTGGCGTACAGCTTCCGGGACATGTGGCCAGTATGACTAAGCCGCTTCTGGCGAACCAGAGCAGCGCACGGAAACGCCGTTTACCTTCCCGCCGGAGTGGTACCTATTTATCTACTTGCACTTTTGACGTGCTTTCGAACTGCAAGGTTGGCAGGAGCAGGGACCGAGCAACGGGAGCTCACCCCGTCGCAGGGATTCAAACCGCCGACCTTCTGATCAGCAAGTCCTAGGCTCTGTGGTTTAGACCACAGCGCCACCCGTGTCCCCTATGCCTTCCATAAGGATTAGCAATTACTGCATTTTAATTTGTATTCCAAGTGCCCCTTGTTGTGAACACATATCACTTCTGCTTGCTGATATTCAGGGGGACGAGGGATGCTAGTTTCTGCTGAGTTCCTCTCTGGCTGAAGCCCACCCCCAATACTATGGAGGGGTGTGTGGGGTTGTGGCAGGAAGGGAGCCCCAAAGCTCTGTTGCATGCACAGAATTCCATGTGCAGTTCTTTGGATTCAAGTCAGTGGTATACTGTATCTTAACTGAATCGAAGCACATTAAATCAGCATTCTTTTATAAAGACTATAAACCAACAAAATAGTTCTATTAGCGCAAGCACTTTTAACGGCACAGTAGAATTCCTCTGCCTTCTTCTTTCCCCACATGACCCCTAAAACTGCTCTGGGGCTTCCCCCAACCGCCCAGAAAAGATTTAGGGGGTCTGTAGGAAAAGTAGAGGGCAGGGAAGTTTCATTGCACAGCTAGAAGTCCTTGCAGTAGCAGAACTGTTAGACACCACCCTTTGTCACATACTGCTGCTCCTTGGTTCTTCCTTTAAACTGTGTTCTTGCCTGGTCTCCAAATTTACCCTTTTCTTGATTCTTCTTTAAGAGTGAGATGAATGAACAGGCACTTGGTTTCCATTGCGCCAGGTCCACCATCTTCTTAGCTTAGATCAGTGAAGACACTGAATATTTGTGAGTTACCTCTGTGAAGCTGTCACTCTGACTTTTAGCATCATATGGCTGAAAAGAAAAAGAGGTCCAGCTCATAGCTTCACATAGATTACTGTACATTATACCCACAGTTTACACTGGGTTATGTTCAGAGGATAGCACCTAAAGCCAAAATCACGTACAGTCATACCTTGGATCTTGAACGGCTTTGTTGCCAAAAATTCGGCTCCCGAATGATTGAAAACCAAGTGTGCTCCAGTTTTCAAATGAGTTTTGGAAGCTGAACGTCCAGTACGACTTCCGATTGGCTGCAGGAAGCTCCTGCAGCTAATTGGAAGCCGCACCTTGGTTATCGAACGTTTTGGAAGTCGAATGGACTTCCGGAATGGATTCCGTTTGGCTTCCAAGGTACGACTGTATAGTTAAAACACATTGGGTACAAGGGTGAGTGGGATTGCTAAAGTTATCCCCACGGACGCCCGACCACTTTGTGCTCTCTTTTAGTTTTTGTTTTTTTAAATGTTACCAGCTGAATAAAGCTGAATGCACACAAGTTAAATTCATGCAAGTTGCAGGTCTACTGTATACTGTATTTT
Organism: Podarcis liolepis; assembly: GCF_965112155.1. NCBI lineage: Eukaryota > Metazoa > Chordata > Lepidosauria > Squamata > Lacertidae > Podarcis > Podarcis liolepis. Next base: position 79,449,575 of record NC_139560.1, on the reverse strand, counting down.
ATCTTCCAATGATATTGTGGGCTCGGATTTTGTTGAGGGGAATAAGGTGAAAGGGAGAGAGTTTTGGTTTTGTTAGAAGTAAAAATAAATGAATTTTAACACTAACGTGGCTAAAACAAATGCACTTTAACAAGTGCTTTACATTTTAAGATGTGCTGTGAACGGAATTACCATTTTCATTGCATGTTTATTCTTTTTTATTTGTTTCCCAAAATTGTATAGAGCACCTCTCATCCAAAGCCCCAACTTTATACACAGCCCAAGGGGCAAACCCATATAAAATGCTTTAAAATAGGCCCAATTATGAAATTACTTATATTCTGGCAAATTTCAGTTATTTAATTTTTATTGCCCTTGCATCTCTGCTGCTCACTGCTTTTAAATTCAATTATAGTTATTTAGATTCTTTTAGTATTGTCATCCATAGCTGAAAATATTGGATTTCTTACTAACAGGCTTTAAGCCAGCAGCAAAATATATTATGCACTTAGCACTCTTATTCTGAAGTTAATAAATGCCAACTAAAATTCAATGCTTTCTTAGAAGCAGGAAAGTAGATAGGATTAGCAAGACAAATGGAAAATTTCCAGACGGAAAATTTAAAAATCAGCTATTACTTTTCTCCCTAATCCCACCTGCACACCTGCCCCACTCTGATCTAGTGTCTACCTAATACTAGGCCAAAGCATGACTTAGCACAGGTGAGAAAACATGCACAGTATCGCAGAAAGGAGATTGTGGCCTGTTTGCTGCCCTTGGATTGCTTTGCTGTCATGATGGATTAAGCCATGCTTTGGCTTCATGATTCTATTATATGAAACTGGGCTCACAGCTTAGCTTTCTGCAGGCAGTCCATGATTGGTAACAAAGATTTGTCCTATGCTTTACAGATCTTAGTTTGTCTGGGAGAGCTAAACCACAAGCTGAGGTTGAGACGACATACTAAGCCAAACAGTGATCATTGCCTCAATGGGACACCATTTTATGTTTCTCCGCGCTTACCAAAGGAAATACTAGCCTAGAAATTAATGGATAAAGAATTGGGATTCTTCACTGATAGCTTACTGCAGGGTCTGAAGTTAGGGTCATTGGAAAATGTTTTGTAAGAGAAACTAAACTTTTATCTTTTCTTTTTTTCTTAAAAAAAATGAGCTTCTCTCCATGTTGCTACAGGGATGCTTGCAGAATTTGTGCCTGCATTCTCTAAAACACAGTACAGTAATACATCCGCAAACATCCAGCTTCCATTCTGGCGAATGTCCGCGGCAAACCCGGAGGTAACGGAATGGGTTACTTCCGGGTTTGCTGCTCGTGCATGAACAGAAGTGCTAAATTGCGCATGTGCAGAAGTGCAAAGCAGTTTGCGCACATGCGCAGACATGGCACTTGGCCCTGCATCCTTATCGGCTAGTGGCCAGGGCTCCGGAATGGATCCTGGTTGCAAAAACAAGGTGCAACTGTAGTTCTGTCCTTATGAGGTTGTTTGCACTTGAATTCAGTCATGGATTTCAGGTGAAAACAAAAACAGCCAATATGTGGGGCTTTCTCCCCTTCTGCTCCTGCCAAATGATCCATATTCATTCTTTCTAACAGATGTGTATTACATACAAAATCTGTAATGTAAGATGCTGTAGTGTAGTATATTCATTCCCACAGGGGTGACCATGTTAGTCTGTTGAAGCAAAAACAACGAGGAGTCTGGTGGTACCTTAAAGACTAATAGATTTATTGTGGCAATATAGAAGTCATCTGAAACTAAATATTCTTGACATCAACCTAATTACTTGGCTATATGTTGAGCCTTGGTTATCCTCAGCTGCTCTTGTTCTCATGCTTTTATTCTAGTTGTCAAGTGAAGTGTGCTTCTGAAAATCTGCAGAAGCAATAATTTCTGTGACATGTTATATCACTTTACTGAACTTTTAACCTGTCTTGTTCTCAAAAAAGACAACATATGAATAACCAAGGAGAATTTTATGGCTCCTGAAATATTTTCATCAGTTTTAACAAGTCCCAGAAAATGAGATGGAAGTAATGAACTCAAGCCTTGAATGTCTGTAGCGATGTTTAGACAGGAATCAAGTAAGAGGTATTAGTGTTGTAAACAGCATCAAAACACATACACGGAGCAATATGGGCCCCCAAATATAACATGATGAGCTTGATTTCCAGATATCAGAAACGTTCAGAAAGTTATCAAATCCGCACTAGTTTTGAAGGTCAGCTAAAACCACACCAAAAACTTCCAGATTTGTGGTATCCTTGGCGGTGCATTGCAAAGCCATTTGATCTTGAAAGAAAGACAGCGTAACAATATGGTAGCACAAACCTGTACATGTCTTCAAAAGTTGTATTTATTCTGAAGCCAGCCATTAAGGAATTTATTTGAGCTAAAAAGCTCGTTCTATGGGCTTGGAGGACACGCAGGCGTAGTTGGTGAAGTGGCAGTGATCTATCAGCCACATTGGGCTGTGAGCTACCAGAAATACCAGGTTCCTTGCTAGTTGTAAACATCTCTGAATCTTCTGCGTTCTCCCTGTTCTCAGGGTGATAATACATTTCAGGTACAAGGAGCTGGAACTGTTGCAGTCCTTAATTTATGCTGTCATCCTATTGCAGCATCATTTTTGGGGAGACAACTGTTTAGTAACCAGAATGCCTTATTCTACATTCTGAGCATCTACAGCTATATCACCCACTGTTGGTCGGTACAATACGCCAATGCTCTCTTTTCACAAAGCAGCAACTGCTTGTTCCACTACTTCCCTGCATAGAGCCACCATGCTCTCATAAAGGTTAAGCCATTGATTTGGAGTTTACTGGAACACAGTATACTGAAATGGTACTGTAGATGTGACGCTCCTGTTGTTCTGGGTGGAAGACGTTACACTCATTTGGAAGTCCTAACTGAATCAGATTGTTTTCAAGTGGTAAAGCGAAGGTTTGATGTATTGTGTGTTGAATTGTCTCACCCCATCTTATTACAATACAATATTAAAACAACATACAGACTGTGTGTCCATACATTTCTGGTCAGATATTTTGTAATCAGCGGGCTTTGTAGGGGCTCACTTATCCAACATGGTGGATGCTTTCATGGTGTTGTTGTTGTTGTTGTTTAGTCGTTTAGGCATGTCTGACTCTTCGTGACCCCATGGACCAGAGCACGCCAGGCACTCTTGTCTTCCACTGCCTCCCGCAGTTTGGTCAGACTCATGCTGGTAGCTTCGAGAACACTGTCCAACCATCTCGTCCTCTGTCATCCCCTTCTCTTGTGCCCTCAATCTTCCCCAACATCAGGGTCTTTTCCAGGGAGTCTTCTCTTCTCATGAGGTGGCCAGAGTATTGGAGCCTCAGCTTTACGATCTGTCCTTCCAGTGAGCACTCAGGGCTGATTTCCTTAAGAATGGATAGGTTTGCTCTTCTTGCAGTCCATGGGACTCTCAAGAGTCTCCTCCAACACCATAATTCAAAAGCATCAATTCTTCCACGATCAGCCTTCTTTATGGTCCAGCTCTCACTTCCATACATCACTACTGGGAAAACCATAGCTTTAACTATACGGACCTTTGTTGGCAAGAGATAAAAGGAACTACTGGCAAGTTTGGCCTTGGAGGTCAAAACAAAGCAGGGCAAAGGCTAATAGAGTTCTGCCAAGATAACAAGCTGGTCATCACAAACACTCTTTCATGGTGTAGAAGTTCTCAAATTATATTTGGAAGGTGTCTTCAATGCACAACAGACTCCCTGGCAGGACTCAAAATATGTTACTGAGCTTGCCAAACTTACTTCTTCAACACCAAATTGTATATGATTCTTTACCTTCACAATGAGATGATAAGAGTACTTATCTGCTTGAAAAAATATGATAGAGAATATGGTAAATGTAATTACTTTCATTGCCATGAAGAAAAATATTTGATTTTCACTGGTGTTGCAAAGAAACTGGTCAGAGCCCTTTCATAGCCATATCTGGGTGGTAGGCTATTTACGACTGCTTCCTCCTAGAAATTCACAGTCAATTGGATTCCAGGGCACTTTGCAGAATGTAGATCCTAACCTTGATTAGTGTCCTTTTAAAGTTTTGTTGAACTTTGGAACTGCAAACTGATTGGATATTGGCTATAACTAATAGCCTCTGGTCTGCAGAAAGTTCCAAAACTCCGTTTTGTGAGCTTTATGGAGCTTGCAGAATTTGATCTAATTAATATGTGTATTCTATTTCTGTTACTTAGAAAGCAATCTCCTAGCTCTCTATCACTTTCCATTGTTTTTGCACCAAAAGGCAAACGTTAAGCATCCCTAGATGTTCTAGGGTAGCCTCCAGGTGCCATAGACTACAAAGTTTCCTCAAGCAGTATGTTCAATAGTAAGAGCTGATGGGATATTGCCCGGCCCTGAACTTTTCCCATTTCTTTCCAGAGACAGAAATGTTTCACAGACCTGAAACGTTGTAGATTAGATTAGATTAGTACTTTCAGGACTAGCTCAGTTGTCAAACACTAAAATACTTAATGTGAATTAACCAAGCTAATGACATAAATTTGTGTGTGTGTGTATACAGTGGTACCTTGGGTTACATACGCTTCAGGTTACATACGCTTCAGGTTACGGACTCCGCTAACCCAGAAATAGTGCTTCAGGTTAAGAACTTTGCTTCAGGATGAGAACAGAAATCGTGCTCTGGCGGCGCAGCAGCAGGAGGCCCCATTAGCTAACCTGAAGTGGTGCTTCAGGTTAAGAACAGTTTCAGGTTAAGTATGGACCTCCGGAACGAATTAAGTACTTAACCCGAGGTACCACTCTGTGTGTGTGTGTGTGTGTGTGTGTGTGTGTGTGTGTGTGTGTATTGAAGAGAAGAAACCTTGGCTACAGATCAGGGTTAGCAAGGGGGGAGCTTAACCATGGGCAAAGGTTCAGACAACACCCCATGCCAAACCCTCTCTTAGCTCAGTGTGCCACAGGATTATGAAAAAGACCAGGAAGCAGCAGAGCAGCTGCAAGCAGTTTTTTCTCTCGCATGCTGGCTATTTCGTTTTAACAGCTAATTTTAGTTGATGCTCTGGTCATTTTGCATTAGTCTAGAGACAATGTTATTTTGTGTAGCTAGGACATGTCTGCTAGCATTATCTGCCTTTACCGTAAAATTTAGGGCCTGGGATGGGAAAGATTTTAGAGGCCATGTTAAGTTCTTATGGCATACTTTTAACATCAATCAAATATGTCGTGCTGAATATTTGTAAGAATGGCGGGAAGAAGCCTCAATAGATTCCTGAAATTTGTATGAACTGTGTCAGGAATCTCCCTAAGGACTGCATCTGTGCAAAACATTCTATTTTACTTTATAGCGTTTTTAATTCATTTGCAATTATTTGCTGCTCAATGCAGTCCAGTGAGTGCACCAGGACGCAGTGCAAAACATTATTACGCAGTAGTGAAGACTTCAGTGTTTTAACTCTGGGTTACAACAGAAGGCAAGCAGTTAACAATGATTGCAAAAATAATATTCACAATAACATGAAACCTTTTTTTTATCACATTATGAATGAGTAAAAAAATTGGCTTGAGGTCTGTAGCTGGCAAAGTAAATCTTGCCATGACCAGAGAAGTTGCTGTAGTATGAGAAGCCAACAAGACGTAAATTGTCTGCATAACTGACCAGTTTGCTTCCCCTTTAAGGAGTGGACCTAAAAATTTATTTCAAGTCTCCGAAAAGGTTGGGCAATAAAACAGTGCAGCTAGGAAAAACTCTTAAGGAACAACCATAGCATTGCATTTGGTGTAGAAGTCTTTGGAATGGACTTGAGCCTTTTCATTAAGACCCAGCTTTCATTTGCTCAAAGGGACACATGTTAGGTAGCCTGGTCTTTCAAAGACAGGATGCCTTAAACCAGTATTTTAAGGTTCTAATAATAATCTCAAAAAGGGAAAGTAGGGTACTTCTTATCAAGAGATTTATTAAGGTCCCAGATATTTGCTCCGTAAGAAAAACATGGTGTAAGTTTTCATTTCAGCACAGCAGAAAACCAGTATTTCTTTTATTTATTTCTTATCAATGTGTTTTGAATAAGTTATTATTATTATTTTAGAACTGCAAGCTGCCTTGAGAGTTCTAACTGAAACGAAGGGTGAAATGTCATGATTTATGAATGAGCTTTAAATGATGGGCTGTATTCAACATAGCACTTACTTAAGTAATTCCATCAGCACAAATGATTTCTGCTAGTACTACAGAATGCCCTCCTCTATCCTCCCCCCCCCTTGACCTCACCCCATCTGTTATAGGGGTTCCCTCAACCCTCTGGAGCAGATTGGAGAAGGGTGATGGGCATGAGGAAAGTGAATATACTGACAACCTAGCTCTATACCCCTCAAGTCAATGCAGCTGTTGTCTTAATTTCAGTACATCTGGCTATCTAGTTTTGGCTTTCTGTTTAATTTCCCATAAACTTCAGTTTTCTCTCACGTATTTTTCACTCTATAAGACGCACCAGGCCATAAGGAGGAAAACAAGAAAAACAATATTCTGAATCCCAGAAGCCAGAACAGCAAGAGGGATCTGGCTTCTGGGATAGCCACACGCAGCCTCTCCCGGGCAGCGGGCTGAAGGCTCCCCCTGCCCAGAAGAGGCTGCGCGGGGCTAAGGCAGAAGCCAGGACAGCAAGCGGGGCGCCGTTCTTCCTCCCGCTTTGCAAGAGAGGTGCTTCACTGACAGGGCGCTGCGCAGCTCTCCCTCTGAGCAGTGCCATTTGCTCCATAAGACGCACTCACATTTCCCCTTACTTTTTAGGAGGGAAAAAGTGCGTCTTATGGAGTGAAAAATACGGTAGGTTGGATGAACTGCACATTTCTTTACTGATATATATACTTATTGTTGTGGTGTACATTATATCCTTCTCTTGACTTGAAGAATTAAGAAAGTTCCAGTTTTAGCCTTGCGGTGCTGCGGCCGATTGCTGATTAATAAACATAGCAGCCATGTGAAATAATTCTGCCTGGCGGCTGCCTCCATTTTGAAAACCATGCAGGTGGCATGACTTGCCATTCAGCAAAGCCTTCTGTCAATTTCCTCCATCCCTCTTTCTTCCCACCCACTCTTGTTGGTGTGAAGAATCAGAATGTGTGCAGCCTATGAATGCTCCCTGTCTCTACCTTCATGAAAGCCAATGTACTATACTCTTATGTAAATATAATTGCTACTTATAATACCGAAATTTCAGTATTAACTTACAGAACTGAATTTCAGCATGAATAACACATGCAAAGACAATCAGGCTGTTATTGCAGAGAAAGCTAATCAGAATGGTTGAATTGTACCTGATTGGAAATAATCAGCAGAAAATGTAATAAATATTAACACAGTTTCAGAAATTTACTTAGATTACATCTGATTAACTTTCTTCTTCTTCTTGATAGAGCACTCAAATGACTAGAAAAAGAGATGGGGTGGATGAAAATGTATTTGAGTATTAACAGTTTTACAAAGCAAAGACATAATTTATCAATATCTAGTTATAGTTTGTGTTCTAAAAATAATACAGTAATGACTCTTTTAAGAAAACTAGTTGAAGCTGTCACAATCTTTTCCCCCTTCAAAACAATTGAAACCAATTGCAACTCTCTCTCTTTTTTAAACAAACTATGTTATTGGAAAATCCAAACAAAATTAAGTACTCATCAGCCTAATTTATTTAAATAGGGGAGAATTAAGCATATGCTTCTCTTTTTGATCAAAATCAAATGTGTTCTGTTTTATTTTTCATTGCTTTTTCTTCTTCTTAAAACGGAAGATAATACTGTGCACGCCCCTGTCCCATTTTCACCTTTCTTTATATTTTAGCTCAGCTTCCCCATACTTTACATGCTCTGGTCTTCTAGAACATGTAAAGGCCCTCCTCTTACTTACACAAATATTGGTTGCTGAAGAGTTACACTGTATGTTTGGGACATGTGCCCAGACAAGTTTGTGTGTGTGTGAATGCAGGATAAATGTGCTACTTCTCCCCAAGAAGGCTGGGTATGAATGAATGAAAGAATAAATGATTGTGCTTCCTGGCTTCCTGGTGCAATGCTATTCTTTCAAAGCACACCCATGGTAAGAAAGTTTGTGTGAAAACACTCCCAGGGTGAACCCAGCACGGGGAGAGGGAATTAGCGCGAAATAGCTAAAAAGCCCTATTTATTTGTGCTGAATATTAATGGAATAATATTTAATCTTAAAACATTTAAAAACAAGTGCCTTGTGCTTTTGTCATTTTAAACCAGTGTCTCCTGAAGGAGTGTCTCCACCCCCATCCTTCTGCCCGGACACTGAGGTCCAGTGCCGAGGGCCTTCTGGCAGTTCCCTCGCTGCAAGAAGCCAAATTACAGGGAACCAGGCAGAGGGCCTTCTTGGTAGTGGCACCCGCCCTGTGGAACGCCCTCCCACCAGATGTCAGAGATAAACAACTACCAGACATTTAGAAGACATCTGGAGGCAGCCCTGTTTAGGGAAGCTTTTAATGTTTAATAGACTATCATAGTTTAGTATTCTGTTGGAAGCTGCCCAGAGTGGCTGGGGGAACCCAGCCAGATGGGCGGGGTATAAATAATAAATTATTATTATTACTGCTACTACTGCTACTACTACTACTACTATTACTACTACTATTATATCTGCACTCATGAAAGTGTGAGGTTTGCTGCTTCTTTTCTCCCTCTCCAGTTAGGTAGGATCCTGCCTCCACGCTTTCTCTCACAGGAAAAATGCTTACGTTTGAAATGAAAGTTCAGTGTATAATAATTCTGAACGTAGGCTTCTCTCCTCTCCTCAAGTGGCTACAACCAGTTGAAAATATAGAACTATTTTGCATACACCCTTGTTCTGTAATTATGCAACAATTACTGATAGGGAACCTGTTGTAAAAATTACCTGAAGTGACAGAACGATGGGATATTTTGTTCCAGAAACTGAAATGCACTGTTATTTGCTTGATAACCCATTACTCTAGCTCAGGTGGCACATGAAAATATTTTCCTGGTCAGCCCATTTTCCTTAAGATGCATTTTTGTTGCACTCTTTTGTTTTCCTATTGCTGATCCTCAAGATTCCAACACAGAAAACATGACTCCTGGTGTAGACACAATTTTAGTCATTTCTGTATATATTTCCTGGTTCTAAAATCCAACACCATTTTTCTACTTTGATGTAAGTTCACACTGAAGAAAGCACTGGGCAGGAGATTTATCAAGAAAGCAATTTATTTAAAACCAAGTTGGGTCATTCCATATCAAGAGGTCAAACTTTTCTACCTCATGTCATCCAATTTTCTTAATATTTTGTACACTTGTTGAATGACTTGATTGAATTTATTGTTTGCAGCTAATGGGCATTACAATACAAAATGAATATAAATTGTGCAGCTGCAAAACAAAACTGTATGTACAAAATATATGTGATCCCATTGAGATCCCAAGATGAAATTTTGCAGGTAGCTTTTAGAAATATTACATAATGAATACAATTTTGGAAAATTGTAATCATTAATTTTTAATCACTTTTTAAAATTTTGTAACTTTAAATTTAAAATTTAAAGTAGGCCCATCATGTGACATATAATATTAAAGCCCATGAAGTCCTGAAGAGATTGGTGTTTTTATTTTTGACATATCTCAATTCTGGGCTGAGCTTTTAAAGCTTTTGTGTAGTCCAGCAAGGCCAAAATTGTTATTTATTTATTTATTTATTTATTTATTTATTTATTTATTTATTTATTTATTTATGAAATGTCAAACCCTCATAACTCACAAACAGGACAAGATTTAAAAAAAATAGATTCAAACTTAGTTTTGATCATTCAACAAATGTACAGAATATTAAGAAATTTGGATGACATGAGGTAAAAAAAAGTTGGATCACTTGATATGGAATGACCCAGTTGCATGTGAGCCTTGTAGCCTAGGTTAGTTACGCTGAAAGTTGCTCTAAAAACTGGAGGACATGGTATTATGGGCTGGTGTCAGAAAAGAGAGAGCCCTGGTTTTAATTCTCTACAAAATATCGAAGGTCACATTGCATAAATGTTTTCATTCATAAAGGTATAGTAAAATGCTTTGCTCTTTCTTGCCTCTTTGCTGCAAACCCTGCTTCATTCATAATAGCTGTGCTTCGTGGTCCTTCCAGGCTGTGGGATCATGAATCCTAGGGCCATGTTCTCAAACAAATGAAGGGCAGGGCCAATGTGTCTTAGCCAGTTCACTACAACCAACGAGTGTGTATCTTAGAATGTGCCCCGAAGATTCTGGAGTACATTCCAGGACACAATCTCTGCTGAACTGCTCTTAGTGCTGGCAGGTAAGTCAACTCTGGGAACAATATTCATCTGCCATCTCAGTTGTTGCCGTGTTGCTAATGAAGAATCATAGAGTAGGACTTGCTGACTACTGGAGCATTGGTTGGGATGAAAACCATGGAGAACGTTGGCCTGCATAACGGGGGTCTGTGGAGACAAACAGCCGCAAAAATGGAATCCTAGACTTATATTCTCTGTTGTCGTTTAGTGCTAACTTGAATGTGCCATATTTCTCCTTGATTCTGGCACTCAGATTTTAAAGTGGTATCTACCAGGCTAAGTTTTATTGATGGTATTTGAACATAAAAGCAGGGCTGGTGCTGTATCGCAACACTGATACATTTCAAGGCAATTAGATGGCGCCCAGGAGTTTTTAGAGCATAACCACTTTCAGGGGAATAACTGTTCCAAAGCTAGAAATGAGAAGAGATGCGGGGGAAATGCTACCATTCTTGAACATTTGTAGGTGTCACGCATTGTGCTTTTCATGAGGGGTGGGGTTGATGGAGGCATGGCTTTGACATAAGAATTGTAAAAGCATTTTTACTTTAAACCAGACTTGTGTTCCCTTCCCAAAGCTCCATCTTGTGTGTTAACCCAATTTTAAAAGTTCTCTGAGATCGTGATAAAAGACCATAACGTGTGTGTTTTTCTTTTGAAAAGAGCATAGAGGAGATTCATTCACATATATAAACCTATCACAGCCAATGATCTTTTTAAAAAACAACAACAACAGATAAACTGTAGCATGTCCATTGCAAGGAACGAGTAGCGGAATGAGAAGATGGTGACCACTGTTGCTTTATCCTAGGAATGTCAGCTCTGCTGGAGAAGAAGCCCGCAGAAGAATGAGAGAGTGTGATGGACTTACGGATGCATTGCTGTACGTGATTCAGTCTGCTCTAGGGAGCAGTGAAATTGATAGCAAGGTTTGCCATCTTTGTTTTTATAGAAACAGTACTCTGAAGGGGGGGGGGAACTCACATTAACAGAGGCACATCATATATCCTTCAGGTTGTAAGAATTTAATTTCAGGATCCTTTGCCTTTAAGGAAAGCCTGCACTTACTGTATGCTTATGTGAGATATATGTCTGTCATTCTCTCAAATTCATGCCATAGTTTGTTGTAGTGGCAACAGGTACTTAGCAGTTAAGCCCAGAGGCTCAGACTTTGGGCCTTGCAAATCCAAAAGGGTCTTCATGCACAGTGTGGGTATAAAAGGAGAAACTCTGGGAAACAGAGGTGAACCGCCCTGACATCTTTCGAGGAAAGGCAGAATATAAATCTAATAAATAAATAAGCAGCATAAGAAGATATACTCGATGTGCTGGACCTTGAATTGTCTCAATGAAGGTAAGCTACCTTGTCTGCCTGCCGCAGTCTCTGCATGAGCTAATATATCGGGATAGGGTGGTGAGTTGTGTGCTTTTGTGGAGATTTTGTTTGATGATTTTTACAACTTAAATGTAGAGTTTCATTAATGAATGACAACGGAGCTTGAATTATAGAGATGGCCATTACTTTTGTTGATGTGTGTTAAAACTGTTTGATGGACGTTAATTCTTCTGATCACTGGGTACAGGTGTCAATGTTGCCTTTGTTTGGTTTTCCTTGTTTATATTTTCTTAGCCTTCGATATGATACTGTTTTGGATACAGTCAATATTTATGGTTGTTCCCATAATTTTTAAGAAATCGCCATGTGGGTTGGAAGGCGGAGGAGTAACTTAGCTGAAACAAAATGCTGCATATTCCATTTTCTGTAAAATGGCAGGTGTTTCTGTAGGGCTTTATTTAAATTCTTCATACAGATAAACTAAGGTAAATTGGCAAAGCCTAATACTTACTCCCACGGGAACACCAGAAGCTTCCGAGTTTGGTCCATCTAGCATGGCATTGTCAACACAGACTGGCAGCAGCTGTCCAGGGTTTCAGGCAGGGGGAATTCCCAGCCCTCCTTGGAGATTCTGGGAGTTGAAGCAAGGACCTTTCGTAAGCAGAATAGATGCTCCACCAATGAGCTGCAGCCCTTGCTGAACATTAGTCTAAATTGGAATAATTTGGTGAAAACGTTAACAGCTTTGTTTTATCAGCATCATAACTTCATGCCCCCTCTAGGTTATAATCTGCCTTGACTCCGTATTTAAGTATGGCACACCAAACGTCCCTACACTCACATGACCCTATACATGAGCTTTATATCTCACCTGGACCCAAATTTTGAGGGATAACTCATTTCAATATACAGTCATACCTTGGGTTGAATGTGCTTTGGGATGAGCGAGTTTGAGTTGCGCTCCACGGCAACCCGGAAGTAACGGAGCGCGTTACTTCCGGGTTTCATTGATTGCGCATGCGCAGACGCTCAAAATGATGTCATGCGCATGCGCAGAAGAGCCGAAATGTGACACGCGCGGATCCCGTTCACATCTAGAGGTACCACTGTACTCATAAACATCACATGTAGATGTGACAATGAATGTGAGCGGAGGGTAGGATGACATGGTGTGCAGTCCCACCATGCATGTATCACTGGCAGGTCTGAAGACATGACCTTTTACACCAGATCAGCAGTATTAGTTAGCACTTGAAATAACATCTGCATTAAGTAGTACAGTGGAACCTCGGTTTTCAAGCACCTTGGAAGTTGAATGTTTCAGCTTTCAAACGCTGAAAACCTGAAGTAACTGCTTCGGTTTTTGAATGCTTTTCGGAAGCCGAACATGCCACACAGCTTCCATTTTGAGTTTCCCTGTTGTATTGAATCTTCTGTATTGAGTTTTTAGTTTTAGAAAGTTTCGGAAGTCGAATGGTCTTCCGGACCGGATTACGTTCAAAAAACGAGGTTCCATTTTATCTGTTAGTTAAATCATGGTTGCATGACAAGAAGGAAGAGCTTGTTTTACAGATATGAAGTTTATCTTAGTTTATTTGTATGACGAACTTAAATATACGTGTGTGACACTTTTCCTTCCCACAGCAAAGCAGCCAATATTAAATTTCAGCACCCTGGCTGAAGAGTGAAGACAGCAAAGCGCTAGCTGTGGCTAGCATCCTTTTCCAGAATATTTTGCACTTCACATGTGTGTGAAGGACTGCTTCTTTTCACCTTTTGAACTTTTCAGATTGCTAGAAAAAGCAAAACTGGTCCTTGTGTTTGAGTACACTTGGCAGCAAAAATCAGCACATCCTGAGCCGAAGCATCTTTGTTCTGCGAAATTTTATATGCATGGCCCAGTAATTGATGTGTGTGCAGATTACGGTATGTCATATAATAGCCTAAAATCAATTAGTGAGTAGTAAAACAATGAGGGGCACAGGTGGCGCTGTGGGTTAAACCACAGAGCCTAGGACTTGCCGATCAGAAGGTCGGCGGTTCGAATCCCCGTGACGGGGTGAGCTCCCGTTGTTCGGTCCCTGCTCCTGCCAACCTAGCAGTTCGAAAGCACGTCAAAGTGCAAGTAGATAAATAGGTACCACTCCTGCGGGAAGGTAAACGGCGTTTTCGTGCGCTGCTCTGGTTCGCCAGAAGCGGCTTAGTCATGCTGGCCACATGACCCGGAAGCTGTCTGCGGACAAACGTCGGCTCCCTCGGCCAATAAAGCGAGATGAGCGCCGCAACCCCAGAGTCGGTCACGACTGGACCTAATGGTCAGGGGTCCCTTTACCTTTACCTAAAACAACTCTAATCTGCCAGGTTATCCTTGTAGTCAGGAACGCAATTCATGGAAAGCCGTTTCTGCCTGCCCTCTCCCCCCAACAAAACTCCTTCTTCCTGCTGTCTCCATGAGCTGCATAAAAGCAGAATCGGTAGCTGCATATCAAAGCTTCTTGAATCACCTTGGCAAACAGAAGATGAGGCGTTGAAATGCTTCAGAACTGGATCTTCTGAACTCGCTCGGATCAATGAAATCCACGCTATTTCCTTACCAGGCACCCAGGAGAAGGAAAGAATTCTAAACCTTAGCAGAGTCTTCTGTTCTTAAGAAGATTCCTTTTTTGGGGTAAATGAAGAAGAGTGTTCTATTGTATAAAACTGTAAATGAGGTAAACTAGAGTCCCAGTTCCAGCTGCACACAGGAGAGAACAGAATGCCTGGCACATTAATTCATAGCATTTAGAAGAATAAGGGAGAAGGGAGTCTTCAGAACCTCTTTGGATCAATGAAATCCATAGTTTTCTGTACACTGCTTTGCAGTTAAGCGGCATATAAATTGTTTAAAGAAGATAAAATAAGTAAGTACCGTATTGCCTGAAATACCGTAATTTTTGCTCTATAAGACTCACTTTTTCCCTCCTAAAAAGTAAGGGGAAATGTGTGTGCGTCTTATGGAGCAAATGCAGGCTGTGCAGCGATCCTTCTTGCTGTTCTGGCTTCTGAGATTCAGAATATTTTCTTGTTGTTTTCCTCCTCCTCCTCCAAAAACTAGGTTCGTCTTGTGGTCTGGTGCGTCTTATAGAGCGAAAAATACGGTATATGCCACACCCGGATATAAGACATACATGGGGAGGAGAGAAAATACCCAAATATAAGCCACTCCCTTAAAATTCCGCAGGCACTCACACCCATTCTGTTTTACCATGTGTCTGTTTCAGCAGAGATATCGTAAAAGCCATTTTTTGTAAGGTCGTGAATTTAAGCCGCCCTTTTAAAAAGTGAGGCTTATATTCAGGCCAATACGGTAATATCAGGGCCTGATAATCAGTGTCTATTGCTTCAAAATATAGCTTAAGTTTTGTTTCTGTGTTTTTTTTAAAAAATAACAGCTCAGAAAATGGGGCTGCGGCTGACATACTGAAACGCGGTACTACTGTTGCGAACTAACTTATTATTCCTGCGAAGCAGCATGTGCATTGATAGTGCCATCTACTTCCTCCTCTAAAGCTAATATTATCGCAGACATCTAAGAACCATTGTACACACACTGGACACATGTGGACCTTTCTCAAACAGCTTCATGACTTATGAAGCCCTGTATGAGCCCTACAGACCATGCCTCCCTCAGTCCTCCCTCCCTTCCATCAAGCACCAGCTTCAGCACACAGCACTAGCTTATTAGCCAACATTAAACCAGAAATTTCCTGGTTGTAGCCAAGATCTCCACACATAAAACCGAGTGCAGCAGGAAGTGTGGAGCGATGGAGGAGGAGTATGTATCTACTACGTCTCCCATGGCGTCATAAACCACGATGATCTTAAGTATCATCAGCATAGAGGTGGTATGGAAAGTCAGATTAGAGAGGACCAAAAGAAGAGAGTTAGATGAGAGAAAGTCAAGGCAAGTGGAAGCAAGAAGCCATCAAGAGCTCTATTTATTTTTTTCAAAATAGGTAAGGCGATGGCAGATTTGAATGTACAGTGGTACCTCAGGTTAAGTACTTAATTCGTTCTGGAGGTCCGTGCCAGATGGCAAATGGATGAGGCCTCTCCCCAGGTTTTAGATAGTTAGAAGGACAAAGGCTGAGTTTGATGTGAACTCATAGGCTCAAGTTGTATATACAGTGGTACCTCGGGTTACGTACTTAATTCGTTCCAGAGGTCCGTTCTTAACCTGAAACTGTTCTTAACCTGAAGCACCACTTTAGCTAATGGGGCCTCCTGCTGCCACCGTGCCGCTGGAGCCCAATTTCTGTTCTTATCCTGAAGCACTATTTCTGGCTTAGTGGAATGTGTAACCTGAAGCGTATGTAACCTGAAGCGTATGTAACCCGAGGTACCACTGTAGTAAGGAAAGAACCAGAGGAACAAGATACAGTCATAACCTCGGGATAAATACGTCAAGCACTTTTGGGTTGCACTCTGTGGCGACCCGGAAGTAACGGAGCACGTTACTTCTGGGTTTTGCTGCTCACGCATGTGCAGACGGTCTAAATGATGTCTTGTGCATGTGTGGAAGCAGCGATACGCGACCCACGCACACGCAGACGCGCTGTCGCGTCTTACGTTCTGTTCGGGATGCGAACAGGGCTCCGGAAAGGATCCCGTTTGCATCCCGAGGTACCACTGTAGATTGATAATGTGCTGGAGAGGAGGGGAAATGACAACTAGACAATTGGAAGGGATAGGATACAGGACAGAAGGGGGGGAAGGGTCTCCGTTGGGTTTCATGATAGATGGTCAGAGAGATCCCCTATTCAGGGAACCATGGGTCTCATGAAGAATTATTTTATTTCACTTACAGTGAAGGAAGCAAGGGTTGAAACCACACAAGCAGCAGACCCATTCACTGTTACAACTCTCCACCCGCTAGCTACAATTCTAATGCCAAAATGTTAAGAAGGCTGAACCATTTCAAATTCAAACAGAATTCGTTATCAAATGAAAGCAACTCTATTTAAAAGCAAAAACAAAAACCCAACACTTTGGTGTCCTAAATTTCAGCATTATTTCCATGCAAAAGAGCAAAAGCTGAGATTCTTCATTGCACTATATGATATTTCCATCACTCTGAGATAGACCAAATTGACATATGTAATAATTTCACTAAGTCTGCTAGTTTAGACAGTTCAAATAAGCAGCTTAAAGAATGGATGGCTCTCTAAAATACACTTTATTTCTTGGTCCCATCCCCCATTATCAATCCATGTGGGGTTCATACAAGATATACACATAAGACTATAACATAAATAGCCTTTCCCCTGTTTTGTAAATGGGAAAAACCCAGTTTACATACATAGATCCGATTTATCACATTTTAACTTTAATTCTACCCCTTTCACATTGGATTTTCTCTGAAATTTGTTTGATACTGTTAACTATTGACTCAAACTCCATTCCCTCAATCAAAAAAAGGCTTTGCAACTTCTTACATGCTTAACTAAGGTGGTTTTCAGTTTGGAAGCACCTATGTACGAACATGAAAACTGTCAAAAGCAGGCTAGCCCCTGACCTCTGATGTTCAGCTGCCCCAACCCCATTGCAGATATTGAAATTGGCCATTTTAAGAACTTGCCTTTCAGGTTTTTCATAGTTTTACAAAGGGTAGTTTGCTAGTCTGGGGAGTACCCAGTGGGGACAATTTTATACCAAAAAGAATGTTCAAGACTGAAAACCTTTCTGTTGAATGTGAGAATCCTAAAATAATTTTCCATTCATTTTTATCTTCCTTTTTAGACCGTTGAAAACTGTGTGTGCATTTTAAGGAACCTCTCATACAGACTCGCTGCAGAAACATCTCAGGGACAGCAAATGGGGACCGATGAACTAGATGGCTTGCTTTGTGGCGATGCCAATGGAAAAGACGCAGAAAGTTCGGGATGCTGGGGCAAGAAGAAGAAGAAAAAGAAATCTCAAGATCAGGTACTGAAAATGACTTACAGTGGCAAACAATTAATGGTCGTGCTAATGCACTCAGCCAAGAACCAAACTGTGCAGTGAATAAAGACAAGAATAACCAGGGAAATCATTCTGATCCAGTGTCATTGTTTAATATTGGTGCTACTATCATTTCTGTCCATTTAGGACAGAGGGGGCAACAGAAAATAGAAGTAGATACAGTGCTGGAAATAGGCAGAGCCCAGTGACCTGATGGAGATGGAGATATGGTGGGTCAGCCAAGGACAGGAGTTTTGTACCTGTGTGTGTGTGTGTGTGTGTGTGTGTGTGTGTGTGTGTGTTTGCATGCCCGTTAGAGTGCACGAATGTGTGTGGTGTAGTCACACCCAGTTTTGGCAACAACAACTGCCCTAAAGCCAAAAAAAGAGTTAGCCAGCTGTGATTTAGGGAATATTTCATTTAGCATTACATTACTTGAAACAGCGTTAAGGCTAAGCACCCCAGATGAAAAGATCTTTAAGATTTCAGGAATAATTAAATTAACCTCTGGATATTTTCTAGCACATAGCTCCACTATGCATTGATCGGTTTGATTTCAAATGCCAAATAAGGGAGAAAAACTTTAAAAGATAGATCTCAGGCTTATGCTTGTTGCCTCATGAAGGCAAAAATCTACATGGATTTTTAATAGTGTATAATCCACATGGATAATTAAATTTATTCTGAACAAAACTTGTCCAAATAGCCTCAAAAATAAGAACATATGGTATGGTATTGCAGTACAGCTCTTCTATTTGCTACAGTCTAACATAAGTTTCTAGATCTATTTTCTAACTGAATGAATAGTTGCTTCCATAATTGATGTTGAAATTATTTCTCTGTATGGCAGATTGACTGTTTCTAATACTGTTAACCTGATTGAAATTAGGAAGACCATCCATACGTAATTACTTCTCTCAAGAAGAAAAATAGGTTGAGGCTAGAGCTCCTGATCTTGCTGGGAGTTGCCAATTCGCTTTCAGCTTACCTCAACTTCTGATTTGCCTCTTGCAATAAATTTGAAGTTTAGAAAATTCCTTTTTTTTTTCTTTTAAGCAATTGAAAATCAGAATCCACAAACCTATGGGACCAAAATCTATGAAGAGGTAAACAGAAATCCCCAAGAAAGCTATACTTGTGTATGCAGATATTACACACATAATAGTTAAGTCAGTTAAGTCCAGTCGCAGATGACTCTGGGGTTGCGGCGCTCATCTCGCTTTACAGGCCGAGGGAGCTGGCGTTTGTCCACAGACAGTTTTTCCGGGTCATGTGGTCAGCATGACTAAGCCGCTTCTGGCACAATGGAACACTGAAAC
The DNA here is from genome assembly GCF_965112155.1 of Podarcis liolepis. Lineage (NCBI taxonomy): Eukaryota > Metazoa > Chordata > Lepidosauria > Squamata > Lacertidae > Podarcis > Podarcis liolepis. The sequence goes on along the minus strand of NC_139560.1, from coordinate 79,430,610 downwards.
CAGAGCAGCGCACAGAAACACCATTTACCTTCACGCTGGAGTGGTACCTATTTATCTACTTGCACTGGCGTGCTTTCGAACTGCTAGGTTGGCAGAAGCTGGGATCGAGCAACAGGAGCTCACCCCGTCACGGGGATTTGAACTGCCGACCTTCTGATCGGCAAGCCCAAGAGGCTCAGTGGTTTAGACCACAGCGCCACCCACATCCACATACATACAAATACAACTTGATGCAGTTATCAAACACTATAGAAGTCTAAAAACCAGAACAATAAGCAAGTGTTTACAGCTGACTGAAAAGCAACCAAACAAAATTCTACATGCAGTAAATAAACACCTGTAATTCCCCCCTCAGCTGGAATTCACTTATTTTCAGCTAAATCGATTGTGTTGCTAGAACCCCAGTGACACTGAAGCAGACATAGTTTAATTCATTTTAGTGGGACATGTATTCCTGCTCTATTTCCTTTTTATGCTAAAAATGTCAAGACTTTAATTTTATTTTGTCGCTTTATTCAGTTTACATTTACTAGCGCAACTGAGTACTTTCCATGTTTTCAGTTTATTCACTGTGGCTTACAGAAATTGTGCTTTCCTGACACAAAGATGCTCTGGCACGCTGACTCTTCAGATGTCTTTTTTTTTTTTAACTTGTGAAGGTTCTTTAAGGGTACTTAATAAAAAAATAAAATGAAAAGGGCTTAGAGGCCCAAGCATGTTGCACAGCATGCACTAAAACAAATGGTTCAGAAAACTTTGCTTGACCCATAATTTGTGAGTCACTGACACGTTTGCCTGTAATAGCTCCTAAAGAAACATTAAGGCATGCTGTGCTGATTCCTTTAGGGAAATGATTCAGGGCTAATTTGCGCTTGGGATTCTGTACATACTCTCTTGAATCTGTATGAGTTAAAAAAACACACACATAGGTAGTCCCTCAGCTAATTTAGACGTTATCTGTGTTCCATAAAGACACGTAATACTAGTGTGTTTTAATGAAGCCAATTGATACCGTTTTAGCCATCATTTTTGGTAGTTTCACATTTTGCAAATATTGGTGCCCCACAGAAGTCTCCTGAATTGGGAAGCTCCTCAGCGGTTCCTCAGGAAACCTAGATTCCTGAGTTATCACCTCCTCACTCTTAACAGTTTGATTTTCTCTTAAAAGCTTCCTTACGTCATCCTCATTTGTATCTTAAGGTTTAATTCCCAAATAGAAAGGGTTCAGTCTGTTTTCCTTAGGAAGTTACTGGAGTTACCACCTTGTGTGGGAAAGGCGGCTATTTATCCAATGGTAGCTATAATTACATTTCTTAGCATCTCATGGTAGTTCTCTCTCCCCTGTTGATCTCAGACTCTTTAGTTAGTCATTGGTTGAGAGAGATGGGGAGGATTTTCTAGTCTAGGCTTTTTTCTCGAGGTTTTGAACGATTGTGGGTTAAAGAAGACCCAGCTTATTGTGGTCCAGAGGTTAGTAAATTTGGATTTCTGCTATCTAAGAAGTAAAGCCAATAAATCTTGTTCTCCATTACTATTTAATATCCCTAGAAACTGTGGAATCACCACAGTTGTGGTATCTATAGACATTAACCATTTCAAAGTATAAGAGGGCATTTTCTCTTGCTCGCTTTAATGTGCTGCCTTCAGCATTGTTAAATGACTGATTTAATAAGATCCTGGTTAATAAACGGCTGTGTCTGGAGCAGAAGCAATAAAATCTATTCAACATGTCCTTCTGCACTATAGTAAGTTTAGAGGGAGGTTAATTCTCCCTCTACTAATGGATTTTCCTGGAACATCTCCTGCAAACTTACTAGTGATGTACTTAAGGGATGTTCCTCCTATGTCACTGAGGGGATTGCCAGGTGTTCGTTTTCTTAATATCAGTGCAGATCAGAGGATTTATTCTTTTTGCTGGCTTCTAGAAAGGAAAAGAACATAGAACAATTTGTACTTGTTTTATCTGCTGCAATATTTTAACTGTTGTAGAATAGCCTTTATTCTGTGCTGAATTTTATCAGTCTGTGAAAGTAATATACTACTACTACTGTTTGGTTATATGGTATTATTTTAATTCTCAGTATTTTATGCATCTTTGACAAAGTGTTCTAATCTACTCAGAAGTCCCATTGTGTTCAGTATGGCTTACTCCCAGGCACAGCCTGATAATATTTTTTTCTGAAGACAGAATCATTCTGACATTTTCCTATTGGATATCGTAATTCCTCTGTAATATAGTTCTGATTATACTCTGAGGCAACTTTTTTCTAGTTCTGTAATCATTCTCTGTCAGAGCTGGGTAAAGGCCTCTGCAGAGCTCTTCTTGTCCATCAGTCTGAAGGGTTTAATATCCTTTTCTTAGAATAAGGTGTGCATGGAACTGTGCATGTAATTTCAAATTTATGTTCACTGGACTGTTATACAGCATGAAGATAAATTACACTATCTTCAGACTTTAGATTAGTATAGCGATAGAAACCCCCAAATCTCTTAGATTGATGTTTAATATTTCTAATAATGTGATTTGGGTTTTTCTCGGGGTTTCTTAACCATGGTAATATTTCTCAACTTCAGATTCACTCCTGCACTAAAACCTCCATGTATGATTATAATCCAACAGGCGAAGTAGGATCAGAAATTACTATGTGCAGAAACTGTGACTATGGCTCCTATAATCTCCTTGATTCCTGTTGGCTATGGCAGCTGTATTACTGGTTTAATCAGAATACAATATCAAATATCACAGAACTGCTGGTTAAAAATGTTACAGAGCGACATAGATTTCATTCTAAACCATTTTTCTAATGCAGCGTCTTAACTCTGTAGCCAATGAAAGACAATTCTCTGGATTTGATCCAGAGAAAGACGAGTGCCACTCTGCATGCCATTAACTGCCATCTGTTCACCAAGAGGAGTCCCTTGCACATGCCCGGGGGTCTTTGGGGTACAAGCAATTATTTTGTAATGGCAATCTATTTTCAGAATGTTTATAACAATAATGGTTAAATGGTTGACATTCCAAGAAGTCCGCAAAAGAGTCCGTCACAGTTTATTTGTGAAATAAATCAAGGATTTCTCTTATGCCTCTCACAATATGCACAATGCAAAGAATGCGTCAAAGGCCTTATTTTCACAAAACCACAGACGTAAACATTTCTGGACGTGAATAGTTCCTTTGATAGCTTGTCATACAAAAACAAGCTATCAGATTCCATTCTACCTATAGTCTGGTGGGTACAGTCCATGCTATAGCTTTGTTGTTGTTTAGTTGTTTAGTCGTGTCCGACTCTTCGTGACCCCATGGACCAGAGCACGCCAGGCACTCCTGTCCTCCACTGCCTCCCGCAGCCTGGCCAAACTCATGCTGGTAGCCTCGAGAACACTATCCAACCATCTCGTCCTCTGTCGTCCCCTTCTCCTTGTGCCCTCCATCTTTCCCAACATCAGGGTCTTTTCCAGGGAGTCTTCTCTTCTCATGAGGTGGCCAAAGTATTGGAGCCTCAGCTTCATGATCTGTCCTTCCAGTGAGCACTCAGGGCTGATTTCCTTCAGAATGGATAGGTTTGGTCTTCTTGCAGTCCATGGGACTCTCAAGAGTCTCCTCCAGCACCATAATTCAAAAGCATCAATTCTTCGGGGATCAGCCTTCTTTATGGTCCAGCTCTCACTTCCATACATCACTACTGGGAAAACCATAGCTTTAACTATACGGACCTTTGTTGGCAAGGTGATGTCTCTGCTTTTTAAGATGCTATAGCTTTACCACTAGGCTAAAAAAATCACACCATTTCAGGCATTGTTAGGGTGTCACTTCAACTCATCCCAATAATCATAGTTGACACTGAGAAGTCACCAAGGGTTATGTTTTCAGAGGATTTTGTAAGGATGAAGATCCCTCGGGATCTTGTTGATGTCATGGTCTTGATCCATGATACAAGAATCATAACCCAAAATCCTACGGATAAACTTGACAGTATTAAAATGGAATAGTGTAATATGAAGGAAGTTATGCCAGAGTAAATTGTGCATTTTAACAACGTGCAGTGCAACTGCTATTATTTCTTCAATATTTGCCCTTGCCTATTCTATACATATGCTCTATCTATTAAGGAAACAGTTTTTGGATCTGTTGGTTTTCTCCAGGTTTATGGTTATCATTACTCTTAAATATAGACATAAGATGAATCAGATCCAAAATAGAATTTTCATTCTGGGTGACCCACCTGAAATCACTGTGACCTTCTGTTTTATCTTCTGTCATCAATCATGAGCTACAACAGCAACATTTCACAACTGATAGACAGGTAAATCATGCTTGAGCGTGCTAGAGAGAGAGAGATGGTAAACCCTAATGCATTAAGATCCAAGTTGCATAGAAAAATTCTCTCACTGAGTAGGCTGAAAGTCGCAGATTGGAAAGCAGTTAAAATGTGGTTTTAATATATGTCTGAGGAAATGAGTGAAACAGCTTATGGCATCTGTAGAATGTCCTGTTGGTTCTTTTTAATCTGAGGTTATTTAACAGCAGTCCAGTCTGTCTATGAATATTAGTGTATACGTGTTCATTTGTGCTCTGCATATTACTCTGGCTTAATTTATCCATTCCATAGGATTAGAAATTCTGTATAACTAAAAATGCACATAGATCTATACCAACACTAGCTGGCTTGTCTTAAGATGCCCCTGTTTGCTTTCTGTTTTCTAGTTCCTAGGTCACAGCTGCTGCCTAGACCCAACTATTGTCACTATTTTGCCAACCATCCATATAGTTCCATATTATTACAGCTTATTGTGTTTATTTATGGTTTTCATCCTCTCCTGTAATTTCTATTTCTGTCTGATAGATGCTCATGATGGAATTTCTCTTGCTACAAAATCATAGCAGCTTTCTGGGAAGAAATCTCAAATTGCCTTAACTTTTGCATGCCCTCTTAAGGAAAGAATTGTATGTTGCAGAAGTGCTTCAAAAAATATCTCCTTTGTGGCATGTTAATGGAGAAGCTGGCTTCAGCATCATATCTGCAGTCTCTATTTCCCCCTTCCTCTTGTTATTTTTTATCCTATCAGTGTGAGAGGAAGGGTAATGCTAGATTCCTTTTCTTTTCTGTTTCCCTACTGTAGCAGCAGAAGCCCAACATCAAGCAATGTCATGTAAACTACTTTCATGAAAGGTCAACTAAGATGGAGGTGTCACTCATGCATGGTCTACCAGTATATAGAGATATGGATATTTGCTAAAGTCCTCATTATCCACTAATGTGTGTTTAATTTGCAAAGCGAGAGTGCATACTCAGAATTGTCTTAACATTTAATTAATCAGCATTAAGTGATCTTGCATATGCACTTTGGTTTGCTTAAGAGCATAAGAAGGCTCCATCTAGTCAAGCATTCTTTGTAAGTTTCTCAGCTACCCACAGACCCTGGCTAAAAAGAAAGAAAAAAACCTTACAGGAAAACGCATTCTAAAGCTCGTAATGGAAAATCACATTGAGGAAGGATCAAACTCTACAGCGTCATCTGGTGTCGCATGTTTATAACGCAGTTAGAACGATATAGTCGCCTGAATGTAGCTGAGCAACCTATTATTATTTTATTTAATAGTACCCTAATACAAGATTTCTCCAAGCAGCTTACACAAAACACACACATTAAAACCATACCCTCTCTCCCCAAACACAAACCTACCAGAAACCTGCAGCAAAAATGATTACAGTGGTACCTCGGGATGCAAACAGGATCCATTCCGGAGCCCCGTTCGCATCCTGAACGGAACATAAGACGTGACGGCGCATCTGCGCATGCGTGGATCGCGTTTTGCGGCTTCCACGCATGATGCCATTTTGAGTGTCTGCACCTGCGCAAGCATCGAAACCCGAAAGTAACACACTCAGTTATTTCCGGGTTGCCGCGGAGCGCAACCCAAAAGCGCTCAACCTGAAGCACATTCAACCTGAGGTATGACTGTATCATAATCCGTTGAAAGCCTGGGGGAAGAAAAACACCCAAAGGATGCTAATGTTGGGGCAGGGCAAGTGTTGCTGCAGAAAGCAATCTGTAGATGGGTATGGGCCACAACAGAAAAGGCCTTCTCTCTTGTCATCAGCCCCCAAACCTCTGTCAAGGGAGGATCTCGAAGAAGGGTCCCAGATGATCAACAAGAGTCTATGTTATGGTCAGACAAGGCATTCCGTTCAATAGATGGACCATGGACTGACTTCTGCCTACTCCCAAACTAAGGAATCTTTTCTGGGAAAGGGAGAACATGTAGAAGAAAATAGAGGTTCTGGGCTGCCCAGACTACAAGACTCCCCTCTTGGCCTTGCTGACGAGGTCCAAAGGAAAGCAGAGCAATACATTTGGCACCAGCTTCGCTGCAGGAGTTGCCGGAAAGAGGCGTATAAGCAACCAACCATCTTAGGGACTCCACTCTGGATTTCTGTAGCGTTTATTCCTTAGCCTTTGCTTCTACTAAAGTCATCCCGCAAAGCAGCGAAGGTTTAGGATCAGAGGTTTTCATCTCCTAGATGGGCTGCCTTCCCAGGTTGACAAGCCCCCTCTGCCCCTCACTTCCCTCTATAGCATGTGCAGAAACCACCTTCTTGATCGTTGGACCCACTATTGGTCTCATCCACTCAATCCTCCGGAGCCTCTACTGACATGCAGTTCTTTGTTTCTGCCACCTATTGCCCCTATTGTAGTTTAATATATAAACCACGTAACGATTTAATGTGTTATAATAGGAGCAAAAGCATGTTAAAAGTGTAACTGATACCAGACTCTGACAAATGTTAGCAGATACGGGTTACATACGCTTCAGGTTACATATGCTTCAGGTTACAGACTCTGCTAACCCAGAAATATTACCTCAGGTTAAGAACTTTGCTTCAGGATGAGAACTGAAATCGTGCTCCGGTGGCGCGGCAGCAGCGGGAGTTCTCATTAGCTAAAGTGGTGCTTCAGGTTAAGAACAGTTTCCGGTTAAGAACGGACCTCCGGAACGAATTAAGTACTTAACCCGAGGTACCACTGTATTAGATTCTAGCTTACATACCCCTTTTATACAGAAAGTACATGTGAAAATGTGTAGCTGCTTCTCACACATTATATAGGCTCACTCCCAAGTCCAGGATCAAAGCATCATACAACTAGTTCATGCTGCAAAGAACTTTGGGCATCATTCTCTAAGCGAGTATGATAAGCCACTTTCATACAACTTATGGTCCACCAGTGCGGGTTAAGTCAAGAGTGCATGCCTCAGGATAACATAAGGCTCAGGACACACTTGAAAGTGAGGTGGGTTTCAGAAACGGTTTGTTTCTGAGAGTCTGTTGCTGAAAAGCAGGCAAGTCAAACATCCCTCTCAGTATGCCTGTAGTAGCTCTTTGCATCATGGCCTAAATTTTTAAAGATTATCTTACCTAAGCTCAGGGAGAGAGGGTTTTTTTTTAAAAAAATCACTTCTTGATTTCATAGTGAAAAGTGAGTTCCTCTTCTATAATTTTGCACCCTGGAGCAAGTTATTATGTGTCTTGGCCAATCTGAGTTGTCGTCCCCACCCCACCCCCACCCCCACCCCTATATTTAGGACCAGAGCATGAACTGTATTGCATTGGGAATTTTTTGGCTTTAACATAGTAATGTGTTAAAGTAACACCACCACCACACAAAAAAGGGCTGAGCCTTCCATATGGAGAATACAGCAAATCCAGAAAGGAAATCAGAAAGTTTTCTTCAGAATGAATCTAAAAGAAATAAAGAAGCAAAGGAACAGAAGTATGTGTATTTGTATTCCTCTGTCAGTCTATGAAACATTCTAAAGAGCACTTTTATTTTTCAAACAGCCTCTTGGATTCAAAGCAAATGATGGTTTTGTGAAGTTTTCTGCTGTGCCACCCTCCTGAGACTTGGCTTTTTTATATGCCGGATAACAACGAATTGAGCCATAGAAACCCTACTTCAGCTTCAAGGATTTCACCCTTAACTTCTTTGAAAGGTTTTAGCCTGCTAGTGATGTTTTGAAGGCTAAATTTCCCTAATATTTACAGTGCGGGAGTCCTGGTGACACCATGAACTCTAAAAGCTCTCTCTTCTCTTCCCTTGACTCTCTTCATAATTTTAATATTACAGCAGCCCATTTTACATGGCGCATTGATACTTTTGTTTTTGAACCTTGTTTAAACAGGGCACCATCAGCAGTTTAGATTTCTGTTGTGCGGATTCATATGCTGCCAGCCCAAAGAGGGCTGGAGACTGCTAACCCATTTCATGAAGGATTCAGGAATGCATAGCCCTTCCAGAGGTTTCCCTTCAGGGTTTTGTTTTTTAAATGAAACCTCTTACCTGTTACCTCCAGCTGCCAGCCTTGCATAGGAGACTTGGGTTGTTCCATTGTACACAGCTGGTGTATTTTATCTGCCCACGTTTCTGGCTAGTGAAATTAGGATAACCTATGGTTATATAACTGAAAGTGAGCCTATAGTACAAAACACGGTGGCAGTTGTATGATGTCCCATTAAATGCTTCCCCATCCTTACATTAAAAGGTGATTTGCAGCTGTGTAATTTTTTGGTCGTACCTTGGTTGTCAAACACCTTGGAATTCAGACGTTTTGGCTCCTGAACACCGCAAACCTGGAAGTGATTGTTACAGTTTGTGAACTATTTTTGGAAGCCGAGTGTCCGACGGGGCTTCTGCGGCTTCCGATTGGCTGCAGGTGCTTCCTGCAGCCAATCAGAAGCTGAGATTTGGTTTTTGAACATTTTGGAAGTCGAACGGACTTCCAGAACGGATTCCGTTCGACTTCCAAGGTACAACTGTTTGTTTTATGTCTTGAAAAGCATCCCAAAACCACATGGTGAAGGGCCAAATATAATCCCATAAATCAATAAATTAAATCAAATAATTTTCTGGGTGGAACACCGTCGATTGAGCTTCCATGTTTCCAGAGGATTTGGTTCACACATTCTGATGAGTCATCAAATGTTAAATTACTGTGATGCACCGCATGTGTATGAATCATCTTTGAGAAATGCAAATTGATTCTCAACGAGCCCATTATGCATAAAGGTATTTACATCTCCCAATATATTTCCTCCCCGTTGTGATCTACTCCTCCTCTTATTTTCCGTGCTGGGCTGGAGAAATGGGAACCACGACCTAGTTAAATTAAGAGAAAATAAGAGGTTGAGCAAACTTTGTTGCTTCTGTCACCTTTGCTTTCCCCAGTAGTTTCCTACGGATGTTAAAAAGTGTGTATAAAGCAGGCATCCATTCATTATTTACCACATTGGTATCTCCACTGTTTAGTCTAAGCATTGAATTTTATTGAAGGAACGATCATCATAATTAACAATTATATACAGTTTTAGAGGGTAAAAAGTGCTTCACATATATTATTATCTCAGTAATTCTTAGTGCATACAGGAGGCAGGTAAATCTACCCAGCATTCTAGATGGCAGCTGAAACTAAAGGGTGGTGGTTTTCCTGACGCCATCTATTGAGTGCCCAGTTCTTAACCTGGGACTCAAGTCTCCTGGCCACTCTGCTGCATTAGACATCCTTTCACTGCAGTCCTTATTTTTAATAGCTTCCATGCCTGATAATGTTTCACTTTACACCCTTTAGCGATACCATTCCTTTAGGACATTTTAATGGTTTTCTGCTGGACAGGGATGCACCTGTCCTAGCTGCATCACTTAGAATATACCCCAAAGAGCAGAATATACCCCATCATCTCTGTGATGCAGCCTCATGTCATTGTGGTGAGCATCCTTCTGGGCCAACAGCAATTTGGCAAAGATGAGAAAGTGCCCGTGTGGCCATTTGAGTCCATACCACAGGGAAGCAACTTCCTTACTCTTTGACTGCATATGAAGGAGAGCTCAAGGTCTGCTTTACCTGAAGAAGATTGTCAGATAATAATTCCAGTTACTTGTTGCCAATAAGATTTCTATTCATAGTTCTTCCGTGTAACTTAGGCTAATCATAACAATAACTATTATTATTAAAGGTAAAGGGACCCCTGACCATTAGGTCCAGTTGTGACCGACTCTGGGGTTGCGGCGCTCATCTCGCTTTATTGGCCGAGGGAGCCGGCGTATAGCTTCCGGGTCATGTGGCCAGCATGACTAAGCCGCTTCTGGCGAACCAGAGCAGCGCACGGAAACGCCGTTTACTTTCCCGCCGGAGTGGTACCTATTTCTCTACTTGCACTTTGACGTGCTTTCGAACTGCTAGGTTGGCAGGAGCAGGGACCGAGCAACAGGAGCTCACCCCGTCACAGGGATTCGAACCGCCGACCTTCTGATCAGCAAGTCCTAGGCTCTGTGGTTTAACCCAGTTACTTGTTGCCAATAAAATTTCTATTCATAGTTCTTCCATGTAACTTAGGCTAATCATAACAATAACTATTATTATTATTATTAATTTATTTATACCCTACCTTTTTACCAGATGGGTCTCAGGGTGTATTCGTCGACTTCTGCTAATCGGTAGTACAGGTGCTTATGCTCCAAAAACCTCTAGTGCAGTGCACTGACATTATATTGCAATTTGACCTGCCCCCCCCCCCCAGCCTTCAGAGGTGAGGCAGGGGGCAATTGGAGAAAGGGCCGACCCAGTGATAGTGCCCCACTTTGGGACACTCTCCCGCAGACAGATCCTAGTGCTGGATTAAAAACTTTTTATTTCTCCAGAATTTTATTTCCTTTTGATGTACCAATTAGTGCTTACACTTCCTTTGTTCGTGACAATTTAAAAAATAATTTTCAATGCTTTAATTTTACCAGCGTTGTAGTTGGGTTGCTTTTACGATTGTGTGCTGCTTTGAGATGAATTTTAGTTGGAAAGTGACGAATGTGGAGTGTATGTTAAAGATAAAAGGTATATAATGGGATTCCGACGGAACATCAGGAAGAACTTTCTGACAGTAAGAGATGTTTGATAGTGGAATGGTCTCCTTCCGGAGATTGGGGACTCTCCTTCCTTGGAGGTTTTTAAGCAGAGGTTGGATGGCCATCTGTCATGGATGCTTTAGTTGAGATCCCTGCATTGAGAGGGGTTGGACTTGATGACTCATCCCTTATTATTCCAACTCTATGATTCTGATTCTATGACTCTATATTCAGTTCAGTATTCTTCTCTTCTGTAATTGCCATAACTAGTGATATTTCGCCTTTTCTCTCTCGTCTTTCCAGTGGGATGGCGTAGGTCCTCTCCCCGACTGTGCAGAACCACCAAAAGGAATTCAGATGCTGTGGTATCCATCCATAGTCAAACCCTACCTCACACTTCTCTCTGAGTGCTCAAATCCAGATACGTTGGAAGGGGCAGCTGGCGCACTACAAAATCTGGCCGCAGGTAGTTGGAAGGTATGAACCCTATGTCTCTACTTAGTCAAATTCTTAAGAAACCTACCACAGGTACATTGAGTCAGTATATGAAAGATGGGTGCAAAACCAGGAATCCTTGTTGTTAAAAGGTTTTTTTAAAAAAGAAACGCTCACTGTCAATAATAAGAATAATAATTTTTTATTTATATCCCGCCCTCCCCAGCCGAAGCCGGGCTCAGGGCGGCTAACAACCATGTAGTAATGCTCCAGCCACTCACCAGCTCCCTCCCTGTCCTGCAATCCAGCGGGAGCAGGAACGATGGCTGGCAACATATACAGTGGTGCCCCGCAAGACGAATGCCTCGCAAGACGGAAAACCCGCTAGACGAAAGGGTTTTCCGTTTTGGAGGTGCTTCGCAAAACAAAATTCCTATGGGCTTGCTTCGCAAGACGAAAATGTCTTGCGAGTTCCTGCGGGGTTTTTTCCCTCCCCCCCCCTTTTTCCCAAGCCGCTAAGCCGCTTAACAGCTGATCCGCTAAGCCGCTTATCAGCTGATCTGCTAAGCCGCTTATCAGCTGATCCGCTAAGCCGCTTAACAGCTGATCCGCTAAGCCGCTTATCAGCTGATCTGCTAAGCCGCTGACCCGCTAAGCCGCTAACAGCACTAATCCGCTAAGCCGCTAATGGGCTTGCTTCACAAGACGAAAAAACCACAAGACGAAGAGACTCGCGGAACGGATTCTTTTCGTCTTGCGAGGCACCACTGTACTTTTTTGCAGGACAAAACAAATCAAAAAGGCAGTTGCTGCCACCACTCCCTTGTATCAGGGCACCAGAAGGTTATTCTTCCTAGTTACCGGTTGCCCCACCCTGCAAGTTGCTTCCACAAAATGCAGGCAGAAATTCAACAGATTCAGTAGGCGGCTAAGTAGTCAGGCTCTGGATTCAGGCTTTCCCCCAGAATGGCACACAGGACAACAAGAAAGTTCTCTTTTTAAAATTTATTTAAAAAACAAGATTAAACATACTTAAATGTAGGCACATCTCTTATACGTTTCAAACAGAAAAAATAAGAACATTATGTGCTCTTATGGTGTTTCCTGCTTGGCAGGGGGTTGGACTCGATGGCCCTTGTGGTCTCTTCCAACTCTATGATTCTATGATTCTATGAGTATTGATAGCTAATGTACTTACAAAATGAGAACAAAGGCAGGTTAGAATGGTTCTAAAGTCCTCAGTTGAATCCGCATCTCAAAGACAGTAGAAATCTTCATCACAAAGAAACGAGCAAGACGACTGTCAGCATGGTGGCAAACAGAAGGACATAAAGGCAAACAAGTGATGTGTTTGGCTCCAAGATCTGACTATCTGAACTCTATGCCTCTACATCAAGGGTCAGCAACCTTTCTCAGCCATGGGCCAGTCCACTGTCCCTCAGACCATGTGGTGGGCCGGACTATATTTTGGAGAAAAAAATTGAACAAATTCCCATGCCCCACAAATAACCCAGACATGCATTTTAAATAAAAGCACACATTCTACTTGTGTAAAAACACACTGATTTCCAGACCATCTGCGGGCCGGACTTAGAAGGCAATTGGGCCGGATCCGGCCCCCAGGCCTTAGGTTGCCTACCCCTGCTCTACATTAATGGTTAGAAAACAGGCGCTGGTCAAAATGATTTCCCCCCTTAATTTGCTCTGCTCCCATGTTTGAGTTGAACAAAGCAGTCTGGTTGCAGGGATATCCAGTACCACTTGGCACTCATTAACATCCTTCCTGACAACTTTAGCAAAAGACCAAGGATAAATGGGAATACATAGGATACGGGGCCCCTTATCTGAGGTTAGAGAACAACACGAAGCTGCTCCATTGACGTACTGTGAGACAAGGATTGATTCTGCAGAAAATCCTTCCTTGGAACTTAATTAGGTACTGTAACACTGACGTGATTTAATACGTTTGTTTCCATATTATGCCAACATGTTTTATTTATGCTACGAAGCCGTTAATTCAGTGTAGTAATCTATATGGACCAGGTAGTAGAGGACATGATTTATCCTGCCAGAGCTAGCTAAAAATAACCCATATATCAATAAGATGCATGGTTTGTCATGTCCAAGGTAAGCATGTTTGACCAAACAATCACTCTTTGAAATGGGAGGTCAGCAAACAAAATTGGTACAGCTGAGCAGTGAATGAAATAATCTGCTTACCTAGAAAACTTGTATAGAATAAACAGTGGCTCTCTAAGCTTCTTCATTCTACCCTGTCAATTTGCCTCAAATGTGTTTGACCCTGGAGGGAGACTGTTTCCAAGAGAAAAGAAAAGTGCCTAATCCACCTTGTATATCCTTTGCTTAAGCAAAGTCATTTAGTCTGCTGCTTGCCCACTGGTGGTGCCTTTTTATAATGTGGAAAATATTTATTCACAAAAACCTGACTACAAATAGAGCTTCCTTCACACTTATCAGCAAATGCCCTCTCAATAACATCACTTTTTTGGGTGATATACAGCAAATAGTATGCTTGTGAAAATACCCAAGCACACACACACACACACACACACACACACACATTACAGTGGTGCCCCGCAAGACGAATGCCTCGCAAGACAAAAAACTCGCTAGACGAAAGGGTTTTCCGTTTTTGGGTTGCTTCGCTAGATGAATTTCCCTATGGGCTTGCTCTGCAAGACGAAAACGTCTTGCGCTTTTTTTAAAAAGCCGCTTGAAGAGGCGCAGTTGCGGCGGACCGTGCTTCGCAAGACGAAAAACATCGCAAGACGAAAAGACTCGCGGAACGAATTCTTTTCGTCTTGCGAGGCACCACTGTACTGCTGTGAGTTATTGTGTGTGCCAGACACCTATAACCCTAACAAGTATTAAAAGCAACTCAAGCCAAGCTAACTTCTTGATGAGGTAATCACCTGGGTGAGGGGGTCATAAAGAGAACAAAGGAAAGGGGGCTCTGTGCCAGATGGCAAATGGGTGGGGCCTCTCCCCCATGTTTTAGATAGTTAGAAGGACAAAGGCTGAGTTTGATGTGAACCCCTCCTTCATAGGCTCAGGTTGTATATACAGTGGTACCTCGGGTTATGTACTTAATTCGTTCCGGAGGTCCATTCTTAACCTGAAACTGTTCTTAACCTGAAGCACCACTTTAGCTAATGGAGCCTCCCGCTGCCACCGCACAATTTCTGTTCTCATCCTGAAGCAAAGTTCTTAACCTGAAGCACTATTTCTGGGTTAGCGGAGTCTGTAACCTGAAGCGTATGTAACCCAAGGTACCACTGTATGTATGTAAATAGGCCATATGTCATAAAGACACCAATGTCCACTGTGCTTCATTCCCCAAAGCAAACATGAACCCTAGGTAAGCACCTGGGACCCCTGAAATTTTGCATCTGCTGGGAGTTTGGTGTGCAACAATACTGTAGGCTAAAGCAATCTCTCAAAGGCCAAAACAAATCCTGCAGTGTTTCCGAAGAGATCACAGATGAGACGTTGGGAGTCTCTTTCAGGGAGAAGATTCTAGAATTACCAGATAGCTAACAAAAAAACCTCGCAACTTTCCTGTGTCATCTCATCAGGGGTGCTAGCAAGATTTTCTGAGCTCTGTACGCTTTATCAGAATTGGGCCTTCTACCCTACCCACAAAAGATAGCACAAATTTGTGTAAAATTTATATTCCATGCTTTATATGCAGATGCATTCATATTCATGTCCTCTTTTGCAGAAGGGCTGGGTCCCCGATATAGATAGAAATGAACTTAATAATAATACTACTACTAATAATAATAATAATAATATCAGGGACCACAGAATGACAGAGAGGTTAGGCTGGCCTCCACCAGAGCCAGGGCTTTTTTGGCTGTGGCTCTGATCTGGTGGAACGCTCTGCCACAAGAGACTAGGGCCCTGCGGGACTTGACATCTTTCCGCAGGGCTTGCAAGACAGAGCTGTTCCACCAAGCCTTTGGCCAGGGCACAGCCTGACTCCCTCCTTTGGCAATCTTCCCAGAACTCTAGCCCAATGGTTGCCATCAATTTGATTTGAATTAATTTTATAATTAAATGATTTTAGAATGTTGTATTATTTTATTGTTGTTAGCCACCCTGAGCCCGGCTTCGGCTGGGGAGGGCAGGATATAAATAAAAAAATATTATTATTATTATAGCTGATACTTTGCCTATCATGGTATTTCCATTTTATATCATACTTAACCTGCTGAATTTCTGCCCGCTGCAGCTGTTAATAACACAAATGTCCACCCTCCCCAAGTGCCATTCCTAAGCTATGCAAAGAATCTGAGTTTCATGAGCTTGTTACTGTGACCCAAAAAAAGAGAATTCCACAGCAGAAAATTTGTAACAGTAAAGTTTAATTTGAAACTCCAAAATGATGTACCTATGCTCTTACAAAAGACAGCAATATATTTCTGCTATTTGCATCCATATGATAATATATTTCTCATTTTGTACTGTTTACGGAGAATGGGGAGGAGTGTTGCAAGGGGGCAGGAGAAGCCCCCAAAGACAATTTAGTGGTTGCAAATAGCTGATGGAGTAGAGGTTATAACTCGCTTCCCTCCCCTTCTCAGAACGGATCCCTCTTTAAGTTGCTGCTGTTTCCCATGCTGTGGATGTAGTTTGCAGTTGCCCACCTTAGATTCTCAGGCTAATTCCTCCAAAGGATAAAGCCTTAGAAACTGAGGTTTTATGATATCAGTTAAAAACTAAGGGGTATCGTTATGTTGCAGTCTTTTCCTCTTTAATTACCTTGACTCTTCTAAGAAGGGACAGTTCCAATGAAGAGGGGGCATATCGTGATGAGCTGCGATTCTACAGAGCAGTGTCTGCTAGTTATGCCCCACAAATTCCATTATCTATAAATAGTCTCATAGAATTTAATGCAACTTCCATGCATGCCTTTGACAATTTAGCAGCCACTGGAAGCAAAAGAAATGGATTTTGCTTTCTGCCTTACCTATCTATGAATTGGAGCAAGCTGTTCCCATAGGAATTGCCTTCCTTTTCATGCTGAGCAATTACTTGAACGCTGATGTCAGACTGATTTATGGAGTAACTGGATGATTAAGTATATTGGCAAGCCATCTAATTTTAAAAGGCGCAAAAGACCCTCTTTTGTCTTTTCCCATTTTTATGGTGTCTTTTTTTTTAAAAAAAAAATTATCCTTCAGTAGATTTGTGGAAGCTTATTGACCTGCAATCTAGAAATGCAAGGATGTTTCTCAATGGCTTTAGGCAAACTGAAAAAATAATCAGGACACACAAGAGTGAATCTATTTCTCAATTCTTGGGGAAGGATGAAGAAGCTGTCTTTCAGCATCTCAGCCTGAATGTGTCCCCGCAATGCGGACTGCTCAAGATAATTGCTTGCAAATATATCCTAATTGACAGGTTAGGTACCCAGAGATACCTCACATGATTAATAAAGGTGCCTGTATGGTTCAGGTCTTGAAGGCATGAATAAGATTATAGCCTCAATCACAATGACAGCTTGTAGATTCTCTCTGTAGCTTCTCTCCAGGGGGCTAAAGAACTGTTGCTCAATCTGGGGGAAACTTGGGACAGAATTGTTGTTTTACACATTTTGGCCAGTCTTTCGGCTTCACCTGCTTTGGGCAGCAGACCTCCATGCCTTGTCACATACTGCTTTTTAAACTCATGTCACTTTCAAAACTCATTTGTCATACAGAATGGAGCCTGCTGTCTGAGAAAACACAAACACAACATCCATTAGTTGTGTGGTTCTTTTGGATCATGGGGTTTGTGTCACAGGTTTCCTACAGAGCTACAATTTCCAGAGTGATTTAACAAACATTCCCTCTTCCTAGGGAACAATTGAGAGTTGTGGGGACAATAGGTCGGGGGGGGGACTAGGTTATATAATATAATAATAGTATTTATGTAGCACTTTTCCTAAGTGGTTCAAACACTTTGCTTATATAAGTCATTCTTACAGCCAGCCTGAAACATAGACCAATATTATTATCATCCTTAAATCCTGGTTTAGGATGAGAATTCTGGTTAGCATTAATCAGTGCCAAAATAATACTTAATGTGGGAGACAATTGAGAAGCATACAATCTCATTGCCCAGTCCAAAGCTTTAGCCATGGATAAGTGATCAGAGGCACATCAACAGTGGGTTGTTTTTTTGGGGGGTGCCCTTTCTGAGTTTATTGAAATATAAAAAATAATACATATAAACCATGCCAGAAAAATCACTGGAGCAGGGCAGAAAACAAAGTTTGTTGAACAAGAGACAGTTGCTACACAGGAATACAACATGGCAACCAAATTTTCCAAAATAGCGTTTTCCACATTCAAGTTCGAAACACCTTTGGAGACACGCTACTTGTGTTATTTCCCCTGCAGTAGTCAAAGTCCATGTGTTGTAGATTTTGTTGTGGTTTCCATTGTTGAGCTATGGAGATCCTGGCTGAAGTCAGTATCCCTTCAGAGTTACTTAGAACAATTTTTTTGTGTTTAATAAACAAAGTTATGGAGAGGCGTTGCTAGAGGATTCAAGTATGTTAGATATTTCTCAATATGCTTCTGTCCAAAATAATGAAATCTGGGGCTCACGTTATTGGCAAAAAAAAGTAATATCAACACATTTATGAAGCATAAATTATCTGAATGATTTTTAAATTGGGAACTTTGACTTTTGGATTACCTGTTCAAATCAAAGTGATCAGGAATGGGTCGTTTAAAATCACATCTGGCAGTTCATGAACTTCATTTTCTTCTTCTAAATAGCAGACGTCATGGTGATTAATGCCTTGCTCTTGCAATCTGTAGAGCTCCCTTTTCTTTTCGTTCTGCCTCATACAATATTTTGTTACAGTGGTCAGTCTATATCCGCGCTGCCGTACGGAAAGAGAAAGGCCTGCCTATACTGGTAGAATTGCTTCGAATAGATAATGACCGGGTAGTATGTGCGGTTGCAACAGCTTTACGGAATATGGCCTTAGATGTCCGAAATAAAGAGTTAATAGGTAAGTGCTTATATTGTGCTATGTCTTGTTGGAAAACATCGTTCTTATCCCTTTCACCTCAGCATGCTGCTGTCAAATTTGCTTGTGTGTGTGATCCTGAAATGCTACTCTTTGAGAAATAGCTGCTGGATGTTATTTAGCATCAAAATATTAAATTATTTTCTTCTATATTCAGTTATGCTTTAAAAATAAAAATACGGAAAACATTAGCATGATCTCCTAAGGCTCTAAATGCATGCCCTGACCCAGGATCATTGTTGCCTTGTGTCTCTTCTGACTAGAATCAGAAGTCATTTGCTCAGCCAAACTTTCCCCCTTCTCCCCGACTTAATCCAGTGTGGTTAAATTATCAAAGTTAACCTTGAAGGTATGAGAAAGTGAAAGAAGCGCATGCCTCTTCTCCCCTCTTTCAAAAAACCAGAGTACATTCTCTGGCCCTTTGGTGGATTTCTGTATTTTTATTTTTATTTTTAAATCAAAATCCCAAGATGGTTGAGCCACTAGGAATTAAAGCATTGTTACAGCTACTGAGTTGTCTTGGAAAGAACCATATGCGGTTTTAATATATTTAGACTGAATAGGAGGAGTTTCTACTTGGAATAAAGAACCCTCGTGCTTCTGTTGCCTCTCCAGCATGTCACGAGAAAACCACTCATGCTATTTTTAGAAAGTGAGTATTCTTTATATAGGAAGCATACTGAAAATCTGTTCTTGCTTTTATTGAATGATAATTGGCGCTGAAAAGCTCATCAGTGATTTGGTTGCTTATAAAATGGCCAAGTTCACTGGCTGCCTGTTGAATTTTGTTAATTCTACTCTTTGGTAATAGAAACGGTGCAAGTTTTACTCTTGAATTGGAATGTTTTATCCCAGCTGTGGTTACCATTTATTTCATGTGTATGATTCCTTCTGTTGTCCCTATTCTGACTATGGTCACCTCACTTTGAAATTTTTCATATTGTTGCTTTGTTTGGTGAGTGTGTGCTACACAAGCCATTGAGTTATGCTCACCTGCTGTTCACAATAGTTGAGAAGGGACTGCAAAGAATTCAAGACATACAGTCTGAAAAACAAAAACAAATGCTAGCTCTGTCAGGAGGTATCACATGCAGCAATTTGGGTTTTATTCATGCTGTGTGACTCAAGATAAAATGGTTGTGCAGGTGGAGTACAAATCGTCTCCTAGGTACTGTCCATGGTATGTAATGTGGAAGAAAACCAGGCAGTGCTGAATGTCACAGAGTCTGCCAGCTATGTTCTGCAGGGAAAAGACTGGTAGACTTGAGGTGTAGCAGGGCAGTCAAAATGACATTCGTGTCCAAAAGCCATTTTTACTTCAACAACAACAACAACAATAATAATAATAATAATAATAATAATAATAATAATAATAATAATAATAATTTATACCTGGCCCTCCCCAGCCAAGGCTGGGCTCAGGGCTGCTAACAAGCAATAATAAAAACAAGTTGAATGAATACAACTTAAAACATTAAAACATTAAAATTTTGAAATATTAAAATGCAGCCTCATCACAAGAGGAGAAAGGAAAAAGAAAAAAGAAAGAGGGGGAGGGAATCAAATTGGCTCCAAGCCAAAGGCCAGGCGGAACAACACTGTCTTACAGGCCCTGCGGAAAGAAATCAGATCCTGCAGGGCCCTGGTCTCATGAGACAAGTGTTCCACCAGGCCGGAGCCAGTGTTGAAAAGGCCCTGGCTCTGGTTGAAGCTAATCTAACTTCCTTAGGGCCCGGGACCACTAGGGTGTTGCTGTGTATGGACTTTGAGGCTCTCCATGGGGCATACTGGGAGAGGCGGTCCTGTAGGTACAAGGGTCCTAGGCTGTGAAGTCTCTCACCACCTAGCCAGTAGTCAACTGATTCAACATGAGATTATTATTTTTTAACCACGCCATACAAAATGCTTATTCTAGTCACTTTTCTTTGGGCCCATGTCCATTTTCTAAACTTTATCATTTCAGTTGGCTGCTTTGAAGCATTCTTTGCTGGCCACCACAACAAAACGCAAAGTGTTTTCTGGGAGCAAATTCTCCACTCATTCTTTAAAGGTGGTTTCTCTGTCCTCACAGTTATGGCATGAAAGGCTGCCTTGACTGCCAGTTGACTGGTTTTAATTCTCCAGTGGATAAATACATATTCAGAGGGCCATTGGGCTATCATCTTCAGTCATGTTGGCTACAGTTTAGAAAGAGAAGAATATTAAAGAGTAAAGGAGCTAACAGAAGGCTTTTCAGAGTTGCTTCAGATGCTGCTTTCCCCATCTCACATTTTTAAGATGTGAAACCTGATCGTTTATGTGTCAATCATCCCTTTATCACTCAGTGGCTTGCAGCCTCAAGTGGAGACCCACCTATCCATGAAAAGACATCACAGATCAATCACCATATAGAGACCTTTCATAGTGCCTCACATTGTTTGAAACACAGTGCTTTTCAGTAGAAGCAATTCACACATTTAGCCTTAATATATACACAAACAACTCATTTTGTGACAAAAGGTGGGGAATCACATCACTGAATGATTTCCTCCAGAGCTCTTCAGAGTACAAAGGAGCTGATTCAGTTCCAAAACACTAGAGAAGATGATCAGGAGTGATCATGTCATTCCATAGCAAGATCAGGGCTTTGGCTGGATCACCAACTTTCTCAACTGGAAAATCCCCCAGAGCATTCAGGAACACATCCATTTCCATTGGTTTCTGGGAGTGGGCCATCCAAACAGGCCCACCACCCTTACCGGGGCGAACTGCCACTGCCCCCTTCTTCCTTTCCTAATATCACTTTGCACCTCTGCTCCCACCACTGCTTCTAGGAAAGAAAGCGCCTCACACGCAACTTCCTGAGATGGAAGCAGCCAGTGCTTCTCCTTGTCTCAGTCCCTTTATTCCCAAAGAGGAGGAGGAAGAGGTGGGAGCCGCAATAACAGCAGCAGAACATCCAGCCAGTGACTATGTAATTCACTGGTATGCTATTGCTACATGTACGTGAGAAAGCGAGCTCAAAAGTGTTCTCTTACTGTGTGTTGGGACACAGGAGTTCCACATTCAGATACCTTCTTCGCTGTATAGCCAAGCAAAATTCCTTGGGCAAATAATGTCACTTTAACTTACACCAACTGCATCTAAAGCCTAGCGAACCCTTTATGGTAAACAGAAATATAAGCACCAATAGTCGAGAACAGCTGCTTCAAGTGACCTGCGATTCTCAACGCACCATCTTAGGAGTACAATAAGATAAAATGTGTTGTTGAGCCACCGCATAAACTCTCTATAGGTATTAAGTCTCCTGGTGTTAAAGCTATTATCGTATGTTATACAGAGTTCCAAGGGGGGCAGGAGGGGTGGGTGGGATATCTCAGTCTCTCTTGTGAGTCACTAAGAATCCGAAGTACAAAGTACATCTTAAGCAAAGCCTTTTGAGATGATGGTTCTAAGGATGGATTTCAGTACTTTATCCACTGTAGTGAAATGCTTTCTGTTGCTGTGGGACTGAATAAGGTATTTGCTTTGCTTTTTTTTTTTTTTTACTAAAGAGCTCAGCCTCTTCCTAGGGATATTGAAATTCTTCTTATTCACTCCCCGCATCCACCCACCCCCCCCAGTCTAAGCATCTCACATTCACCAGGACTTCTCTGATAAGCTGCCCTCAGCTTCCATAAACTTCAAAGGCAAAGGAAAAATGATTACAGGGAGAGAGAGAGAAAAAGAACTGCACCTTGAGTTCACACTTCAAATGAGAGGGAGAAAATTGATTAAGAATGGGAGATTAGCTTAGTTTTTGATCTGCTCCACATTACAATTAGGCATTTCTTGTTCCCCATGCCTTATTTTATTATTATAACATTTATTCCAATACCAAGGCATAAGTAATTACTGTCCAAATACTATCAGTAAGGGGTTCCCAAATATATTTTTAGATGTGCCCACTTAGGAACCCTGCAGGATTTGTTTTTTAAGGACATCTAAATCTAGTGGCCATGCTCAATTCCATAACATCAGGACTTATCGATGCTTAACTTTTGCCCTGTGCTTTCTAGGAGCAGCTCTGCACTTTAAAGTTGTGTGTCTGAGCGCTTTCTTTGTTTTCCCCACTGCTCTCCCCAGGAAACCCCGCTCTTTAAAACTGAATCGGAACAAACAGCAATTCAGGTTTTCCTGAAGTGGCAGATTGCTATTTTCTCCAATTCAGCTGTAAAGAGTGGGTTTTTATGGAAGTCTGGGTAAGCCCTTAGTTAAATTTTTACGCAGGCCTTCCTTTTATTTTTTCTGAAGCTGCTTCTCATCAGCTTGATTGGAGACAGGCGATCTCTCTGACATTCTCAAATGATTTTATAACCCTATTATCATAGCCCTTCAAGAAAAATTAAAATCCCTGCCTTGCAAGGAAGTTACTCCAACCCATTGAATCACTTTAGTTGTGCTTTCCTGTACCTTTTCCAGACCTATATGCAGCATTACAAATGTTGCTTCATCATCACTTGGCATTAGGAGACAGGCTGTTTCGCTCCCCATCTCCCTTCAAATAATTCCTAACATTGGATTTGCTCCCCCCCCCCCTCCCCACGATGTATAACAAGTTGGCATTTTCAGGGAGTTGTGCACCATAGTACAAAGACATTTTTCCAGGGCAGTCACAATCCATTCAGAGTTACATATGGGAAGTTAGCACACAAACACAAAATGTATGCATAGCTTAGCGCTTACACTAATTCTCAGTTGCTACTTTATTGCTGTTTGATTGATTGCCATTTCTCAAGAGTGGACTTTGGTAATCTTTTGTCATATGGAGCCCTGGGCAAGGCCAAAATTTAGTGCCCCCAAATGGAGCTTCTCCGTTATGGAGCTTCTCAATTTTTGCTGCCTTGGCTGCATCCCCCCACTTTGAAGAGTTGGTTTGGGGGCCCTTCCCAGCCTGCTTGGGTGTTCAGCATCCTGGAAAATTAGGTGCCAGCCACAAACACAGCTATGTCACTGCTCAGCCCTGATACCAGATTCTTTTATGAGTAAGTTAAATTGCACCAGTCCTAATACAAATCCTTAGGCAGTGGAGGCTGGTCCGTCAGGGAAAATGAATCACCAACCTATATCCTTTAGCAAAACATGTAGATGCCATTGCATTAACCTGTCAAAAGCCTTTTCCATTTTCAGGATATCTGTATACTAGGGAGATAACCTAAATGAAATCTTTAAATTGTGGAGGATGGAGGAGGTCTACATGGGCTTCCTATTCCTTCTGTTGTCTGTGCATTCAGCATGCAGAGGGCTGATGAAAGCAAGATTTTATTGAGTCCCAAGGAACTCCTCCAGGAGCACACCACCTGTACTAGGACTGTATCAAGCCCTAAATGGTTTTGATTTTAATTTATGCAAGGCAGCCAAGCAGCATAAAACTGCAACGTGGTCTCCGTGCACAGTTGTTTTCCACCAAAGACAAATTAATCATGCTAATGGTCCCACGCATAATTTCCATGGAAGCAAATTAAGGAATGTGTGATCACTATACCATGGCCTTATCTTGTAACCCGCTCCCACCTTCCCTCCCCAAGTCTTCAGAGGCTTAGCTTAAAAAGATACTTCTGCACTGAGATTTGCTTTTATAAGCAAACATTTTCATCTTATCTTATTACAAGCTTTTTTCATGTTTCCTCCTCTGTGAATTGGGAATTCGTACATGCCAAAACATATGTTTTTTAAATAGCAGTAAGCTTTTCATCTCTTCCCATAACGTTAGGGTTGTGTCGTGACCCAGGGCTCAGATCAGTCTGCCCCAGGCAAGGAAGATGATTTCATTTCTGAAGTGGTTCTTGATGTCCCCTACTTCTTCAGAATCCCCATCATCAGGAAAGACCATAAGGCCACCAGCCATTTGCTTTGGCTTAAGGAGGTCCCATTACTTTTTTTTTTTTGAAATATTTTTATTGGGTTTTCACTTTTTATATAGACAAAACCAACACACATAATACCAAGACAATTACAAACAAACAAACAAACAAAACAACAAACATATATAATTCCCAAAAATCTTATTTTCTAACCCTGGTCCTTGACTTCCCCCCACCCCCTCCCTTGCATCCCTATTCCCAAATTTGTATCAGCAAATTGGCATTTCTTCCGTCTTAATATTAGTCCTTTTATAAAAAACAAAAATAAAATTTTCCCTAAGTTGGACCCCAGTTCTCTTCCCTCGATTTCTCATTTTTTCTTACATAATTTTCTTATTACTAAACCCCCTGGTCTTGAGTGTTGTTTAAATTTAATGCTTCCCTCCCTCCCATCCCCGCTTTGCGTCCTTTCCCAAGACATGTCTAAAATAACAGTTTTTAGCCTGGGTTCCGCACATCCGAGGCTCTCAAATCCTTTCCAGTCCCTCTCCGCCGGTTTTGTTGGTAGTCCTTTTTGTCTGTCATCGGGTCTCGAAAGATTTCCTTAACATTCAGTCCAATCAGTCCATAGTCTCTTCCCATATTTAAAGGCAACTGCTGAGGAATCTCCAGTAGGTCTGAGTCTTGATGATAGTCAAAATTAAAGTCTATGTGTAGGCCCCAATTGTACTTCTTTATTTCTGGTTCCTGAGTTCCATAAACTCCCAGGGCCTCCACTTTCGTCTTCTGTATCTTTCGTAGACTTACACTGGATTTAATCCAATAGTCTCCTTGCTTGTGTTCTCCAGATGCCGACTTCTGGTTAGTATTTTCCCACATACCTTGTTCTCTTTCTTGTTTTGTCTTCTCCTCTTCTTTGTTTATTATTTCAAATTCAGCTGTGGGTACTTTCTCGCTCAGATCATCATTACATTCAGCAGGACTACTTATTTCCAAATCCAAGGTCGTCAATTGTTTACTCATAGCTGTAGTCTGCTCCTGTAAGGTTCCCACCAGTGAAAACATCCTTTCGATTTCTCTCAGTATCTTTCCACCCACAGCCATTGTAATTCCACAGAATTCCCCCTAGAGGGAATCTGGTTGCTGGATGATCTTTCCTCCAACAATCCTCTGTCCTGTTATTGTTTCTTTGTTTCCCACAATTTTAATTCAATTGTAACTCCTTTTAATCCGGAGAGGTCTTAAGTAACGATTTTTTCACTGTTGACAGTCCATTTGACAGCTTTGACAGCTGTCAAATCTGCTCCTCTACACAGGCTCCAAAGCAGATCGCTCCCGGGCCCGGGGGGGAGGGTTATTTGCCAGAAAACAAAGGCTCCTTCAACACTCCAATCTCCTACTCAAATTTGCTTTTCTAAATCTTGGAAGTTGCTGTCTTTTTGAAACTCACCCTTTACAGGGTGGGCACTCCAGCTTAGCTCTTATTTCGTTGCTCTGGATTATCTGCAAGGGGGGGGGTGGGGACTTCCTTTTAGCACACCCCCCGGTCGTCTCAAATTCAGAAGGTAAAGATTTTAAAGTTCAGTTCCAGATTACTCACGGGTTCCTTTTTTTCAGTCCAAATTTCAAGGAAGGAAGTCAGCGCTCTCCAGTTATGGCTCGCGGCTTCGCTCAGTGGCGGTAGCGATCGACTCTCAGTGCCGCGCCGTCCCCCGTATCCCCTCCGTAGCCTTTAAAAAGGCTCATTGCGAATCAGGGGGGGCGCTTAAGGCACCCGCCGAGTCCTCAGTCCGCAGGCTTCCGCGCCTGCGGTTTTTAAGGGTCCCCGTGTCGCCGGCACGGCTAAGACCCATCCACCGCTGAGCCGATTCCCTCCGGAGCTCGGAGGGAATCCGCCATTTCCAGATCGCGCCAACCCGGAAGTAAGGAGGTCCCATTACTGCCCCACATTCTGCCTGCTGCTAAATAGCCCATGTATTGGCAAACACTTGTAAATTTTTACCCACTTCTGAGATAATACTGCAGAGGTTGAAGCTTTTCAGCTCTGTTTAATCAGTCTGTGGATGTTGCAGGCGCAAGGCTTCCTCTCATGCCCTTCTCAGCATGTGACAGATATATTTTCATTTAGTTTGTGCCGATTACCAGCTGCAGCTGTTGCGGTGCCATGTGCAGAACTCAAAGCCAATTGGCTTTTTCCATGCTACTGCAAGAGTAGTTTCTGGAGAATTAGTAGTGCCATGCTAAAAGCCCACAGAGAGTACTGCATGTGGCATCAGCATGCCCTCAACTAGCTCATCGCATCACACCGTGGCCAAAAATAGACATGGATTGATTTAAATCTGCAGCTGCCTAGCACTGAGAAGTTCATGAGATAATAGGCTCTCTGTGGCACATCTACAGAAGCTGTCGTAGATTGAAGCTTCTCCCTGTACTTCAGGGAAGGCATTTATTTTTTGATAAAATGCTGGAAGTTGGTCAGTGGAATTGTGATGCTCAGTGATGCTTGTGAAATCATCCAGTGGCCATTGACACATTTTTTAAAACTCTCTTTGATTTGTACCAGACAGATTTACTGAAGGTATTTTGTCACCAAGCAGGTCTAAGGACCACAATCCTTAGCTAACCTGCATGGAAATTAAGTGCAATTCAATTTGATAGGTGTTTCTTTCAAGGAAGCAATCTTTGGTGGGAAGGAAATGTACAAATCTTCCATCCAGTTAAAGACTTCAATCCAGCCTCAATCTTTGTCAGATCAAGTGGTTCGCTTAGAGCTCTCCATGGTGCTGAAACTACCAGCTTGCCTTTCTTTTTCATGGGACTCGTGTCAAGGTTAGGATATGACAAGACAAGCTAGATCAACATATTAAGTCATGAAACTTTGGGCAATTTTACCTAATTATATTGCTATCATCTCTTGTAGCATTCAACCAGTTGTTTGTTTTTAAATTGATTCTCTGTTGGAAAATGCGACAGATGGAGAAGAAAAGGTTCACAGAAGTCCATACAAATAGAATGTCAGTAATGTTTCTATAGTGCAATATCACCTGCATTTATTCACAGTGAAGAAAAAGAGCCACATCAATTCCACATTATCAGAATAGCAAGTTTACTTCTGAAACAAAAGATATAATCCATTAGAGCTGTGTTTTTTTTAAGAGATTTTAAGAGTAAAACCACTTAGTTGCTCTTTGAGACCATTTATGAATCCCCTTCACTTTTTCTACAAAATTATTTGCTGCTCTCCCCCCCCCTTTCCCAGCCTCTGTCCTCTTACCTAGAACCTCAGCCAACTTTGTGATTTCTCCCTGGTTGCCTCATATATAGCAGAAGAGCTGCTTACACGTTTCTTTAGAACTTATGCATTATTGTATTTCAAATGCACATCAGGAATCACCTGTACACCCTGATCCATACAAAACATTCAATACTAGCTAGATAATTAGTGTCTGGAGGTCACTGACTGTGATACGAACATAACGATTTTGCAATACCTTTTCTTCCCACCTGTTGACATATCTGCAGAGCCGAAATGGGTCTGTGATCTTTCTTCATAGCCTCAATTTGTTACCATAATACAGATTGTATCTAGAAAGAGAGAGATATGTACCGGGAGAGATAATAAAGGCCTTCTGCACTGTGTTTTATGGGCTTTTAACCAGCCAAAATAGAACAAAGAAGGAGCTGGTTGGAAATTACAGTGCATTTAAAACATTGTTTGCTATACTGACATTTCAGTTGAAATTAAATGGTGTCTGATCAAGAACCATATGGGGGTGGGGTGGCTTTCCTACATTACGACCGTACCAATAATTAAAAGCAAAGGCCATTTAAAATACTGTGCGTTCCCAATCAGGCTCTGAAAAATCATTATTATTTTGAACTAGAATAAGGAAGCATTCTATAGACACAAGCAAGGATCGACCAGCAAGATGATGCTATGTTTTAGAAAAAAGAATTATACTGCAGAATTTATGCTACTAGTATTGTAGCCAACTTAGCTTTGAGAACACTAGTAGGAACTTTGATAAGGCAAGCAGAGAGCCTTGTAAAAGCACAGGGTTTTGTTTTTTGGTATGTAATAGCCCTTTCACATATTTCCTATTCATTCATTCATTCATTCATTCATTCTCTATTTCCCCTTGCATGTAATGCACGAAAAGTACTTCATGAAGCAAATACCGTATTTTTCACTCTATAAGACACACTTTTCCCCTCCTAAAAAGGGGAAATGTGTGTGCGTCTTATGGAGCGAATGCAGGCTGTGCAGCTTTCGCTGAAGCCAGGAGAGCAAGAGGGATTGATCCCTCTTGCTCTCCTGGCTTCACTTTGCTGGAGAGCCTCTGCGCAGCTTTCCCTCTCTACGCAGCGCCCCTTCAGCAAAGCGGGAGGAGAAATGGAAGGGGCTTCACTTCTCCTGCTGCTTTGCTGAAGGGGCGCTGAGCAGAGAGGGAAGGCTGTGTTAGGTTCTGTTTCCCACTGAGCAGCTGCATGGAGTCACAGGACTCTGTTTACATTCCAGAGACCTTCCAGTCTCACTGGAAAGGAGACGGGATGTGACGTTAGTGGTTTCCTGTTTCCTTTGTTCAGTTGCTCTCTGCTTTCATAGAGAGAGGATGTCTTTTCTGTCTCCGTAGCTTAGAAATAAACTCTTTACAATGTAACCGAAACCTCTCCTCTCTTTCCTGTGCTGGAAACTCTGCTGAAGAATGTGCTTTGGAGCCTTATCAAAGGCTCAGGTCATTAAACACATCGGGAGGCGATTCCGAAGACTCGGGGGAAGAAAATGAACTTTATCAGCTTGGCCGAGTGGAGATCCCGACAAGCTGCACAGCGCCCCTTCAGCCAAGCGGCAGGAGAAATGGAGCCCCTTCCATTTCTCCTCCCACTTTGCTGGAGAGGCGCTATGCAGAGAGAGAGAGAGAGAGAACGAGAACATATTTTTTTCTTGTTCTCCTCCTCTAGAACTAGGTTCGTCTTATGATCGGGTACGTCTTATAGAGTGAAAAATACGGTAGTCAAACTATGGAATTGGCTCCATCAGGAGGCAGTGATGACCACCACCTTGGGTAGCTTTAAAAAGAGGATTTAGACAGCTTCATGAAGGATGACGCCATCAATGCCTACTAACTAGGATGGCTGGGTTCTACCTTCCCTGTCTGAAGCCTCTGAATGCCAGCTCCTGTGAATCGCCAGGGGTGAGAGTGCCCAGCTGTGCCCAGTTGCTGCATTGGGGCTTCCCATTGACGTCTGGCTGGCTGGTAGTGTGAGATCAGAATGCTGGACTCAATGGGCCATTGGCCTGATCCAGCAAAGACTTATATTCTAAAGGTCACTTATTTTCTAGTTGGACCGTAATTTGTAAAAACTGCCAACTTGTCCCCCCCCCCCTTAACAGGAAATAGAACTTTTCTCTAGTATTCTTCTCCCAAAGGCAGCTGTAAGTCAGTGTCACCTTCAGTTCTTGCATTTTTTTAAAAAAAAAGTTATAATCTGGGTGAGTGGGTAGCAGAACTTAATAGCCGTGGGAGAGACGGTGTCCTGGAAAATGTACTGCAGATTCTAATCCATACATGCAATTACTTTTTGTTCACCTTTTCCTACAAAGTGCAACAGGTTTTAATGACTTAAGAAACAAGAACTGAGGGACAATACAAGGCTGATGCTGACACCCCCCCCCCGAAATACAGTGAAATAATGGTAGTGTTGGATAACTTCATTTTCTAACACCAGAAATCCCCATCTCTCCAACTGCATTCTGTCCTGTAAATGCTACCCTGGGGTTACATTTCTAATTCCTCCTTGCTTTTTCCCATTAAACCTATGCAGATAAAGGAGCTTTCCTGAATGTCACCCAGACTTAAATTTAAACAAATCCTTCTGGAATGTGTTGAGTCATCGGGCCCTAAATTGCTGAAAGTATGCATTTGTTTGCAGAGGACAGGAATATTTACCTTAAAATTAACTATGGCTTTGATTCATGCAGTGCTCAATACCCATCCCTGCCCAGCCAAAATAATAAACAGTGCTATCAGCTCTTGACGGAAAAATACGGTCCATCAGGGGAAAGAGCGATGAAGGCGATGTCTGAGTACCCCCCCTCCCAATCATGTCATCATCCAGCCACAGGTTGTCAGACCTGATAATACAGATTGTTTGCTTGGCTGTGCAAGGTTCCAGTGTATGATCCTTACGTCCAGGATGCAATGTGACCCTCTTCTGCAGTGGCCATTTTTAATCCCAATTCCTCTTACTGAATAGAGGTCATGTGTTAGCTTATGTAATTTCTCCAATGTAACCCTACTGCAGTTTCACAAACTTAAGGAAATCTGTTCCTTCGTCATTGCTTAAAGCAGTGTTGAGCTTCTCTAAACCTTATGACCCAGGACCCCCAGAATGGCAAGAAGTCTCTTATATCTTCACATGTTCCTGGTGAGCTCAGCACTCAGGACTGAGATGTTGTTGTTGTTTAGTCGTGTCCGACTCTTCGTGACCCCATGGACCAGAGCATGCCAGGCACTCCTGTCTTCCACTGCGTCCCACAGTTTGGTCAAACTCATGCTTGTAGCTTCGAGAACACTGTCCAACCAACTCGTCTTCTGTCGTCCCCTTCTCCTTGTGCCAACATGATCTATCCCAACATCAGGGTCTTTTCCAGGGAGTCTTCTCTTCTCATGAGGACTGAGATTACAGTTCATCTAATCTTGGAATCCTCCCTATATCAAGGTTTTACAATATCTCCAGTGGACAGAACCACACACAAGTTCTGTGCACTATGTCCCTGCTAAAACCAGCTTTCCTCCTAAGGGAGTTTCTCTCACTCCTCAGCCCTTCATTCCTTCTTTGGGGAGGTGTTCGCATGACACACCTACACACTGCAGCCCACACACTAGCGTGTCACGGCACACAATCTGGAAAGCTCTGCACTAGCCAAAGCAAAACATGTTTGGAATCTCCCACATGCTAAATTAATTGTGCTCCTTTCCCATATCTGCCCCAGTCCAGCAAGGAAGACCCATATGCAGAAGCAGGCTGCCACTTGTGCTGCAGATGAGCATAAAGACAGACATCAGACCACATCTGCCTTGCAATTATAATTCAAGGCCAACTGAACTGTTGGGATAAATATTTAAAATGGATGTGTATCTCCATCTCCAGCTTGCTCATTGTTGCATAAGACCAATTGCAAATAGCCAGAGCTGGATCAAGCCATAGCTTTTAAAATATTTTTTTACCGCTAAAAAGTGCTAGGATAGTGGTACGGAGAGCTACCAGCTGTGGAATCCATTCTTGCCTTTCTAGGGGCTACAGATTGCATATTCTAAAGGGACAGCAATATTGGATAAACCCAGGTTAAACCATCAGCCCCTGGAAAGTTCCTTCAATAATTCCTTTTTGTTACTGTTTTGCCTTTGGTGTGTTTTGTGTGTGTGTGTGTGTGTGTGTGTGTGTGTGTGTGTGTATAAATAAAATATTGCTTTAGCATTTCAAATTGTAAGGCAACAGGAGTATATTGGCAGAAAGGTAGTATATAATTGTAATAAATGTGTGAATACTGTAGGGGACATTTCTTGAAACTGGGGGTTTAATGGATTATCTGTTTTTAGTAATATTGTTTGGTTTATTACGAGTCACAGTCCGTTTCATGCACTTCAGATGTAGTCTTTCAAAAGTGTACTTCTGCTGCAGGGATAAATTGGTATGCCGCTGCTTCTGATGCCTGCGATAGGAATCTGTGGCTTATAAATATTTGAAGTAAAATAAATATTTCATTTTCCCAACCCTGGATAATCTGTATTTCATAACTGGGGGAAAGCAATTATTTCCACAGACGGCATATTCATCGCTTTGTGATGTGTGAGATATAGTTATGAGGATATTGTCTGTCATGTGACCTACGTTGTCCCTCTCTCTCACCCTACTATTACTTTGTGGTTTTTAAAACTGTGTTGTTGTTTTTAACACTTTGATGACATATTGTGTGTGACTCCTGCACAAAATGGCTCATGTAGCCTCATCCGTAGGGGGCTAGCCCCCCTCCATCCATTGTATATATCAATATATTGTGTGTGAATGGGATTTGCAGGACTAATGAGCATATAGGCTAAAATATGGTAGCTAACAGCTGATAATATAGATACGGGGGGAGTCACCTGAACTCACACTAGCTTGCAAGGCAAAGCACATAGCTTAGGAGAAGTAATGGAATTATTAACCCTTACCCTGTACTGCAGATTTTCTTTTCTATTCGCCCCTCCTTTCTTTGCTTCCAATATGTGACTCCTCCCTCCATTTAATTTCTTTCCAAAAGGCAAGTATGCTATGCGGGACCTGGTTCACCGGCTTCCAGGAGGTAACAACAGCAACAGTTCAGGAAGCAAGGCCATGTCTGATGATACCGTCACTGCTATTTGTTGCACCCTGCATGAAGTCATCACGAAAAACATGGAGAATGCCAAGGCCTTACGGGACGCAGGAGGAATCGAGAAGCTTGTTGGCATTTCCAAGAGTAAAGGAGACAAGTACGTTTTGCAAATCATCTCGTGCCTATTAGCTATAATTTAATTAGTGCCTGTCTGCACTAATGATTTCCTGGAGAACTGTCGTTTATCATGTGTTAGTAAGCTTGACAGTTGATGAAGAAAAGGTGTGGGGGGGTAGTAGGTGGATAATTTCATATCAAAGCAGCTGACTATTGTCATCTGAGGCATGTTATTTATCAAGAGTAGCTTATAGTTTAGCCTATATCTGCACTCGCTAGTATTACATGAAGGGATTATAATTGCTAGTATGGGAACAAATTTATTGTTAAGAAAGTACATTCTCAATTAATTGCAGTTGTTGTTGTTTCTCAAGAGCGCATTCCCACCATAAAAGAGAAAAGAGGGTTATGCCAGGTACTGGAGTCAGGTACAAATCCCAGAAATGGAAAAGCGTAGGTTATTTTCAAAGGAAATTTGAAAGACCCAAGTCCACCATACCTCTCATAAAGTGCTGACTGAATTTACAATTATCAACTGCTTCCTTGAGATTCCAGTTACTCCTAAATATGTTTCCTCTTCCCTTTTCTTTCTTTTTTCTTCAACAGGCACTCACCAAAAGTAGTGAAGGCAGCATCTCAGGTCTTAAATAGCATGTGGCAGTACAGAGACCTGAGAAGTCTCTACAAGAAGGTAAGATTTATTTAAATTCTTAAAATTAGTATCTCTTGGGGTGGGTGGGGGGTGCGTTTTAGAGCAAAATCAGCAATGAGCCAAATATTGGAAATGCTGGCGTAAATGCAAGTTTCTGCCTACTTTTGCACGCCGTGTGTGACTGATTATGCAAGAGGCACCATTTCAAATTTCACTGGGGGATGTGGGGCAAAACATTTCCAGTAGGGGAAGGATATTTCGCTAAGGTCCGAAGACTGGTTCACCGATACGTTTGAAGGTCAGTTATATGAGAAGCAGTATATCTTTAAAGCATTTATTTCGCTAGCCACAATGGCTGTGTTCAGCCTCTACTTTTAGAGGGGAGATTGCCATTGCATTCGGGTCCTATTTTTGGGCATCACATTGGCCACTACGGATGGGATTTTAGGTCTGATCTAGTTAGGCTGCCCTTATGGTCCTACATTCTTACGTTTCATAATAGCTGCGGGGATGTTATAACCACAGAACTGTCACTCTTGTAGAAAAGAGAGGTCAAGGAGGAAAGAGCCTTTGCTGTCCCTGCCTAGTGCACAGGCCCATTTAATAAACAAGTACCATACAGTCAGGGACTGAGCAATGAATAGCTCAGTCAGTAGAGCATGAGACTCTTAAGGTCGTGGGTCCACGTTGGGCAAAAGATTCAAACATTGCAAGGGGTTGGAGTAGATGGGACCCCCCCCCCTCCTCAGGGTCCCTTCCAACTCTACAATTCTGTGATTCTGTTGTCAGTCTGTACAACCAGTGAGTTGGCCAGGTGTGGGCACTCCTGAGAGACAAATACCATATTTTTCGCTCCATAAGACACACTTTTTTCCTCCTAAAAAGTAAGGGGAAATGTCTGTGCATCTTATGGAGCGAATGCACAGGGTGGCAGAGGGATTCCTCGGCTACCACTGCAGTCGTGAGCTGAGGGATGCCTCTGCAGCCGGAGCCATGACTCCCGTCCGTCGCTTGCTGTGAAGCCATCAGAGCAAGAGGCGCTGCGCTGCTATCACTCTTGCTGTGCTGACTTCAGCAAGAGCGATAGCTGCGCAGCTTGCTCTGCTGGCTTCACAGCGAAGCGGGATGAGGGACAGACGGGAGCAAGCAAAGCGAGAGTTGCTTACATGGCTTCTGTCCCGCTTTGCACAGCTCTCACTTTGCTTGTCCATCCCTCCTCCCGCCTCGCTGTAAAGCAAGCAAAGCACCTGTCCCAGTGTCTCCTCCTCTTCTTGCTCCGGCATCACTGCGCTTTACAATGAGGTGGAAGGAGGGATGGGCAAGCAAAGTGAGAGCCACGCAAAGCGGGAGAGAAGCTATGTAAGCGGCTCTCGCTTTGCTTGCTTTAAAACAAGAAAAGCGAGAGCCGCTTACATGCTGTGCGCAGAATATTTTTTTTCTAGCTTTCCCCCTCTAAAAACTATGGTCAGGTGCGTCTTATGGAGCGAAAAATACGGTGCATATTATTCTCCTAAGTGGCTTAGAACTCATATATTTGCTCGGAATAAATTCATAAAGCACATGCTACATGGATAGAAACTTTTCAGGTAGTCCAATTAGAAGCAGCAGCAAGCCATTTTGGGGGAGGCATCATCCATTAGCAACTTCTAACAGTTTTAAGTGCTATGCTCCTTTACATATTTGCCTACAGGCATTTCTTTAAGACCATTCAGAAGTGGAGGAGGGTCTCCTTTAGGACCCTCTTTTGTCTGCCACCCCCGTTTCCGGGGTGGGGGTGGGGGGGGCAAGCTATGAAAATGTCTCCACTCACTGTTTTGCCGGCAGGCTGTTTTTAGAGCCTCAGATTGGCTCAGAAAATGGTAAGAATTGTTTACAGGGCTTTTTCTTAATAGTTCAATTTCTTACCAAGTCCATCAGAGGTGAGTGGGGCCACGTATTCTTCCCATCTCTAAATAAGACCAAGCAGTTGTCTAATAATCTGCACAAGAAAGTAATGCTTTTCTTTAATAAAATGTGTGTTGCGCTAGTAGTGTTGGTAAACAAAAGGGATTTTGAAAACAATTATCCACAGCTTGAAAGGATTACTTTTGCACTTGAAGAGAAGAGGGGCTTTGCTTCTATTCTATATTAGCACATTTATAAGATGCTGAACTGTAATGCGAGATTGCCTGGCTTCATGAATATGCACTATTAGAAGGGCATAAACAAACAACGAGTTTCCTTAAAAGATCTTTAACACAAAAGTAACATAATCAGTACAATATTTTCTCCAGTGTGCATGTATATATACTGGAAAGGAAGCTCATCCTCTGTGTTTACTAATGCCCTCCATTTTCCCAAGGCAAGATTGGATTAAGCTAGGAACAAAGAGGCCAATACTACCAGAGATGAGAAAACGATGCAAGGGGAATAATAGTGGCACAATGATACCAGTTTTTTTTAAAAAAAACAGGTATCCTACCAGTCAAAAGAAAACTTTGAAGGCAGCTAATAGCGCAGACGCGGGTGGCGCTGTGGGTTAAACCACTGAGCCTAGGGCTTGCTGATCAGAAGGTTGGCGGTTCGAATCCCCGCGACAGGGTGAGCTCCCGTTGCTCGGTCCCTGTTCCTGCCAACCTAGCAGTTCGAAAGCACGCCAAAGTGCAAGTAGATAACTAGGTACTGCTCCGGCGGGAAGGTAAACAGTGTTTCAGTCCGCTGCTCTGGTTCGCCAGAAGCAGCTTAGTCATGCTGGCCACATGACCCGGAAGCTGTACACCAGCTCCCTCGGCCAGTAAAGCGAGATGAGCGCCGCAACCCCAGAGTCGGCCACGACTGGACCTAATGGTCAGGGGTCCCTTTACCTTTACCTTTATACCTGACTACTCAGAAGTAAGTTCCATTGAGTTCAGTGGGAATTGCTCCCATGTAAGTGGGTATAGGATTGCAGCCCAAGTGGCCAAAATTATTTATGCAAGCCAGGGAAATGAGCAGCAGAATTGCAGGCAATTTCAGACTCCGTGTAAAAAAGTGCAAATAAGGCACATTTACCAGTTTGCTTGTTAACACAATTGCAGCTTCACATGTTTTGGGGTTCATGGTAGAAACCTTAACGAAAACTCACTGTGTTATAGCAGCAGGAGGAGGAGAGAAGGCAGTGTCAGAAGTTAAAACGAAAGGGGTTGAAAATAAAACCGCAATCTGGTGCTGATGCATACATTCATTGTAGAATGAATATATTGGTCATCCTGTGTTTTTTTAAAAAGGATACCATACCTAAGCGGGAAAAGGCAGCTAAAATAGTCAAGAGGTGGAGCATTCTTGTTAGGAAAAATAACATTTCTAACTAAGAGAGAATATGATAGAGGCTTTTCAAATTATAAATGGCATGGGGAGAATGAAGAGAGGGAAATTAGTGCTCTTCCATAACACAAGTTCATTGAACAAAACAAATAGGTAGTACGTTCAGCATAAACTCAAGAAATTATTTCTTCAGACAATGCATAATTACCTACCAGAATATGTGGTGACTTTTAAAAAGGGTTGGGAATGTAATGGACTTATGTACCACTATTGGCCTAGATAGCTAAAAGAAAACTCTATGCTCAGGGACAGGACAGGTCCAATTGTAAGGTGCTGGGGAGAAGCAGGGGATGGCTCCAAATTTAGGCTTTAGTTCTATACTCACTGATCAGAAGGCTGTGTGTTCATATCACACCAGGGTCAGGATTCTGACTTTGGGACACGGGTGGCACTGGGGGTTAAACCACAGAGCCTAGGACTTGCCGATCAGAAGGTCGACGGTTCGAATCCCCGCGACGGGGTGAGCTCCCATTACTCTGTCCCAGCTCCTGCCTACCTAGCAGTTTGAAAGCACGCCAGTGCAAGTAGATAAAGAGGTACCGCTCCGGCGGGAAGGTAAACGGCGTTTCCATGCACTGCTCTGGTTCGCAAGAAGCGGCTTAGTCATGCTGGCCACATGACCCGGAAGCTGTATGCCGGCTCCCTCGGCCAGTAAAGCGAGATGAGCGCCGCAACCCCAGAGTCGGTCACGACTGGACCTAATGGTCAGGGGTCCCTTTACCTTACCTATACCCACCTGGGAGGAAAACCCCGTTGAACACTGTGGGACTTCCTTCTGAGTAGGCATGCACAGGATTGCTCTGCAAGTTTAACCCATTGAAGGATTAGCGGATTAGTGCTATTAGAGGCTTTTAGCGGCTTATCTGCTGATCGGGTCAGCTGATAAGCGGCTTAGCGCTATTAGCGGCTTATCTGCTGATCGGGTCAGCTGATAAGCAGCTTAGCACTATTAGCGCTATTAGTGGCTTTTAGCTGCTTTTAGCGGCTTATCTGCTGATCGGATCAGCTGATAAGTGACTTAGCGGCTTAGAAAAGGGGGGGGAGGGGGGGAAAACCAGCAGGAACTCGCAAGACATTGTCGTCTTGCTAAGCAAGCCCATAGGAGATTCGTTTTGCAAAGCACCTCCAAAACGGAAAACTCTTTCGTTTAGCGAGTTTTCCGTCTTGCGAGGCATTCGTCTTGCGGGGCACCACTGTATCTTTGTTTCAAGTTTATCCCTATATTGTTAAGAGTTCATTAAATAAGAATGAATAAATTCCTGCCTCCCAGAGTGAGAATGAAGCAGGGGTTGTTTCCAAGGGTTATGCCTGGTATCTTCAGATGTGGATGGGTGGTTGGGGCAGGATAGTGCCCTTAGCATACCTCTGTGGGGATTGGACATAATTTGGACTGTAAGGCTGGATGAATACCATTTATTCATGTGGGGCATATCATTAATTGTCATCAGCTCTGACCAAGTTAGAGATGTTTTAGTAGTTTCTTTTTTTAAAAAAGGGTACGTACTGAATATTTTCTAATTTGAACATTCACTTCAAAAGTAGCACATTTTATTATTTATTATTTATTTGATGCCGTTGAATACTGAAAAATTACCTTGCCAAACATTCATCTGATCTTCAAGTTGCTCGGTGCTCTTTTGTTCCCCTGGCTTCTGCTTCTCTGCACAATTTTCTTCTCATTCCCCACCTCCCTCACTGTGCTTGGCCTTATTTGCCCCTCACGCTGCAGTCCTTTCAGCTCAGAGGTAATGCACTCTGTCAACAGGTCCTACCTGCTAATAGGTGGGCAGCCACATTCTGAACCAGTTCAAGTTTCCAAACAACCTTCAAAAGCTATGTCCTGTAGAATATTTTGCAGAAATTCAGCCTGGACATTACCATGGCGTTCATTAGTGGCAAGGTCATCATTCTCCAGGAGCAGCCATGGCTAGCTTTCCAAGCTAAGTTGGGGGAAAACATTCCTAACTGACTCCCTTTTGGGATTTAAGGAGCACAGCTGGGTATAGGAGCAACCCAAGACTGTTCAGCTGATCCAGGGATCAGTGCTCACTTGTTTAGAACAGTATAGCCACCAACTGTGTCAATCAGACCTTATCACCAACAGCATCTCTCTCTAGTCTGGACTGGTCTTAAGTTTATTCATCCTAATCAAGCCCATTACTAACCCCAGAACCGTGGTTGCCTCACCTGGTTCCACTGAAAAGTAGGGATAAAATTGCATCATTCACACACCATGGATATTTTACCTCAGGTATCATCTCGGTTGTTTCCCACAGGTTTTTAAATCACACTTGAGGCATAGCGTGTGAAGTCTTTCACCTATGTACAGTGGTGCCTCGCAAGACAAAATTAATTTGTTCCGCAAGTTTTTTCTTCTTGCGAGTTTTTCGTCTTGCGAAGCACGGTTTCCCATAGGAATGCATTGAAAATCAATCAATGCGTTCCTATGGAGACCGTCCGGGGACAGAGGCGACCTGTTTTAAAGCAAGGGAAGGGGCAGCGGGGAGAATCGCTTCTCCCCGTTGCTGCCCCTTGGTTCAAAAGGGGTCCGGGGTGCAGGGGCAAGCTTCGTTTTGCGAAGCAAGCCCATAGGGAAATTCGTCTTGCGAAGCAACTCGAAAACGAAAAAACCTTTTGTCTTGCGAGTTTTTCGTCTCGCGAGGCGTTCGTCTTGCGGGGCACCACTGTACTTCATCAGTGGGCACGTTTACAATATTACCCATGAGATGTCTGGCTAATACATTACTTCTGTGGTATGGCAGTCATGTTCATTGAAGAACTACAAGGGAAGAAAGCTTTGCATGTAGTTCTTGTGAAGCAGGAGCAGAGACGGCAGCAATCCAATTTTAGGCCTAGAAAGAACTATTTTATTCCTATGATAAAAGACTAATATTCCTTAGGCATATATTGTTTGGATTGTGCACCTTGGAATATATAGTGTTTTAGAGTAGGCTGCACTGAATTTTTTTCTGCCATAGAAGTGCATCTGCAGCAATGGGATCTATTTCTGTTTGTAATTTAAAAGTGTTATAATTGTGCAAAAAAAAAATGTGGCCTAGATCCCATATTTCTATATCACTGTAAAAAAAAACTCATTGAAATAAATGATTGATTGACTGACTGATTGATTTATGGCAGCGGGTGGCCCCAGACTTCAGAGTGGCTGAGGACAGAGGATTTTCACCTACCAATCATTCTGAGTCATGGCACGCTCAGCAAACCCTCTCCCAGAATCAAGAAACCAGAATCTATTCCCAAACCCAGGTATTCTGGCTGTCAGCTGACCAGTCTTGAATTGTGATTTTTTTATTTTATTTAAGTACTTATTTATTTACTTATTTATTCTAAAATTTAAATGCCACCAACAATGCCTCACATAGTGTCTAACAAATAAATTATTAACACAATTAAAACGTTAAATGATGTTGAATGCATACCTAGATTTGCATCTGAAAGAGCACTGAAGAGTTTATTTAAATATTAGTATGAACCCGAGTGCAAATGCAGAAAGCATTGTGTAGAATATTTTTTAACATCATTTGCAACACTGGCCAATTTTTTTCCACCTCCTGCATGTGGGCAGTGGCATTTTCCACTCTCATGCTATTGTTTACTGACAGTGAGGCAATTGTAACTATAAAGGAAGACAGTACAAAAAGAGGGTGGGATAGATCCTTTTTCTAAGAAATCCATCCATGTTATTTGTGTATATCTGTATTCTGAAATTTCCTCATAACTCAGTGCTTTGTTAGTTAGCAGAGAAAATTCTTTTAGTCAAGCGTTTTGTTTTGTGAACTAGAATTTTTCTCCCTTTTGATAATATGGTATGAATAGAAAGTTTACTTGTCTAATTTGATCCTCGAGACATGCAATAAAGACTAAAACACGGGGCAGAGTTATAAATAGTGACTTACGTGCCAAGGCCCCATGAACTGCAGTTCCCCAGTGCTTAATAAACACACTGGCACAAGTATTTAGGTTTATGAGCTCAAATAGACCACAACTTTATTGGTTACAGATGTGAGCGGTTTGGCTTAGGCATTGGGTGAAGCCAACTCCCACCCGTCTGCAGGGAGTCCATCTAAGGTTAAACCACCAATAGGGGGAGCCCTATTGCTTACATCAAATAGTGGCACCCCAAGGGGTCCCCACTGAGGTTGTGGCATGGCCCCAGCCCACGTCCAGACAGATAGGATTCACACACACCCCAATACCTTTAACAGGATACCCTTAATGAAGAAAGGCAGGCGAAAGCTATAACCTCCCCTCCAAAGGCTTCCCCAATGCCTAATCTCACAAAGTTGTGACGATAGCTACAAGGTAGGTGAAAACCAAATGACTGGCGCCCATTTGCCAAGTGGAAAAAATTTATACCCAGCCCCAACAATATGGCAGCCAGCATTTGTCCATAGCAAGATTGTGTCAGAGCAAAGCATGAAGAGAGAGTCGGTGGGTTGGGAGATCCAGCGAAAGGGTGAGAGAGGTGGGCCCCCTGGCCGTGGCGTGGTTAAATTTCTATGGCCACGCCCCTATCAATGCTGATTGGCTAGGGGGCATCAACTTCACACACCCCATGCTGGATCACTGCAGGCCCCTTGGGTGCCCAGCCGCAACACTGCCCACCAAAAAAGGTGAGTGGACATACACTATTAGCAGTCATGTGCCAAATAGAACAGGAAGTGTACTCCCTTGTCTCTCAAGACAGACGGATTATTATTATTATTATTATTATTATTATTATTATTATTATTATTATTTACTTATACCCCGGTCATCTGGCCTGGCGTCCCCAGTCACTCTGGGCGGTTCCCAACAGAATATTAAAAACACCATAAAACATCACACATTAAAAACTTCCCTAAACAGGGCTGCCTTCAGATGCCTTCTCAAAGTCAGAGAGTTGTTTATTTCCTTGACATCTGATGGCAGGGCATTCCACAGGGCGGGCGCCACCACCGAGAAGGCCCTCTACAGGATGCCAACAACTGTAGTATTTGTCACCTCAGGTCCTCTTGTCTTCTTCAAGCATTCAGTTAGAATGCATGGCAACGTGGTTGGCTCCCTCCATGACCCATTCCCTGGGCAACATATGATCAGGACTAGTCTGAAAGGAGCTTACTTATACATAGATATTTACAAACAGGAAGACCCTGGTCAGTTTTGAGGAACCTGCGGCTCCCTGTCATCCCTGATCATTGTCTGTTCTGGGCACTGGAACACTTCAGTGTCAGGCAAGTGGCCAGATTTCAAAAGTAGACCATGGCTACTCTCTTTGAGTTGCTCAACCAAGAGTCAAACCTAATGCCAGCCCGTATTTAGCTCTGGTCTGGCTGATGTGACACAGTACTCCACTTTGGCTATTAGCTTCAGTGGAGGTGGAAGGGACACATTTTACAATGCAGCAAAGATCCAACTAGCAGCCAGAGAGCTGCCGTAGGACTGCAAGGAATAAGGGGCCAGATCCTGCTCCCAGAGTCCCTGATTAGAGTCTCCTAGCATCTTGCAGAAAAGCTGCAGGTACTTTTTTTTATGTAGATAGGCCTTTGCAAAGAACAACAACACACACAATATTAAAGAAAAGTAAAACCACTGGGTTTCCTCCCCAAAAAACTAAATTCTCTTGCTTCCAGTTAGTCCTGCTAATTAGTACTTTGTTTTTAATAGAAGTTGCAAGTCTGATTTATTTTATTCATTATGAGACACATTCAGCCCTCACCAAAGAATGCTTCCATTGATTTGGCTGTAATGAGAAAACAGCTCTCAGTGGTTTTGTGTTAAATTATCAGATGTAAAGTCTACATCACAGTGTACATAATGTATTCAGAATGGAACAATGCCATAAGTGCACTATGAACACTTTTTCTGCTGCAGCAAAGATATATATATTTCAGTAAGAAGAGCATTCATTGTGTATTGATATGCCTTTTAAATTTTTAGAGATATGAACCCTATATTTCTATCGTCGTTTCACGATAGTTAATTATTTTCTTTGTTTGCTAGGGCTATATTGTAATATAGCAATTTTAATCATCTTGCATCATAACTCGGCAGGGGAGAAGTATGTAGTTAGCCTGGTTTCATCTTCAGCATCCAGTTCTTGTAAATCAGCCTCTGC
Organism: Podarcis liolepis; assembly: GCF_965112155.1. Lineage (NCBI taxonomy): Eukaryota > Metazoa > Chordata > Lepidosauria > Squamata > Lacertidae > Podarcis > Podarcis liolepis. The sequence continues at coordinate 79,387,824 of NC_139560.1, read as the reverse complement.
AATGGTGACACCAACATTAAGCAGAACAGACCCTGATTTGTCTCTCAACATACAGCTCAGAAAGCTTGCAATGCAAATAACTGGTTGAAACCAATATATTCAGAATAGCAAGTGTGAGTGACTACACGAATACCAACTCTGCGTGACTGCACATTTGAAAAGTGTATCTAGAAATTGTTAACCTCAGTTTTTGCAGAGGGTGCTTTCTTGGGGCAGAGGTCGATTTAGGGGAGAGCAACCGGTTCGCCCACGCTGGACTCCAAGCCAAGAGGCCGTTGCAGGGAGCACTACAACAGTGACTTTGAGTGAGAGGTGAGGGGCCTGAATTTTGGCGTCACACAGGGTGCCACTGAAATTCAAAAGCTCCAACTCGGCCACTTGGGATCCCTTTTTTAAAAAATGTTCCACAGTGGATCGCATAAGGGAAATATTCTATAGGTCTCCATTCTGAAAATCCAATTCACTCAGACCATGTTAGCCTAAATCTCAGTCCTTCAGTTTAACTAGATTATGATTTAGGCTGATCATCTCTCTAAAATTTTCTATCTGAACGTTAAAACATAGCATAAGCAATTACTCATTTGTCTTTCCAAGTGGTATTTCTGCCAGCCTCCTTGAATCTTTTATTCTGGATGACAACACTACAAAAGAATCTTTAAAACTGATACACTATACTGTCACTTTTTGAACATTTATCACAACTTAAAAGATTTACAGTGCAAAACTGGAGACTTCCTTTTGTGTCTTCTGTGTGCCATTTATTGGGCTAAAGCTGGTTTCACCTGCACCAGGTGAATTAAAAAGTTATGCCATATTGTGGGTGGCCAACCCTGTAGGGTGACTGCCCTAGTTTCACTGAGAGTGAAAACTTGGGGCCCAAACAGAGTGGGCTGTTTATGCCACAGAGTCAAACTTACAGAGTCCCATCTACCTTCCCAACACTGTTCGGCTGCCTAACTAGGTTGCGGCAGTGTTGAGAAAGGAGCTGCATATATAGTAAAGATCAGCACACTAGGGTGTCATTTAATTAGACTTGTCACTTATGAAAAACCATGTGAATTGCATTATCTATGGGCAGCTTCATCGCTTAATAATTGCACCATTTACTTACATATGCCATTGAGCCGTCACAGGTGAAACATCAGAAGCAGGATTTTCATACCCTCACTGTGACACAGTGCTTTCCAGTGGAGTTGGGTCACACATTAAGTTGTGAGTCATCAGGTGCTGGGTGACGAGGAAGTGATGCTCATAGTGTCGTGAATTAGCCCTGTGTCTTGCTTTCACATACCAATTTAGTGTGGGTGCCCTTAAAAACAGAATAGGTTCTCATTGTGATTATGGGTAGAATCCACAAAAGGCTACTGGCATACAGATCTCATTGAAGTCCTTTTCCTGGAGGCAGGTTTTACGGATTGTCCCAAATGTGAGTCAACACACAAATGATGACAGTATAAAGGAGTGGGTGATCTGGCCTAGTGACATTTCTTTCTGCTTTGAATGCAAAATCACTAATCAAAGGCTCTTTCACAAACAAACTCCGGAAAATTCAAGCCTAATAATTATGTCTATTTATTTTTCTTATCTTATCTTAACATAGCATAGCATATTATCTTCAGAATGAACATTTAAATAAGTAAGGTAAATCTAAGCTACAAGTGTGTTTTAAGGCTGCTTTTTAAAAAACAACAACTACCAAAAATTGTATTATTTAAAGACCTCCAGATGTAGTGAACATTTTCTAATTCACTTCCATAATCTCCAGTGGCTTCTATACATTTCTGAAAGCTACATCATTTATTCTGCCTGCTTACATGCAGATTTAGGACCACAACAAATTTCAGGGAGCTTTTCACAGCTTTAGTTATTAAAAGGTCCTATCTTTGCAGACAGTAGTGTAGCTTTTGATCTTTCTGTAAAGAAAGACAGACAATTCTCTGTACAGCACAGCACCTCAGTCTGAGTAATTGACTGACAACCTTGCTTTTGAAGTTCGTTATTTAACTAAGTCTCAAAACTTGCTCCAGGCAAGAGAGAGAGAGAGTCAGAGGTTTCTGAAGGGCTTGTGTAGGTCAAGGCTGCTCTAACTTTCTAGTCCATTCAGAAGTACAGTGCCTTTGGAGAAGATTTCTAATGTTTTTCAGCCAGTACCTTCAAATTACGATGATTCCTTCATAGCCCACCAGCTCAAACCTTTCCAAAGGTTTCACAGTACAAATAACATCTTGCACCACAATGCTTCCCCCCTGGGCAAATGGTGAATTTTGTATGGTCTACACTGACTCACAGTACTTCTCCAAGGTTTCAGCCAGGAGTCTTTCCCAGGAGTTGGAAAGCCAGGGGATGCAGAGGGCTAGCTTGCGCTCACCCCTTTGTATCTCACGAAAATGGGTCACACAAGTGAATCCTCAATATGCCCTTATGCCCCGACCCTTGTAAAAGCTTTTGCATGTAATGGACCTGTGAGCCAGCCCCAGGTACAAAAGCAAAACTGCTGCCAGAGCCCCTTAGCTGGCACAAGGCTGTGCCCACAGTAGGAGCAGAGGAGATATCTTGTATTGCCATTCAAGTCGTACTCTTAAGCTCAGAGACGTGAAGTTGCATTGCTGTCATGCTATCGTTTCCAGCTCCCTTTGCTGATATTCCCCTACCACGGTACAATAAAGCCAGGCATAATGCCTAGTTATTTCCTGCTCTTAAGGGAAATTAAACAAAGTGACCAGTGCATATAGCTGGAGAACATGAATTCTGCCAGAACCATCTGAGTGAGTCAATGATAAGCTGCTAGTTTCAGTTCTTTCATATTCAGCGTAATCTAGTTACACACTTGTTCAAGAAACAGCTCTGGGAATAATGGCTTATTGGTTTTCTTGCTCACAATTTGGGGGAGGGGGGGAGCCGGCTGCTGTTACCTGAATACAGATATAGAAGTTTTTTTGTGATCCTGTTTTTATGGCTGCTGCTTTAGTTCATTTAATCAGAGGTGAATCAACTAAAATTGTAATCACAGATTAAACTTGTGCCCTTGAATTAAACAGTGGGGAGGTGGACTTGCACACACCTGAGCAGGCTACACAAAAACACACACTCTCTTTTTTGTGTACCAAGATTAATACTAAAAAGGGCTTTCCTTCCAAAAATGAGTGATAATCAGATTAATAAACAAAGGCTATCTTACACTTAACAGAAATGGGACTTTGTTCTCTAGATACTCAAAATATGCGCCTGTGCCATTGGATAACATGCACACTTATTAAACTTGCATTAACTCACCCTCTAGCTTTAATTTAGTTAATTGGTTAATCAACTAAAACATATCTAACTAGCTGACAGCCCTGCTTTGTTCCCTCTGATGTAGAATAGAATTTAAATTTTATTAGGCGCATCTGTGACAGTTGCTATACAGTGTGGTGTAGTGGTTAAGAGCGGTAGTCTCGTAATCTGGGGAACCGGGTTCGCGTCTCCGCTCCTCCACATGCAGCTGCTGGGTGACCTTGGGCTAGTCACACTTCTTTGAAGTCTCTCAGCCCCACTCACCTCACAGAGTGTTTGTTGTGGGGGAGGAAGGGAAAGGAGAATGTTAGCCGCTTTGAGACTCCTGAAGGGGAGTGAAAGGCGGGATATCAAATCCAAACTCTTCTTCTTCTATACCATTAAATGAAATCCTTTCACTACTTGCTCAGAATGCCAAGTGTACACTTGAAAGGTCAAGGTGCCCTCAATTCCTCTGTGGAAAATGACATAGGGGTTGCAGGAGGATGTTGGAGTCCGTGAAAACCCTTCTTCCTCCAGCTGGAGCCTCTGCTAGATCAAAGCTCCTAGAAAAAGAGCCCTTCTGTTCTCAGTAGGTCAATCTTTACTCCAACCCTGGTCATCTCTATATGCGATAAGCTGCTCTCAGTCTATGCCTAATATTCATAGCTTCCATACATAGCATAATCCCACCTTTGGAACCTTGAAAAAGAACTGGAACAAGTTCACTTAGCTGTAACACATTATTATTATTATTATTATTATTATTATTATTATTATTATTATTATTATTATTACAGTCTTTACATTCCTCCAGTGTCTATATTTCCTCTCTTGTTCATAGTTCTAAACTCCTCAAAGAGATTGTACTTCCATAGTGCTTTTCTTGTGCAAGGTGCATTATAATCATTTTCTTGTCCTTCTATGAGATATTTCCCGTCTTCTCCCATTTTATCGATGGGGAACAAAGTGATACAGGCTTTCTCAGGACCACCTAAGGACATGATAACTGAAAGTTATTTTTTGGGATAGATTTCATTCCTTTGGAGCCTGTAAAAATACGTTGCATCATACCACCATAAGCTGACCAGAAAGTGATGGAAGTATAATTTGCTCTCAGCACGCTGCCTCTCTCAAATCTCTCCCAAGATCTCTCTCAAATGCTGCGGCTAGCCATAATTTCATATTTACACCTATCTAGAATTAGTAGCTACAATGCTAAATCTTGAACACTACCTGTGAAGAGGAAAGTTTATGACGTTCCAGTACTCAGTCAACACATTGTGTTACATCCTGGACAGTCCATCACTGAGGTTATCATTGAGGTGACTGTGGCTACCTCAAGGTTACTGAGGCTGTTCCCTGTATCCATGGGAAGCTCAGTTACAGCCTTTCCTCCTCCTCTCTGGGTCTGTTGCCCATGAGATTAAGCACAGAAATACCAGATCCATATGATTATAACTTGAATTCAGGCTGTTTTCCACAGACACTAAAGCATTTTACTACACAACGGAAGTCTTGGATGGAGTCACTTTAGTTTTATAGTTCTAGTTCAACTTGGATTGTGTGGGTCAATGGCAGGGGATGGTGTACGGTCATGTGTTTGGGCAGGAAGAAGTGAGGTATAATTGTATCATTTTTCAATGCTTGTTTGTTTTATTTCTCTTGCCTTGATTAAAGCCTTCCTCCACCTACTAGCGTTATCTAGGTTAGACCTGCTTGTGCATGTTCATTGCTTCAATCTCTCCTTTGCGGTGCCATGTAGGGAAAGCAGGAAAGGGGCAATCACTAGGTGTGGTTATATCTCAGGTACATCTACATCTAAGATATATTTTTTTAACCACAAAAATGCTCTTTTTTGCCATTTAACCTTCAGTATATCCAAGAAAAAGCCTTTGACATTAGCAGTGAACCCTCCCACTCTGAAATCTCGTATACCTTCCTCAAAACCTGAAGTAACCCCCTTTTCATAACATCCTAACAGCTTCTAGTCACAGTATACTTTGCTGAAACTGTGGCAATTTGCTGTAATGACTGTAGTTGTACTTCTGGCATGCCCAATAATTTCTTTGGATGCCAACCCCATAAACAATACATCACAGCATAGTTTGCACCATGCAATTCCCCTGCATGTTATGTCTAATCGTAATTCCGCAATTACACTAAATTTGCACACTCCTCCGAGCCACATTTTCTCCCAGAAAAGACTTGAAACAGGTCACAAGGTTCCACAACGCTCTGAGTGGGTTTACAAGCCACCTGCATGAAATGAACTATTTTGAAAAATGCCTACATGATTTGATGGCGGTGCTTTTATAGGGCTTATTATTTAGTTCCCTGTATAACATCAACAATATGAATAATGAGGCCTGTTATGTCTGAGGTTCTGTCCTTCATGCTTTGTCTCACACACTGCTCCCTGTTCTTACAGCTCTGTTATTCATTAGATTAGGTCTTGTCATCCTTGCATTCACAACATAGGAAATCAATAATTAATTATGGATAGGTAAAGCAATGCCTGACTTGCTTTTGAGACCTCCGTAGACACACATTAGAAATAAATTATCGGGTATTGCTCTCTAGAAGTTTTCACTTAATTGACTTGCCATAAGTAACTGCATTCAGAGCAGGGTGCTGCCCTCCACCAAGCCCTGGTCTCCCCTTGGCATCCTGAACAGTACTGGGCTCAACAGCTGGTGCCTAAAAGCTAATCTTATATTGACCTGAATTCTGTATATGCCCTGCAGCCCATCTCAGCTATCAATCTCTTGACAGCTTGCTGCATTGGTCAGTGCTGACTTGCCCATAACCACAGTCTCTACAGCAAAGGTGGAGAACCTATGGGTCTACCCCAGATGTTCCTGTATTCCATCAGCTCCAGCCATCATGTCCATTGGTCAGGGATTATTATTGCACTGACCTACCAGGTGGTCTCGAATCATGTTGTCTTTATCTTTCATCCTTGTCCCTAAAACACAAGCATACAAACCGAAGCCCATTCTCTTCACACCTTGCAAGGTCATTCTTAGCCATCCAGATCCTAAGTAGCTTGGCTTTGCGATTGACTTGTGTTGGATTGTCGATTCCACACAATCAATAGAAGTGTGATGGGCTCAGTTTTTTCTGTCCGAGCTGACAGCTGGAATTCATGTGTATCTGTGGCAAATTGGTTATATGGCTCTTTGTCATAATACACTGCTCATGCAATTACTTTGCTCAAGAACACATGAAACTAGGTTGTAAGCCTTGGCAATTTTTATTTTTTAAAAAAGCTCAACATATGCCTTAACTTTCTGCAAAGTAGCCCCGAATTTCCTTCTCCTTAAAACTAAAACTGGAGGTTTAAGAAGCTTATAGGTGAAAAGGGGTTTCTCTTGCCTTATGACTCACCTAATCAGCAGATTTTGAAAGTAAAACAAATCCTGTAAGATGCCTTTCATGTGGCAAGCCAAGGTGATGTGCAAAGGTATAGCAAATTAACAGTACAAATCAGGAGGAGAAGTCCACAAAGCAATGAAGATGTTGTACATTTAGTTTTTGCTTAAGAATATTTTCTTAAATCTTTTGATGCATTTCAAATGGGTATTATATGCTTTTTTAAAAATTCTACTTTGCTTTGAGACAAATTTATATCACCAGCAACAAATAAAGTGGTGGTGGTGATTTAAAACATGGTACCATAGGTTGGAATCAAGCACTAGCAAAAAGCCTGGAAGAAGAAGTGTGTCTTCAACTTGGAAAACATTCTAAGTAGTTCTTAAGAAATAGTTTTCATCAAGAAAAGCAGGCAGAGAGATTATTCAATAATTTGGGGGTTGGATTTTGGTTTTCAGAATATAATCAGTGCATCTTCTATAAGGGTGAAAGGATCAAACTACTGATTTTGAAGACCACAGTTCTTTAAATAAATAGTCTTGACAATATTTATTAACCATGTCTACCAAAATACATGTTGGTATGAGCTAATTTTGGAGATTAGTACTTGTAGGCATGACAATAAGTAACTTAATTAATAGTTAATCACATTTGCAGTGTCCTTGAGGTACTGTTCATCAAAACTACGAATAAATAACAGGATGGAGATGTTAGAATATTAGTGGACACCCACAGTTCTCTAATCAAAAGTAAATAGCCCAATTCCTTTCAGCTTTACTTTTTATTTTTAGCAGCAGCTGAATGATCTATATTTAAGAACTGCAACAAGTTTTAGATTTATTGGGACTGCTTTCTTAACATTTACACCTAAAATCCAGCTCAGACCTTCTGTGGTATTTCAAGGAAACATGGTATCAGATGTGTGCATTAAGGAGAGCAAAGAAGGAGTGGCTGAAGTCTTAAGAGCCTGAAAGTCTAGCTTTTCCTCCTCCACGGTCATCCATGCATATCTTTCCATCTCAAAAAATCTATTCCCCACTTCCTCTCTGGCTACTTATCAGATAGGTGCACATAATGATCTAGCAAAACAACAAGAACCACCAATTTCTCTTAGACCTTTCTATAGAATTGCTTTAGGGGGAGGGGGTGAGATAGTCATTAAGCAGATGTAGCCAAGAATATAGTTGTGAATAAATGTTTCAGGAGATGCTACTAAAATTAAATAAGTACCTTCTTTTCCCCTTTTGGTATGCACTTCTTAACTGTTAACTGCAAGTAGCCAACCATGCCATAACTCCCATAATGTGACGTCTTTCTAAATGTATCAAGTATTTCTGTCTTAATTTTGCTCAACGAGAGTAGGATGTAGGCAGGTAAATTGAGTTCAGAAATGCACTTGTACATCTCTTGCTTTTGGAGAGATTACTTTTTCTGTGCAGGAGACCCTTATATACTGTACCTTTTAAGTATCCAAATCAATTTAATTAAATTTCATTAGAAGCACTAGAGCTGAAACAAACTAATGAAAGCAGCCAGCACATCAGGTGGTATTTATTTCTGCATTAAATTAGAAATACTCCCTTTTGGCTTCTAAAAATTAGTTTAAATATTTAACACTAATAGCTTTTGGAATTGTTGATGAAGTAGGCCTAATGAATTTGTTACTGACAGTTTACCTTTAAAATGGAAAATGGGCTTGTTTTCTTGGAACCGAGACAGGCTAATGTTATATTTTGATTACTCACATTTGAAAATATTGTGATGGTCTTACTGGACATGCTCATGAAGAATCAGTGCAATGTGAAATTTATTTCTTATTTCTTGCTTTGGTCTGACAAAGCACTATTTCAGCTGAGTCAAATTTACATATGGCGTGAAATCAAACTACAGACTGGCCCAACGAGAACTTTCTGTTGCTTATGTGGTAACTTATTTTGCATGACGTGAGATTATAGTGATGGGGCAAAACCAAATTATAGCTAAAACAGAATACAGACATACCTTGGAAGTTGAATGGAATCTGTTCTGGAAGTCTGTTTGACTTCCAAAACATTAGGGAACCAAGGCTCGGCTTCCGATTGGCTGCAGGAAGGTCCTGCAGCCAATTGGAAGTTGCACCAGACGTTCGGGTTCCAAAGAACGTTTGAAAACTGGAACACTCACTTTCGGTTTTCAATCGTTTGGGAGCTAAAACGTTCAGTAACTGAGCCGTTTGTCAACCAAGGTACGACTGTATATTGAGTAGATTGAAACATAATATAGTCAAGGAATCAAAGCCAACTGTAGACATATGACTTCCTACAGTAAATTCCTATGATATTAAGAGTCAATTTGTGTAGATTATTTGTTTTACCCTGCATAGCTGACCTTTCTGGCAAGGCATTGCCCTACACACACACCTAGCCAAGGAAGGCAAATGGCTGATAGTTAATTCTTTATTGATGAATGCACACATTTACAGCAGCTTCTAAGATGCACCAGAAACACACCTCTAGCATCTATGTAGCTGACACTAACTTTTCCGGGTTCGTGCCTGTCAGAGCAGTTGAAGCAACAGTGGGGTCATACCCCCCTCCACGGTCTTACACACTCTCATCTGACAAAGTGTGTGCATGCAACCTGAGACTTCTCCGATGTATTGAATGTGTCTGGTTCTTCCAAAAATTCCAGTTCATTTTGTAATGGCATTGGGGTCTGGGCCAGAGAGCCAAAGTTGCAAATGGTTAAAAGAGAGGGTGCAGTTGCTCTGTCCCATCCCTTGCTGCCTCCAGGGTCTCAAGTATGATGCAAAGTTCCCATTTGGGGTTCAGGCTCCTTATAGCATTGATTGTATAGGCTGGTTTCTGAGATGTTGGATTATCTAGGGATGGTCAGAGGTAGGACTCACATTCCACTGGGATTCCAACAATTCATTAAAAAGGAGAGGTCAAAATACTGTGTGCAAAGTGGGGAAAGTCTGCCTTTCGTACTCTAATCATGCAGCAGCCATTTCCACAGAGCTGTGTATGCTTTGGAGCAAATATATTTTGAGATCAGCATTAAACAAAGTGAGCTGCTTTGCAGCTGACTCTAAGCTTTTAAGAGCCCTTTGGAACAAGCCTAGATTCATAGGGGGGAAACTCCATTGACTCCCATTGACTTCAAAGTGATCAGGTGATTCGAGTGCTGTTAAGCTTTCATTTCTCAAGCCATTAATTTAAGAACACTCATACCGAGTTCAGTTGTACTATCTTTGCAGTTCGAGGATTGTAGCCTTATTAATTTAAAATAGATGGTATATATTACTGCCTGCAATTAAAAATGCACACCTTTTAATTTTTAATCTATTAATTACTTTCAGCACTGAAACAGCTTGATACTTAGTGTTTTATATCTTATCTAGCCACGTAAAATTGCTGTGTCTATCAAAAACAGTTGTATAAATGCCAGCTGTTGTAGCTCAATTCCTCTGTTGAATTTCATCTAAATTTCAGGGCCATTTCATATCTAAGTTGGAGAATAATCTCTGCATCTGACATATGGTCACTAGGTTTTGTAGGTTGATATGTGAAGCTCTGGGGAGTAAGCTGTTGCTCAAGACATGTTCATTCTATTATATTTGAGCATAGGCTATCTTAGGACTTGTTTTATTTTCTTTAGCTGTAGTCATCAGATATACCTTGACTTTCCACACCTAAGCTTCTTGTTAATCTGGCTGTGTTCCACCATAAGACATTGCTAAACATCCTTCTTTGAACAAACAACCATTTTCTTTTTGGACAGCATCCTAGACAAATGGATTTAGTTGGAGAAGTTCTCTGTCTAGATCCCTAGAGGGCCCTGAATTAGGTATCTTTCTCAATTCCCCCTTGAGTTTTGCAGTTTAATCAAAACCCCTGAATGTGGCTGAAAATCAAAAGAACTCTGCCTATTATATTATTTATAAAAAATAAAAATGGGTTTGTTATCCTGATTTTACAAAAGATTGTCCCTACCCAGTAGCCCTTCATACGTCAAATAGAGTACTTTGGAATAAAGAGTGCTGGATTCAGCTAAATCCAGTCTAGCATAATCCAGTGCTAGCCAATGGGGCTCCCCCCCATCCAATCTAGGGGGGGGGGTCAGGAGAACACCCAGAACAGCATTGGGGGGGGGAGGAAAGGAGTGGCTGTTCCATCTGGCAAGCAGGAATGCTCACACTGATTGAATTATTGTCTTGGTGTGATGTTGAATTCCACCCACTATGTTGACAATCTATTGCTTGCCAAATTAGTCTGAGCTATAGTGTATATTTGATGAAGGATTAAGAATGAGGTTTGATTTGAAAAGCCATGTAGAATCTAGCTTTCAATATGGATAAATGAGAGAAATAACGGTTTTTCAAGGACTTTGAAGTATTGTGTTTAGTTCTGCTGGCCATGGAATGTTCTTACCTCAGTTAATACTTAATAAACATCAGTAGTTGTGTGGCTGAAGATAATATTTTTGGCATTACCTTTTGTCTGATTTTAGACAAATTATCTGGCTCCTGAGAGAGAATGTGTGGATTTAAACAATCTTGTCTTATCAGAAGTAGTAAGGACTAATGGTCATTACTAGTTATTTCTTTTCTATTGGCTGTTTTCTTTTCTTTCTTTTCTTGCAATCTCTTATCTAACCCTCAACAGTCTAAGGACATATAGATTAGATTGTTTGAGTTGCTTGAGCCTTAAGGATGTTACTTACAAAATTTCACTTATAAGGATTTCACTTAAAAAGTTTTGTTTTTATTTCTTATACTAGTCAATTTACACTATTTGACTTTGCATACCGGGTGAAGGGAAAAGACAGGTTTTCACTTTTGCTCTACTTATATATGTGAATATTTTGCAAGTTAGCAATCATTATTCCTGAAAGGAAAATCAACATTGAGTACAGAAAAATAAGTGCACGATCCAACTGAAATCAAGTGCTTGTTACTCTCATTAATATCATTGGCAGAGATTTAAGAAAGTACTTAACTCTCCCACTAAAATCAGAGGAACCATTTTTTAAAATTCAGACAGGTTCATCCCATAACCTTTTATTCATAATTGGATGTAGATATTCCAATTTAGAATGTAAATATTCCTTCGGAAAGAATACTGGAGCAGCCGCAGGACAAAAAAAATGGTAAGGTCCAATCCAATAAAGGTCCAATCCAATAAAGTCATACCTAGAGTAGACCCACTGAAATCAATGAACATAATAGGCATTTAAGTCCATTGATTTCTCCTCTGAACGTGTGACATAGCTGGATACTACTCAGTAGTTAAAACAGGAAACACAGAAAATCTTGTTCATACTCATTCACATACTGAAAATCCAAGAAAGATCACCGAGCTATTTTTAATGATAGATTAAATCCCCCCCATCTCTGAGTAATATTTTCCAGCATTCTAAGTGTGAGTGGCAGACCTTACGACGCACACTCATTCCACCACCCCATGTGTGTACATTGGTCAGGAGGTGCGAGCGTTGTCGGTAATCCGATAATAGTGCCCTCACACTTACAAACTGAATGGTAATTGTCTTTCTGGTGCAAGGTTTTTGACTGACTTTATGATGTGCTTTTAATCATTGCGACCTGCTTTGGGATCACTTGGCAACGAAAGACAGGATATGAGTTTTGTGATAAATAATACATGAAATGGAACATTTTTTTTTTTTTTTTAAAAAAAGGGGATATATTAAAAAGGATCGTGCGAGAGACCTGTCTGTTGATGAAGAGCAAGACCAGTCTGTAAAAGATAGCATATTCAACTATTTATTCCTAACTTGGCTTACTTAAGTTTTATTCTCAAACATTGAACGTGAGTATATTTTTCGCTGATTTTGTCAAAAAAAAAACACCCCTCTCATATGTTATCCCCATGCAGGATGGATGGTCACAGTACCACTTTGTAGCCTCATCTTCAACGATAGAGAGGGATCGGCAAAGGCCGTACTCCTCATCGCGTACGCCCTCCATCTCTCCAGTGCGCATGTCTCCCAACAACCGTTCAGGTAAGCCCAAATTTATTAATAAGCTGGGAAGTAACCCATCATAAGGGAAGATCTTTCCAGTCTATATATGTTAACTTTCCGTGGATGTTCCATCTCTCCTGACAGCAAAACAATCAGGATAAACCACAAAATGGGTCACAGTTGTCTTTAGGATTAGTACTAAGAGGGGTTTTTCTTTTTCTTTTGGGGGGTTTGTGTGTTCTGAACCACAGGCCGAAATGAGGGCCTGAGAGAGTGGTTTGATGCAGGGATACCAAAGAAGGATGTCAAAAACTCCAGAACGGCCAGTTCTAGTGCTTTCTTAAAGAACGGTATAAACTTGTAACACAGACACCAGATGGACATCACAACAGTGATAGGTCATCACGGCTTGTCTGCACGCGAGCAAGCATTCATGCATTATATATATATATATATATATATATATATATATACAAAGCAGCATGTGTCACTTCGGCCGAAACTTCCCTGAGCAGATGAGGGAATTGGTGGCAAATACCCAAGTCTACCCAAGCCCCCAAAGATAAGGATAACATCAAAACAAGCCAATTAGCATATATCAGAGTGAGTGAATGTAAACATATATGAGCTCATTGTTACAACTACCAATTAATTGTGGGCTTATCTTGACTACCAAGACGGCATTTGCAGAGCTTCTGGAACAGTTAAGCTTTGATTCAACACAGGAAAGTAGTTGAGCCAATAGATAATTTGACTTCAACCTTAGTAACTTTGCTTTAAATCTCTACTTAGCCATGTACTTGGTTAGATATTTGTACAGTGGTACCTCTGGTTAAGAACTTAATTCGTTCTGGAGGTCCGTTCTTAACCTGAAACTGTTCTTAACCTGAAGCACCACTTTAGCTAATGGGGCCTCCTGCTGCCACTGTGCCGCCGCTGCACAATTTCTGTTCTCATCCTGAAGCAAAGTTCTTAACCCGAGGTACTATTTCTGGGTTAGCAGAGTGTGTAACCTGAAGCGTATGTAACCTGAAGCGTATGTAACCTGAAGCGTATGTAACCCGAGGTACCACTGTAATTACAATTTTCCATGTTACTTGACTGTGAATGATGGACATGGCAGCTTCACCTGTGTCCTACCCAGCTCATCACTACTGAAGCTAGTGGGCATGCCAGCCCCCCAGGGAGCTCTGGAATAACAGCACTCTCAGATGTCCCCAGGAGACAGGCGTTGGATATGACCACTGTGGGGAGCCTGAAATTATTCCCATGACTTTGAGCAAGCTCTGCTCCAGAAGGGATGTCCCACTCATGAATAAAGACTTGCTTGAAAATAGGATCTAATTGTGAGCAGAACAAGGAAGTCAATAACTGGGTGTAGCTAGATGGAGAGAGAGATGATAGATGATAGATAAGAGGAAATGAAGAGCCACAATCTCTCCACAGCTTCACAAGAAAGATAACCCTGAAATACTGGGTGCCCCCAGGAGCTCTCTGGTTGCCCATAGAGATAGATAGTCAGCAGGTATAAAGGGGTATGAGTTTCAAATGTTTTCCAACTCTTAATTTTAAAAAGCCTGCCAAAGAAGGGCAGTGCCAAAGAATGCTCCAACTACCGTACAATTGCGCTCATTTCACACACTAGCAAGGTTATGCTTAAAATTCTGCGAGGCAGGCTTAAGCAATATGTGGACTGAGAACTCCCAGAAGTGCAAGCTGGATTTCGAAGGGGCGGAGGAACCAGAGACCAAATTGCAATCATGCGCTGGATTATGGAGAAAGTTCCAGAAAAAAACTACTTCTGCTTCATTGATTGTGCAAAAGCATTTGACTGTGTCGACCACAGCAAACTATGGCAAATTCTTAAAGTAATGGGAGTGCCTGATCACCTCATCTGTCTCCTATGTGGGACAAGAAGCTACAGTTAGAACTGGATATGGAGGAACAACTGACTGGTTCAAAATTGGGAAAGGAGTACGACAAGGCTGTATATTGTCTCCCTGCTTATTTAACTTATATACAGAATTCATCATGCGAAAGGCTGGACTGGATGAATCCCAAGCCAGAATTAAGATTGCCGGAAGAAATATCAACAACCTCAGATATGCAGATGACACAACCTTGATGGCAGAAAGTGAGGAGGAATTAAAGAACCTTTTAATGAGGGTGAAAGAGGAGAGCGCAAACTATGGTTTGAAGCTCAACATCAAAAAAAACTAAGATCATGGCCACTGGGCCCATTACCTCCTGGCAAATAGAAAGGGAAGAAATGGAGCCAGTGAGAGATTTTGCTTTCTTGGGTTCCATAATCACTGCAGATGGTGACAACAGTCACGAAATTAAAAGACGCCTGCTTCTTGGGAGAAAAGCAATGACAAACCTAGACAGCATCTTAAAAAGCAGAAACATCACCTTGCCGACAAAGGTCCGTATAGTTAAAGCCATGGTTTTCCCAGTAGTGATGGATCTACCATAAAGAAGGTAGACTGCCGACATGTTAGCAGTATGGAACTGGTTGGGGCTATTTATGAGTGTCACTTGGTTGAGAGAACTTGTGCACTTCATAGATACTCAGTTTTATTATTACAGCAGAAGGTCTTCTGCTCAGTAATAATTCACTTTTAAGAAGAATGATGTAGATGGTGGTGCTGACGCTGACAGCTTTGCCATGAATTCATTCGCAATCACAAAGGCTTTTATTACTAGAGACATTGCCAAGGCCACCACAATAATGTGGCAGCTTTTTTCTTGTTAGTGGAATCAATGGAGAAAAATGCTGTTAGCATCCTTTAATAAAGAAGCTAACCTTGAGAGACCTTCCTTTATCTACCATATTCTGGTTAGATTTGGTGCCACTTAAGGATGTTTTTCATTGTGATGAACATTTGTTACAATTTACTCATTCCAGGCAATTTTATTCTCTCAAGTCTCCTAAAGGGGTGGGGGTAGATGTGGGGGAAGAGAGAGAGACATTTTAATAATTTTTAAGGAAAACATCCTTGTTGAAAGGAAGGACAATTTTGTTATAATCCATGCCAATTAAGGGGAGGGGAGCCCTTCCTGCAATACTGTGCAAGGTAAAGCATTGTTCTTATTAATATAGAAAGGGTTTTTTTTAATTCACGTTCCTTTCTCTTTGTAGAGGGTGTTTGTTTGTCAAGTAGCTTCCAGTGTAAGAGAAAGAAAATACTGGTTTTTCCTTAGTGAAAAGTTGCATGATTTAAATACTAGCTTCTTCTGGGGCATAGCTTAGGGGAGAGAAGGAATGTTTCTGAGAACCACACAACTGGAACTCCTCATTTGAGAAGGAGATGCATTGCCCAAAGTCCTTCCAAAGCTAGAGAGATGTTTGGAAGGTACAGTAACTGTGGAAACGATTCCAGATCCCTTGAGTTAAGAGATCTTGTCAGAAATTACAGGAAATGACATAACCAGTCTATTGGTGATCTAGCTGTTTGACTACAATCTAATTTATAGTCTCTTACTAATTAATAGTAAGAGAATGGTTTTACATTTGTTGACATTGCAATAAATGGAGTCTCTTAAAACATACTAAAAAAAAAAGGTAAAGGACCCCTGACAGTTAAGTCCAGCCACAAACGACTCTGGGGTTGTGGCGCTCATCTCGCTTTACTGGTGGAGGGCACAGACGTTTGTCCGCAGAGTTTTTCCGGGTCATGTGGCCAGCATGACTAAGCCACTTCTGGCGAAACCAGAGCAGTACACGGAAACGCCATTTACCTTCCCGCTGTAGCAGTACCTATTTATCTACTTGCACTTTGACATGCTTTCGAACTGCTAGGTTGGCAGGAGCTGGGACCGAGCAATGGGAGCTCACCCCATTGCGGGGATTTGAACCGCCAACCTTACGATCAGCAAGCCCTAGGCTCAGTGGTTTAGATCACAGCGCCACCCGTGTCCCAAAACATACTAATAATTTTCCTTATCTAAATAACAAAAGCAACACATTGTAAAGTATAGGACTTTATAGAAGAGTGGGGTAGGGAGTGGGAACAGAGTAAGACTGGAGAATTAGCTTTTGTTAGGTCTGTTGAGTTCTGTTTCCACACCAGCCCATTCAGACACCATGTCGCACAAATATATCCATATACAGAGTCTAGGGGCTCAGCTACCCTTCCACTTGATTGTATTTTCTAGGTGTGAGTCTGAGCTGTTTTCCCCTTGCCCCACTCCTTTCCAAGAGAAAACCTGCTCTTTAGTGATCAATCGGAACAAATGGCAGCCTAGGGAAAACTTGAATTGTTGTTTGCTCTGATTGAGCACTAGAGAGCTGTTTTCCCCAGGATGGGGAAGCAGCGGGACATGGGGATGTGTGGATAAGCACTCAGTGTCTAAATATATGCTCCTTTATGTTGTTGTCGCCTATGAAAAGTCACCTTTCTACAGAGTGCCAGTATTTTGCACAATTGAAACTGCTGTTCTATCATTCCAGTGTTGGAGCACCAACCACTTTGCCATTGATAACTGCTTATGCTGCTCCTCTGTTAGGTTCCATAATATTCAGACATAATACAGCAATGTAGACACATCCATTATTTCTTCAATACAGTATCGAGGTGAATAATGGCCACTGAGCTACCACGGCTGTCCTATTGCAGTGTCAGCAGGAATGGGGTGTTATTTGAACAAAATATAATGGCTGTCTTGGCCAGGGAAGAAAGAAAATGAACCCAAGTGTAGTGAATTAGGTTAACAGGAAAGTTGTATGATCACCTAGGCAGTCTAGTGCAGAAATGAGGATTGCAATTCTTCATTTCTCTTTACACCATGGAAGGATAACCTGCGGTCCTCCAGACATTTTTTTACTCCAACTTCTATCGGAAGAACAATCAGGAATTATGGGAGTTGTAGTCCCAGCAACATTTGGTGGGCCACAACTACCCTGTTCCTGCTTGTAGTTGCAGTTCATTATCATAGAATTCACACGATCCTTGGAGGCCAACTCCCTGCTCAGTGTAGGATCTGAAGTGCCAGATGCAACAATACCATGCCTGACAGCTGGCTGTCCAGCCTCCAGTGAAAGAGAGGTCACCACCTCCAAAGGTTGTCTGTTCCACTGTCAGACAGCTGCTGCCATCAGGAATTGTCTCCTAATGTTTGGTTGAAATCTGCTTCCCTGCAGTTTCTAGTCTTTCCCTCTGGAACAAGAGAGAACAAGTTTGTTCTGTCTTTTGCATGACAGCCCTTCAGATATTTGAAGGTCACTGTCATCCCTTAATCTTCTCTTCTCCAGGTTCAACATGCCAAGCTCAGTCAACCATTCCTCATAGGACCTTGTTTGCAGATCACATGACCCAGTTTGTTAGTCTCTCTCTTTAAATATGGTGCCCAGAACTGGACACTGTATTCCAAATGTGACCTGATCAATATGGAATAGAGCAGGCATAGGCAAACTTGGCCCTCCAGATGTTTTGGGACAACAACTCCAATCATCCCTGACCACTGGTCTTGTTAGCTTGGGATGATGGGAATTGCAGTCCCAAAACATCTGGAGGGCAGAGTTTGCCTATGCCTGGAATAGAGCTTAGCTATTTACTTTCCATGATCTGAATACTGTGCTTCTATTGATGCAGCCTAAAAATGTATTAGCTTTTATTTATTTTCAGCAGCCGCATCACACTGCTGCTTCATGTATTCGGCTTCCGGTCAACTAAGATGCCTAGATCCTTTTCACATGTATTACTGCCAAGCCAGGTTTCTCTCCCAGCACCCCCCATCCTAAGATTCATCCAGCCCACATTTTACCACTTTATCAACAAGGATATCATGGGAGACCTTGTCAGATAGTTTGCTGAAATTCATTCCCATGATCTACCAGACTATCAAGCAGGGAAATATGGTTGGTCTTGCAAGATACATTCTTAATGACACAACTTCACACCACCCCAGTCCTAGGACAAATAAA
This sequence comes from Podarcis liolepis, assembly GCF_965112155.1. Taxonomy (NCBI): domain Eukaryota; kingdom Metazoa; phylum Chordata; class Lepidosauria; order Squamata; family Lacertidae; genus Podarcis; species Podarcis liolepis. The sequence goes on along the minus strand of NC_139560.1, from coordinate 79,369,307 downwards.
TTCCCTCCGTTCCCTCCTGCCAAAGGGAGGAGGGAAATTTAAAAAATAGCCACTCTTGTATTGCTGATTACCCCATCCATGACACATGACCAAGCATAGGATGTGGTACAACTCTGCTCCCAGTCACAGCATATCTCAAGTAGTAAGTAATCACACACACAGAGTTCATAATTTGGATGACAAGGCACGCAACGTTGGACTATGGGTCTCTGGCTCCACATATTGTGCACACTTGAAGCTTACAAGGGTTTGTGAAAAAGGCACTGTGCACACTTTGCATGAAACAGCCTGGTCTCACAACACACATGTAGGAACTTGAGCACGTTGCTAACGCTTGTCTACCTAGAACCCTAACAGGTATCTCACTTTGAGACTTCAGAAACAAGCACCCGACAGGAAACTTCAGTCCAACAACTGAGACTGCCAGGGCAGAGCACCCCACAGAGGTAAGCAAAGGAAATGGAAAACTCATTCTTCAAAGTGCAGTTCCCATGACTTCCTCCCTCTCAAACACTTCATTGCCATACATTCCATAACCTACCTTGAAATAATGTGAATGTTTTGTCTTGTTTGAATGGTCTTTTCTAACACTCTTCCACTGCTCCCCAGATGGTGGGGAAGTCCTCATCGTCACATGCCTACAATCTGCTTGTTGGCAAAAGTCTACTTCAGCCATTCCCACAGTTGGCCAAACCCTCACGCGCACATTTGTCTTACAGGATCACAGCCCAGGTGCAAGGAGGAGAGCAAGCTGTCATCAAACATACAAAGTTTTATTGGACACCCCCCCTCCCAAAGGGAGAAAAAGTGAGTGGATTCACAGTCTCTGCAGTCTCTCCCCCACCGCCATGTCAGGTGGGCTACTGATGCATAACCACAGGCACTCCGTTGGCACATCTCTCTCACTGCGCATGCATAAATCCTCACTGCGCATGCAGCCAAAGGGAGTGCCTGCTCCAGCTGCTGCCTCTTGCTCATTGTTCACTCTCTCTTTTGGTGTCCTCTTTGCAGGCTGCTTTCCCATGCACCCTGATCCACACGAACCAAAAGGGAGCCCCAGTCTGACCAACAGCAGGAAGCAAGATGCTCCCAAGCGGTTCTCCTGTAGGGCTGCTGACCTACTTCCTTCCACCACCTTCATCCTCGCAGGCTCCATGACAGCCAATAGTGCAACAAGTGGCTTTCCTGATGTGGTCCGGGTGCCGTTAAGAGACTCGGCTGCAGCTGCTCTGCAAAGCCACTGTCCAAAGCACAGGAGCCCTGCTAGAGGGACTGGTTGGCAACCATACACACTGCCTTCCGTTTCAGGATCTCTTCTTGACGTCCAAGTGCTGCTCAATAAAGACTTTGACTCTACCATATGTATTGCTTCTTCATTGCGAGTGAGTGGCAGATGGGTCTCCTCGCTGACCCCAGCCTAATGGTATGCCTTCAGCAAGCTGCAGGATGGGTCTCTGAAGGCAGTAAGCTGGGAGTTGGAGGAGCTCAGCATCCTCTCCTCTCTGTATTTGTTCAGGTACTCTAGACTGTGAGGGGGTCACAAGGTGGGGTTGGTGCTGCTGTTAGGGTGTATAAGGCTGTATTTGAGGGTGTGAGGAGGGTGAGGGAGGGAGATTTAATCTTGTTGAGTGGCTAGCCTTGCCAGGTGTGAGGCAACATACTGTGGTGAAAGGGGGAGATTGATCACATGGGTTGCCAGTGGGAGGGCTGGTCTCATGCAGGAGCCATTCTATTGGCCCATGTAGTGCTCCCTCCTGATTGGTTTAGGTAAGCCATCGTGTTCTCCTCTCTCTGCTTTTCCTAGTATGGTGCTGAATTTTAACCTAGAGCCTCTGTGTGTAAAACGTGAGCTATCTCCTTCTGCAATACCTGTGTTCATTGTGTCTGGGTGTTGGGGCAGGGGACAGAAATATGTGCCCTTTGATGCCTCTGGGTTTTGGGTGGGAGGATTGTTTGCTGCTGTGCTTGAGAGGTTAGGGAGCAGCTCTGTGGCATTTTGCAGTGTGGGTTTGAATCCCAGGAGCATCCTCTCTCTCGCCCCTGACATCACATTTTTAAGCAATGCCAAAGGTAAGTGAAAGCATCATTTCCCCCTTAGCGTACGCTTGGAATCCTTTCTGCCACTTCCCAACTCCATGCCCTATGGCAGTGATGGCCAAATTTGGCCCTCCAGCTGTTTTGGGACTACAACTCCTATCATCCCTAGCTAACAGAACCAGGGGTCAGGGATGATGGGAATTATAGTCCCAAAACAGCTGGAGGGCCATCACTGCCCTATGGAGTCACCCAAATGTGTGTCTGTGAACACCCTTGTTGCGTGCCTGGTCCCTTCCTTTGGTTGCTTGCTTCTTTTGAACCCAAGGGTGGGTTTCTGAGCCCTTGGTGCAGAAGGGATGTGTGTGATCTGTGCCCAGGGAATTATGTGTTGTGTGGGCTTTCATCCCTCACTGTTGTTTGTTGTGCTCGTGAGGAGCATAAAAACCCCTGTTTAGAGGAATGCCTAAGGACTGACACTACCTGGCTTGTTGCTGGCTCTGCCACTGAAGGCATGAGAATGCTGTGCTTTCATTGTGTGTGCTACAGAGGTGCCCCACTGTCATGCATTCGCTGGCTGGATTTGTGTCTAGGGAGGCTTCCCACGCAGAAATTTACTGCTCAGCTCATGGAGAGAGAGAGAGATACATGGAGGAAATGTTATGGACCCATGGGGGCAGGATTTGGATGTGCACCCCCATTGTCCCTCACACAATTTGCACTGCATGGAGGTGATGGGACCCCAAATAGGGCTAAAGTAAGCCTCTGTTGTCAAAAAATGGTTAAAATGTTGAAGAACACAATTGCTTTTCCAAATGGGTGAAGCAAATGACCCAGATTGACAGTGAGGGAGGGAGGCTCATAATTTAATTAATTGTGTGTTACACTATTGGCTTCGTGCAAGCTTGCAAATTTAGCTGGAGATTAGGAAATTTGGGGGGCTTGGGGTTAAGTATCACAGGATAATAGAGAGGCTGCACCGGGATGTTACTTGTTTTCATAACTTGATAAACATATAGAAATTTAAAAAGTATTTATTCCTACAGCAAGCAATAACTGTTTAAGGTAAAGGTACCCCTGCTCGTACGGGCCAGTCGTGTCTGACTCTAGGGTTGTGCGCCCATCTCACTTAAGAGGCCGGGGGCCAGCGCTGTCCGGAGACACTTCCGGGTCACGTGGCCAGCGTGACGAAGCTGCTCTGGTGAGCCGGCACCAGCGCAGCACACGGAAACGCTGTTTACCTTCCCGCTATAAAGCGGAACCTATTTATCTACTTGCACTTAGGGGTGCTTTCGAACTGCTAGGTGGGCAGGAGCTGGGACCGAGAGACGGGAGCTCACCCCGCCGCGGGGATTTGAACCGCCAACCAAACGATCGACAAGTCCTAGGCACTGAGGTTTTACCCACAGCGCCACCCGCGTCCCTAACTGTCCCTAACTAAAATAACTTTACGTTTACTTTATTGCTGAGAGAGTTCATAATTTCAGTAACAGAGGAAACTGTGACGTCTCCAGCCATGCTCTGACTTGGGGATTGTCTCCTCTAAAGCAGTCAAGCTATTTACAGTGCAGGGAGGTGGTCTCTGTCCAGTTCTGTTTATTATTACATTTACTAGTTTCAGCCATGTGCCTTTTGGTGTAATTAGTGGTCCCTTTTCAGAGGGGACAGAAAGGGGGGTGGCATTCCCAAACAGATACTACTAGCTTCATTTATGCGCGCTATGGTATAATCATTGTCTTTGGGGAGGGGAGGCACCGCCTCCTAAATAAATGTCCAGCAGTTGTGCATAAGATTGACACAACTTCTGTACGATGTCTAGATAGCCTTTTTCTTAGTATCTTATGTGTAGGTATTTGAATACACTGAATTCCAGACTCCTTGAGCGACAATTGTTAAATTTAACTGCTTTTTTTTTTTTTGCCCAGATGCTTCAGGTTTTCAAATAACATCTGGTTGCTTCACATGAGCTAAACGATTCCAGCCTTTCTATCAAAACAGATTACCCTTAATGTAGATGCATATAAGGTTATTGTTAAGTAGTCGAAGTAGCAGCATTCCTAAGAATTTGTGCCTGTTTATGTATTCACACCAGCGGTAGGTTTTGTATGTACTTGTGTGATGAGAGAGGTTAAAAATCCAAATTTGTTTTTGTTTGCTAGCAAGTGCCCCAGCCTCACCTCGGGAAATGATCACTTTAAAAGAAAGAAAAACAGACTACGAGTCAACCGGGACAAATGCTACTTATGGAAATAAAGGAGAGCACACTTCTAGGAAAGACGCAATGACAGGTGAGGCAGACGTTGTCGCATGTTATACATTCAAAAACAATTGAAGCAAAAGTATTGCATATACCTGTATGCAACACATTTGTAGGCTTTAAGGTTTGCGGAGCATCTTTAGAGTTCTTCCCAAATGTAGATGTGTATTTGTATTGTTTATCATTATGCTGCGATCTGAGCTCCAGCTGACATTTCCTTGTACTTGTGATATTACTAGTGGCCATAAATTGAGCCCGTATATTTTGTATGTGTCGTACATTTAAACAGGTCTGTATTGTAGCTGCAAGCAATAAAGCATTGCTGAGTTAGATAGGAAATTGTGATTTCTGTTCCTGCAGCATAATGTTTAATTCAGTGATAAAGCTTCGTATAGGAGAGAAGCTTGCATTCTAATAGTATTTTTTCTTCCATGGGGAAAAGAGGTTTTATCTGGTTTTATAACAACATTCCCCCCCCCCCCCAGCAGAAGGGCAGAGACGTGACTTGCACTACACATTTTGGCTTTGTGGTGTAACCCTAGGTGAGCACGTGTCGTGATCTCTAGCTATAGCTTTTACATGAATATCACATGGCTTAGCAGAAATTGGAATAACCAAGCATCAGATGAGTAATCACCAGGACTTCATTTATATCTTTTTATCTGTTTTTATCCTTAGGGATTAATTTTTTTACTACTCTCCTTTGGCACACCTCAGTGAAAAATATCTCGTTCCTCCAAAGCTTTGAGGAATCAGCTTAATTATTCATTGGTGTTAGTTACTGGATATTTAAGACCTGGGTATTTGTGTTGCTTTCTGAAAGAGGTGCCACTCCTCTCAGGCAGAGGCCAGATTATTCTGGGCAGAGCAGGCAGGATCTGGCCCATGGAGCCAGAAAGCTTCTGCACCCCAACCTAGAGGAATGTTTCATGTCTCCCCACCACCACCCATTTTCACTAGGGGGCTGTGAGGGGAGGCAATAAAGTGCATTAGTGGATTTGGGGGGAAACTATCTCACCCAAACCTGCTGTTGGGAACTGTTGCCTAAATTTGGCCCTTTCTGCCAGTTGTGGGAAATGGTTGGCAAAATAAATAAATACTGTATTTTTTGCTCTATAAGACTCACTTTTCCCCTCCTAAAAAGTAATGGGAAATGTATGTGCGTCTTATGGAGCGAATGCAGGCTGCGCAGCTATCCCAGAAGCCAGAACAGCAAGAGAGATTGCTGCTTTCACTGCGCTGCGATCCCTCTTGCTGTTCTGGCTTCTGAGATTCAGAATATTTTTTTTCTTGTTTTCCTCCTCCCAAAACTAGGTGTGTCTTGTGGTCTGGTGCGTCTTATAGAGCGAAAAATAGGGAAACTTGAAAGGGAGAGAGATTGTAGGCTTGTCCACTCATTCTGGTTATGCCCCACCCACCCAACTCAGATTTGGGCTTAGACAGAGAAGAAACTTACTACATGCTAAAAATGAAATTATTGTCCACATGCACACACAAGAGGGAGGCATCAGCCGACTTGACTGAATCCTGAACTGTGACACTTGTGAAGAGGACATCTTAAGAGGCCCTGGGCATGTTGACTAGTCCTGTAATTTGGGAGGATTTGAAACCATGCAACTGCAGGTGGCTAAAGGTAGCTGTGACCAATCTGCCTTGGCCTCAGCTTGGTGACATTCTCCCCTCTCAGCACCTACCCATCTGCCAAACTAAGCACTTGCTGGGCTTGTACTGCTATCATGCCGAAGCATCTGTCCAGTTGTGACACCTTGCATGGTGGCGGCTCACCTTCCATTCCCCACTGCAGGCACAATTTTATCTTTGTAGCAAGCCCCTACATGAACCAAAAGTTTAAGCCGAAGGCAACAGAGAGGTGGAAATGGGTTGTTGCAGCTTCCCTGGATATTTCTGGTTGTGCACAGAACCTGTTTAAACTTAGAGCTGTTCACTTTTCACTTTATTGAAATGGCTGTCGAAGTAAGCTCTCTCTCCCCCTTCATTTCCAAGGGGGCAACATTTGCCCCCTGGGTGTGAAACATACAAGCATGGTGAGGTGGCGGGAGGCTCAGCTACCAAGAGAACAGGTGGGAAATTGTATGTATAAATATTAACAAAAATAAATAATAAGCATTCGTAATATTTAATTCCAGAGGTGGTAAACCACAGGCCATATCAGGCGCACTAGGCCGTTTTAAATGGCCTTCCATCACAGCACTGGGCTTGGAGGAAAGTAATGGAAAGAAGATGCCTTTGCCTCCTGGCATCACTGCAGTTTCAAAAAGTCAGGATACTTGGAGGGTCGGGGGGAGATCCAAGGGAATTTGCAGGAGAGGCTGCACAGATGCAGAAAGAGACCAAAGGGCGGGGGGGGGAGGATTGAGAGTGAGTGTGAGGAGGGCTGCAAGGGAAGTCAGAGGGAAGAGAATAAATTCTGGGTTGGCAATCCCAATGGCAATCTACCTAGGAAAGAATGGAAAATAGCATAGGGTGATATGAGAAACCCTACATTACAGAAAAGGAACTAGACAGTGGAGCCCAGGGGTGAGAAAGGATCCCAAACCCTAGTGGTACAGATCCCATCTGGCTCTTTCTTAATTTTTTAAGAATTCCTCCATCACAGCATTGGACTTGAAATCTACAGAACCTCTAGACTTCCTTTCCTTGTTGTGGTTCTGAATGGTACCAGGAATCGGGAGCTGCGGCCATTCTAAACGTCTCATTCAACAGCAATTCTGTTCCATTGAGGATCTAACACAATTTGCTACCACTGATCGCCAAATCCTTCAGGTTTTCACCAGGATTTCAGCTAACGCAGCCAAAAGATGAAACAAAATGGACAAAAGCTATGTCATAGCCAGCGTGGGATCCTTCGCTCCTCACTAGATTCTGATCCATCAAGAATCCGTGACCAGCTGAAAGGCAGCTTCCACATTCCGACAAGGTATTGTGCTTTTAGTGTTTGAGACCAAGGTCGTCACTTCACACATTTACTCATGGCCAATTCCAGTATCTGTATAATGCAACATTAGCACGTTCACACTTCACATTAAAATGTTCCCCCCAAAACTTAACCTGTGAAGCAGGCCTAATCTTGGACTCAGCTGACATTTGTGCTTTGTCTCTAAAGTTCATGCCTGGATTTTGGAGGACAGGCGAGACATGCTCGCTTGTCAGGATCTAATTTGGTAACACAGAAGGCCACACAAATATATTAATACTTTATAGGAGCTGCAGCACATTCAAGCTTATTTGAAACTCCCTACCTACAGATTATCAACCAGGCGCCTTCACTGTATTCTTTTTGCTGCCTGTTAGAAATGCCATTGTGAATTTTAATCTTAGCTTTTTCTCTGTTTTAATGGCATCAATAACAATTTACATCTTTTTGTAAACTCTTTAAGGGCTTTTTTATTACACTCAAACAGTGTATAAATTTCATGCAATTAAAAAAATATTAAGCAAGCTCTAGTAAAGGCAAAAAAAGTTTATTGCACTTTATCTACTCTGTCTTTTTCATCTTGGCTGCTACACCAGTGCTTTTTCATACATATTTGACCACCAACCCCTTCTCCCCTCCGCCCCATTTTGCCTGCAATTTTCTCTCTGCCTCCTCTACACTCGCTTGTTTTAATTGGGCACAAATATACAGAGGGAATATCCTCATTGCTGCCCTGTCATATTCAGCACACCATGAGCGATAAGCTTAGACAACAAAGCCAAAAAATAATTGATCTACAACAGTTTGCATTATTTGATTGACAACAGAGATCACAAGTCTTATTTGCTTTTTCAGGTTACCTCATCTGAGCTCGGGGCACGTTGCTACCACATCAAATGAAGCCTCGTCTGAAGAGAAAGGGAAGAATAAATGAAAGAAAAACATATTCTCTTTGTGTATGAAATGTATACATCACCTTGAAAAAGAACCTCAACAGGCATGAAAACAAAACAGGCTTAGCCAATCTTAACAACAATTCAATAAAACATGCTACAAAATTGCAGCTTTGTGGGCCTTTTTTTTTTTAAACTCCCCCTGGCCAGATATTGTACAAAGGTCTTCTTTCAGATTGCGTTGCATGTACAGATATATGTTTTCCAATAGCATAAAGATATCAAACACATGTGCACATATCCTGCCTCTGAATAAGTGCTTAAGTGCTAGCAGGAAAGGGAGATGATGGAAGAAAGCAGCAGCAAGAATTCCTATTGGAATGAGCCTATTACTCCCAGGTAATACTCCTAGTGGAATGAGCCTATTACTCCCAGACACTTGAAGGAATCTGGACTAAAGACTGGGGTGAGAACCCTGAGTTTTCCATTTCATCCCCACTAGTAACAAGATTTGGTTCCAATACTATATCTATTATGTGTTCAGATATACAGCCTCTCCCATGTCACCAGACCTATTATTTATTTATTTATTTATTTATTATTATTCAGCTTCACTTGGCAATCTCTATTATCAAGTGCCTCCTTACAAAAATCAAAACTACAACACCCTTGTCCGATTTTTTTTATAAAAAGAGCTTTTTGATTGAGCTGCTTGATGCCACCTCACTCCAAATTTCTAAGCACCCACATAAAGTGGCCTCGCAAAGGAGGAGGAAGAATGAACCCAGCGTGACTTCCATATAAAGATCTCCGAAAGCTAACAAGCAGCTAATGTCACACTTGTCTGACTTTGCCACAAGGAACAACCAGGACCCATTCAGCAAAGGAATAGTCTGGCCACATTGGTAACCTCAAGCTTGGACTACTGTAATGTGCTGCCCTTGACATTGGTCTGGAAACCGCAGCTGCTGCAAAATGCAACGGCTGTGCTACTCACTGGGGTGCTTTACTACATGCATGCTGCAACACTTTTAAATTGCACTGCTTGCCAGCTACTGAACCATGTTCAAGGTTTGGGTTTTGACTTACAAAGCCCTGAAGCACTTGGGACGAGGCTGCCTACAAGAGTGCATTCTTCCCTACTGCCCTCTTAGGATCACTCTGTTCCTCTGCTAAGGCTTTCCTAAACAATCGCAACCTTGGTGTTTATAAGTGATTCACATGCTATTTTAAAAGCCAAGTTCTATATGGCCACAAGTGGTTTGTTTACATGCAAAATGGCGAATTTGCAGTTTAGACTATGATATGCTATGATGTTCCTGACTCTTGGGTTTCAATCCTACTGGAGATAATGAGCCATTAGGGGATAATGAATGCCATGTGCTATAATTATCTGTTCTGTGAACAAATATAGATGGCTTGTAGCTCTTGACAATCAAATTCATCGAGTGACTCCATGTTCTGGTGTATTAATGGAAGAAAAATCCCTTCTGTCATAGCGTATTGATTATTTTATACATCTCTGTCGTTTCCCCTTTTAGTGCCCTTTTCCTAAACTAATAAGCCCCAAGATGCTTAGCCTTTCTTCACAGGAAAATGCTCCAAAACCTTCATCATCTTAATTCACCTTTTCTGTGACTGCTCCAGTCCTGCAATAACCTAACTGAAATGGGGCCATCACCAGAACTGTGTACAGCGTTTTCAATGTGCCTGCATAACTGATGGCTAAGAAATGCATTATGATGCTTGCCTGTTTAAACCACGAATTACCCTTTTCACTTGCTACTAGCTGGCTTTCTGTTTGGTAACACAATTCCCTTTTCTCCCCCCCCCTTCTCATCTTCAGCTCAGAACACTGGAATCTCTACTTTGTACAGAAATTCTTATGGTGCACCTGCTGAAGATATTAAACACAACCAGGTATGTGGCCAGAGCAATTCATTGGTTTTTGAGCCATAACAGAACATAAAGAAAATATGAATTGTGGGGAGGACATTATTGTGAAACTGTTGCCAAACTCTTGCTTTATTTATTTTTCAAATTAAATTTATTTATTTTTCAAATTTTATTTTTCAAATTAAAGTGATGGCCTAAATGCTCATGATTTTCATACAGTGTAATTCGAAAATATAGAATCAAAGCCATTTGAAAATAATATAGAATCAATACGATAAACTTAGTATTATACTAGTTCCAGCACAGGAATGAGGGCATAATAATGATGTAGTCTTTAACGATAAGGAAAGCAAAGTTCAATTATTCCTACCTTTGTCTCTATCACCACCACTCCAGCAGTGTTCCTGCAAGAAGGAAATATATAATCACTTTTTCCAATCAAAGTTTGTATAAAACTATCTGATAGCAATTGTTAATTGTTAATGCTTCTCGGGGAGGGGTATTAACAATATGCATGCAAGGATTCTATAGGATTCATAATATATGAAGAACAGTTCTCTGCTTCACATTTCTTAACTATTCCCATTTAATAATAATAAATTTTATTTATACCCTGCCCTCCCCGGCCAGAGCCAGGCTCATGGCGGCTAACACCAGTAAAATTACAATAAAAACATAATTGGGGGGACCAATTTAAAATACAGGTTAAAATGCAGCCTCATTTTAAAAGTAGCCCATAGATCAAAACCATAAGGGGAGGGAAAAACACAAAGGTCCACACCAAAGGCCAGGCAGAACAGCTCTGTGTTGCAGGCCCTGTGGAAAGAAGTCCCACAGGGCCTTAGTCTCTTGTGACAGAGCGTTCCACCAAGTCGGGGCCAGTACTGAAAGGCCCTGGCCCTAGGTGAGACTAATCTAGCCCTGGGAAATGCCAACATTTACTGGTCAAATATGGAAATGAGAGTAGAATTCGGCAGTTGCTGAAGACCATGTTCTTTTTGAGCAGCATCAGTAAATGTCACAAATACCTGTGTTATGATGCTTGTTTTGGAAATTTACCAATCTGCCATCATAAAAATTAAGTAAATGTCATCTTAAGGCTAAGGAAAAAGGATTACATCTGGTCAATATAATTTAGCCTTGAGATGTATTAGTAAATGTCAGGATGCCCTGCCAAAACTTGAAGAATTTCTGGTTAATGGTGTTCTGACATTTTCTGTAACAAAAATATAGGAAAAGAAGATGGCTTCTCTTCTGCTGCTGTTACATTGGGCCTTGCTAACGGGAGGAGCTGTGGTCTGGATGACACATGACAATTAGCCATGATTTGTTTGAAAACTAGCTGGGGTGGTTTTTGTTGTTGGTGGTGTTGCCAACAAACCGCAGTGTGAGCCCCCTAGCTCAGTGTTTTTCAACCTTTTTTGGGCAAAGGCGCACTTGTTTCATGAAAAAAATCACGAGGCACACCACCACTGTGTGCGGAGAGGGAGATGTCAGAACCCCGCTGCTCTCTATGGGGAATCGGATAAGAGCGGACCCCCTGTCCGCTCTCATCCGATCCCATCCGATCTGATCCCCACCCAGGACGGATGGAGAATAGGGTGGACACAGTCCGGCGCCCGTCTAGTGGGCAAAAATTTGACTTTTTTTAAAAAAAAAATCTTTCGAATTTTTCGATTTTTCCCACGGCACACCAGGCTACATCTCGCGGCACACTAGTGTGCCGCGGAACAGTGGTTGAAAAACACTGCCCTAGCTTACAGGTCATGGTTTGTTTTACCATGGTTTGGCATTATGTTTGAATTCAACAACCTTGCTTAACCATGGTTTGCTGGGCCACCTCACCCCAGACATCTGGCAGAGACACGAGAAGAGCAACTGGAAAACAAACCACTAGTTGCAGGAACAAGCTATGAGTTGTTTGTAACTCACGCCTTGCTGAGCAAACCTTGGTTTGAAGGTAGTAGATTATACAGGAGATAATCCAAACATGTAAGGTCTGAACAGGAGCAAAAGACTATGGTTTAAAGGGCCAAAGGGAGGGTGTGATCAGGGTCGAGGGTCAGGTTCCAGAGAAGATAGTAGGACAAAGCAGTGTCTACGTGGCTACTTGAGCAAGAAGTTGCTCAGACTGAAGGAGCAAGGCTTGTGCAACAATTATAGAGAGAGAGCCCTTGGTCTGGCTAGGCTGAAGTGCAATCTCTGGCCATTATATGGGTGACACCGCAGTTCAACAGAGGTCAGTCCAATGATTCCTCCTGCCTGAGCTGCATTGGACTTGCAGCATCTTACACAGCAGTGCAGACAGAGTGCACATTTTCAATCCAGTTTGTTTTTCTGGCATTCTGTGTGGAATGGACTATATTTTACCCCAGTCAAACACCAAAAAGTATCCTTACCTCTGGACTGCACTCTGTTAAACGTCTTAGACCAAAAGAGCTTCTCAAAATTGAAGCCTGGGGAAAAATAACAGTTGTTATTATTATTAGACATTTATTTGTATGCCATTTTTTGTTCCTAAAGTCCCCAAACCCAAGGGCAACGAATTAAATTGCAACTGCACAAAAATACATTAAAACAAGATAATACCATCAATCATACCAGCAGTATAGATCAGCAGGATCATGAGATCAGGGGATACATCTGTTGTCATTAAAAGCAGAGCAAAAAAGAAGTGTCTTTTGTGTCTGCTGAAAAGAAGGGATCATGTTTGTGTGTCAGTGTGCCTGCTTCTGGAGTTCTTTAGTAAGTACTCAGGACTCAAAAGTTCAATACATTGACGCTTCGGGTTATGAACTCCACAAACCTGGAAGTAGGTGTCCCAGGTTGCGAACTTTGCCCCGAACACAATCTGCTTCTGGGGCCGCGGGAGGCCTATGATGGAATTGCATGCCTAAAAACGCTTCAGGTTAAGAACGGACGTCCGGAACGAATTAAGTTTGCAACCCGAGGTACCACTGTAATTTCAATTAGCTTACTGCCTGAATATGTGAGGCAGGAAGCACAATGTAGGAAGTTAGCTCCTTGTCATCTTGCTGAGCTTCTGGTGTTCTTCCAATTTAATACTTTGAAAACTATTGGTAGTTTATTTCTCATGCTGCTTTAACTGGAGCTTGGAAGATACAGCAGAAAAGTGCCTGGGAAAGGGAATCAGCTTTAAGCTATGTACCATGAGACATTTCCGAAGCCCTTTTCTTCCATTCTTTCTCTGGTTTGCAGATGTAACCACAGTCCCAAAAAGCTTGGAGACCCTTGCAGCAGACCCTTTGCTCTTTAACCATGTCTCGAAGCAAAACGTCTGTTAGGAGCAGTAATCAATGCAAGTGCAAAGCAGTCCATTTAGGAAGATCAAGCAAAACAGTGCAATTAATTCGGGGGGTGGGAGCCTAAGAGATTATGAATGCAGCTGCTGAAATGTTGGAAGCATTCATACTGCCAGCCCTAATAAGCATCGTTAAAGTTATCTTCCTCCCTAAATGATAGCTTGATTCCCATCGCAGCACTAATACCTAACAAGCTGAGGCTTATTGTTCTGTTGATAGGTCTCAACACAGCCAGTTCCACAGGAGCCCACTAGAAAAGATTATGAACCATATCAGCCATTTCAGAATTCAACAAGAAACTATGACGAGTCCTTCTTTGAGGACCAAGTACATCACCGTCCTCCTGCAAGCGAGTACAATATGCATCTGGGACTTAAGTCCACCGGGAACTACGTCGACTTCTACTCGGCTGCTCGGCCCTACAGTGAACTCAATTACGAAACAAGCCACTATCCTGCATCTCCGGATTCCTGGGTTTGAGATTTGGGCAAGGAAAAAAACAAAACGGCTCCGGGAACTGTGCATGTGCATGCATACCACAAGACATTCTTTTCCTGCAAATTTAGTTTGTTAAAAGCCTGTTCCATAGGAAGGCCCTGATAACCAAGTGTGGAAAACTTTTAAGATGCTTTTAGATGGCTAAACGATTTGGACATTAAGCACGGGAGTGTCATTAGAAAGGGGGGAAATGTATATGTATTTCTGTATCTATATAATCCCGTCTCTCTATATATATAGATATAGAAATATATTGTGGGGAGGGGGGCAGCTTTGCGGTTGGCCCTTGTATGTAGAGTGTAAAACAAATAGTGCTGTATATTGAATGTGGCTGAAGGAAAGAGGGGAAGGTGCAACAGCCGACGTAGGACCAGAGTTAAGCACAAGAAAATGAATAGTTTACAAAACCTTAAGGGGGACAGCTTCTCACACTTTGTTTCCTCTCCTCATCCATTGTGAATCTAGGCTTCAAGTTGCATTTGAGGTTTCCTCTGTACAGCAAGATGTTTCTTGCCTTTTGTTAATGCATTGTTGCAAAGTATTTGATGTACATTACAGATTTAAGAGAGAGAGCGAGAGAGAGAGAGAAGTGCATTGTGTATATTACACCAATGCCACAGTGTTTCTTCATCTATGGTTCTAAATATTGCTTCAATTTCAAAACTTTGAAATATGTATGAATTTCCAGGGGGGGAGAGGGGTTGTTTTTTTTCTTTCTTCCTTTCTTTCTTCCTTTTCTTTTCCCCAGTGCGTTTTAACAAAACAAAAACAAAAAAAACAACCAACGGAATATTTAGCAGTATTGTTCGTTCTGATATGTGAATTTGTTTGTGGCAACTAAAAAAAAAAAAAAAGGCATTCAGCAGTTTCTGACAATTAACATTCATCATTCCACACTCCTTGTCAACGAAGTGCTTTTTCACTGCCTAAAATTTTAGATGTAGATATTTGAAATAGATTTTTTCATTTATACCAGTTTTCTTTATGATGATACAGTGTTAAAAAGAAAATAAATTACAATTGATCTGTCATCCATATTTGCTAAGAATGTCTATTTCCAAGAATCCTGCATCTAAATACACATTCTTGCTTGTGTGTGTGTATGTCTGTGCGCGTATGTATGCCCCCCCCAATGTGTGCATAATATTCTGTGTGTATGTTTCTGCAGCATAAAGCGTGTTCTGTTGCAATGTTGCCAGACATGAGAGAATTCTCATCTACCTACAAAACTCGGGGGGGGGGGAGGGCTCTCCACAAGATACGAGACCATTTTGCACTCTCGTACACAAATACATAGACTTTCAGGCTTGCTAAGTGCAGACCAACAAGGGGAGGTTAGCACAGAAGCAGTTCCCAACATCTCATACAACAGTATGAGTGGGAGAGTATGCTAGGGGTCTAACATTTTCATCTCTAGTGCAGCTATAGCAGCAGAGTACAGCAGAAGGGGATTCCTTCCCCATTTATCCAGATAAATTGTGAGCTGTTTCCCTTTAGTAGTGCTGCTGAGGACTTGTAAGGGACTGGGGGATTGTACAAGAGGAGGAGAAATCCTGATGCTCCTTTGCTTTAGGTTAGGTGTGAAGGACAGCCGATATCCTTAGGTCCCGATAGCCTGAGGTGAGGAATTTCTGAGCAATGTCTGGCATCACTGCCCCTACAAGCTGAGAGTCCTCCCTCCCTCCCTTCCCACCACATGTGGTCTGTCCTTTTTTGAAGAAGAAAAAGAAAACAAAGAGTTTTGAGACTGTGCTACTGTGGACTGGTAATCTGGCCACACTGTTCCATCTGCTATTGCCTCTGTTATTTTTTTTATTTACATATGTATATATTAAATTTTTCTCTACAGTGGAAACTCCAGTATGTATCGCCCCTTCCTTGCAGTGAGAGTTGACTGACCATCATTGGGGATTCACGTGGTTATCCAGCCCCAAGTACGCTGCTTACTTTCCCCCCCAAGGAAAGAAGGGAAAGCTTAGCCATTCATCCACAAACTCCAGTGTAAGAAAATGGCTGAGTAGTTCTTTGCCAAACATTTGAATCAGCAGAGCAGGTTGCGTTCCTGTGAGGCGTCAAGACTTGCAAGATTAATGTAACTGCCCTAAATGTGAGTTAACACTCTTGGGCCATCTGCTAGGTGAGGTTCCGTGTTCGTTCCCCACCCCAGAAGAAGTCAGAATGCAACAACCAATATGACAGAATGCATGGCTGAAAAGGAAATAAAGGTATATAACATTTCAGAGAGCAAACAGTAAATTGATATCTAAACAGTATCCTATCCACCATCACAACCCATGGAAAATATAGACCACTTCTGTACATTGTTTAATCTGGTGTAATATAATTAATGAAAAATAATATGTTTGAAATAGCGCAGCAGAGGAAGAGGGGGACCTGGGTCTCCATCATTTAACAATTGTTGGTAAGTATAAAAATATTGCAGGGATGCGGGTGGCGCTGTGGGTAAAACCTCAGTTCCTAGGACTTGCCGATCGTATGGTCGGCGGTTCGAATCCCCGCGGCAGGGTGAGCTCCCGTCTCTTGGTCCCAGCTCCTGCCCACCTAGCAGTTCGAAAGCACCCCTAAGTGCAAGTAGATAAATAGGTACCGCTTTATAGCGGGAAGGTAAACGGCGTTTCCGTGTGCTGCGCTGGTGCTGGCTCGCCAGAGCAGCTTCGTCATGCTGGCCACGTGACCCGGAAGTGTCCCCGGACAGCGCTGGCTCCCGGCCTCTTAAGTGAGATGGGCGCACAACCCTAGAGTCGGACACTACTGGCCCGTACGGGCAGGGGTACCTTTACCTTATAAAAATATTGCAGTTCTACATTGTATGGTAAGGTAAAGGTAAAGGGATCCCTGACAATTAAGTCTAGTCGCGAACGACTCTGGCGTTGCAGCGCTCTTCTTGCTTTACTGGCCGAGGGAGCCGGCGTTTGTCTGCTTCCGTAGACAGTTTTTCCAGGTCATGTGGCCAGCATGACTAAGCCACTTCTGGCAAAACCATAGCAGCACGAAAACGCCGTTTACCTTCCCGCTGGAGCGGTACCTATTTATCTACTTGCACGTTGACGTGCTTTCGAACTGCTAGGTTGGCAGGAGCAGGGGCTGAGCAACAGGAGCTCACCCCATCGCGGGGATTCGAACCGCCGACCTTCTGATTGGCATCCCCAAGAGGCTCAGTGGTTTAGACCACAGCGCCACCCGCATCCCCTTACATTGTATGATACTCATTATCATTTACATAGTGATGCAATGCACAGCCTTATTGGAATGATACCGCAACTACTGCAATTTAACATTTAATACCAGCAGTGTACTGGCTGCAGTGCTGAACGCAGAAGGAAAATGGCCTTTGGCCAGAGTACTGGAATACTGTTATCCTTGTTGAGTCAAATTGCTTGAAGCAGATTTAAAAACACAAAAAAAGTTGGAAGAATCTGATGCCGAAGCGCACATACTACATTACTATTTGCTACAACCTACGATAACATGAAGCTACATGGCCAATATGAAATTAGTCAGGATTATTTTGAGTTTCTAATAAGTGATGATCATGTAATAGGACTTTCAGGAGGGGGTCCTCCTGAGTTTGTTAGCCGGTGAGGTGTCAGGTTAATTGTTGGTTTAAGAAGCATGTGACTGGTTGGGTATTCTTAATCAATGATAATCGTTTCATCTCTGCCTGATATTTTATCACCAGAGATAAGAAAATTTTTCAGAATGGCTACTTGTATTAGAGCAGAAATAAACAGATGCAGAGCTATATATTGTAATGTAGATATGGTTTGTCAGTGATCCTAGCACTGTAGTTAACTTTTCCAGGCACACCTTTCCAATGTACAATAAGCAACCCTCTCTCCTTTTGTAGTAAACTTGGGGGGGGGGGAGATGCGGGAAATCTAGTTGGAGGAAGGGCTCAATGGACATAATGTATATGAAATATATATATATCTCACACACCATGATTTTAGACACAAGTTGTTCCTATTTTCTTTATTATTAACTGGATGGAAGTTGAACATGCACTTAAGCATGTCAGTTATCAAAAATTATCCAGTTTTAGAAATCAAACGGAATGTTACTTCGCATCCGGCATAGCAGTGTCTTTGGTAGCATTTCATACAGCGATCTGAGCATCACATTTTGACTTGAGTCTATTGTACATAGGAAAGAAATTTGCTTTGGATGGTGAGTGTGTGTTGGTGTCCAGATGTGATGCTAAGGGCCTGAGATGGCCATGCTTGCAACAAGATGGGATTCCCATTAGCTGCAGAAGCAACAGCCACCTCTTGTCTTGCTGCTTCCCACGCCAAAGCCCTTCAGGAGTAATGTACCACAATGAGCTGCTCCTTTGTGCGTAGCACAAGCAAGCTGCTATGTTTGGCATCTAATTCAAACAAGCTTAGATGTTAACACTTATTAAGTAAAGTGGTTTACAATGAAAAGCTAAGTAATATAAACAAAAGGCTTAAAAAAAACACTGTCGAGAACAGCAGCAGCTATATATTTCAGCTGCTGTTTCTCTTTCTGTTGACAAGAGAACAGAATTTCTGGGTGTAAAGGGACCCCTGACTTTTCCCTAGCTAATAAGAGGACCTTCTCAAGTCTCACACGGGGGACCTGAATGCAGGTTGGTGGTCCATGAGATAAAATTTAGGGCCTTTTTGCTCTAGACTTCCACATGCACCCTTAACGTTTGATTGGGACAAGCTTGCATTTGAACAAATGGGCATGCTGCCATTATGTCTCGTTCCATCATTACTAATAATGCATAGCATAAATACAAGCTTGACAGGGCATGGCAAATGTAGCCTAAAGAGAAGTCACTTTCAAACTGTCCCAGTTTATATATCTTGAAGGTTCTGGGAAGCCGGGTGTGGACTTTTAGGTGACAACATCAGCAAATGGTTTGGAAGATGGCATGCCTGCCCATTGCCCACATTCCTATGTCATATAACACCATCAGAGGAGTGTTGGGCACGTTCTAAGAAGTTTGCTCTCGCCATCTACATGAGCCCAAGAGCTGAGCTAGCACTCCACACAAAAGGAGTGTAGGACATGCTCCAGAATCCTGCAATATGCAGTGGTTCTGTTGTGCAACAGATGTTCAAGCATTCCTTGCAGTCAAAACAATAAAGGCAGAATAGAGAGTAATGTAGGGTGGGGGGAACCTCTGCGCTAAATAAAATGCTGGGGGGTAGGGGTGGGGTAATAAGATTTTTTATAACTAAAATGCTAAAATAATGAGAGATGGGAGAACAGCTGTTTGGTGCAGGAAGGGCAGAAAGCCGAAGAGTTCAGATGTAGCTGTTGGACAAAATGTGCAAGTCTGAAAAAGGCTGGACATTTAAACAAGTTATTGAGGGAAAGGGGTATATTTTTCCCTCCCTCCAGCATTTTAAAAGAAGTTGGAAAGACCTAGGAAAAGGACATCTTATGCAAGGGGCTTGTGCCGCACAGGTAGATTAAACTAGATAATCCCTAAACTTTTTATTGGTTTCCCTGACTGGTTTTTTTTGCCAAAGGCCAAAACTGCATTAGCATTGGCTTCCAATTTCCCTCCACTTTGCCCATTTTTTGTCCTGCAGTAGCAAATACTTAAGAGTAATATTTGAATATTCAAACTCCAATGACATACCAAATCACTTTCCAGCTAGGCATACGTAAATCCTTCACACCTCCCCAGGATTTAGGGGGCTTTGCAGATGGGTAGGTGGGTCAGTCGGTTGGTTGGTCTGTTGGTTTTTCAAATGTTACCACAAACTCTTGGCTGTGTGTCCCCCCCCCCAGCAATGTAATAACCCACATAGAAAGAGGGATTCCAAAAATGTATAAAATGTATTTGTTGTACTGTAAAAATGTTTGATTTAAACACAGGCTTCATTTTAGACTCCTAATCAACTGTGTAGATCTCTATATAAAAAGCTCATTGTTTTATTAAGATGCTGTTTATGGTCTGAAAGGAATGGTTGAGCTATTATAATACTAACAAAACTGCACTACCATGAGCAATATTAAGCTTAAAAAGTGGACATTTCAAGAGTAAAATATTATTTAAACTATATTAATATTGAAAGTACATTTTGGCAATGTATAAACGCCCAAAAGTTAAAATAAATGTTGTCAAGTTAAATGGCAAAATACTACTACTACTACTACTAATAGTAATGAGAATCAACAGACTATACTTTTTCATTGTACATGTTGGTAGCATGTACAAAAGCTAACTTGAACTGAGATTTTCTATCAATAAATACTACTGTATTGTGGAGAGTTGCTGTTCATAGTGCAGTATGTGAAAAGCCAAAAGCAAGAAGGAATATATGCAGTGTTGAATATATACAGAAGACATACCTCCTCGGTTCTCCATACATTTGGGACACATGCACACACAAAGTGCTGGTGTAGCACAGTGGCGAAATGTATGATCCAGGAAACCTCCGAACTTCATAGGTCCCCTAGAAGTAGCCAGCTTACTGCATTCTGTATGTTTCTGAACTCCCATCAGCTACAGACAACAATCTAAATTCATCTGGAGGGGAGTATATTGACTACCCCTGTCTTAGGCAATAAACTCTTGGCCCCTTATTCATGCAACCTCATTAAATAGTCCATTAAGACCAGTACTTCTCCCATCGTTCTAAAGAATGCTACAGAAATCTAGCATATCATTGGTCAAGATATTGAATATGTCAGAATGATACGAAGACTGTTCCATTTACTTTCGGGTTCTCTCTAGCAGCCATAATAGTGCAAACATGTTATCCCCACCCACCCTGATTTTTATCCTACCTCTTGCTCCTTTGGGGAACCTGTTCTCCCCCAGCTAAGGTGTTTGCAGGCCAGCTCCTCCCCCAGTTTCACACAGCAGAACACAAGGCGCCAGCCACTTCTTCCTCAGCAGATGTTGAAAGCGAAGCACGGACAGCAATGCTCCCTGAGCAAATTTTCTTCCAAGAATTGGTGCTGTTGCCGGCCAGCTGCTTCCAGTCCAGCCTGTGGCAAAGAGAAAAGGATTGGGAAAATTAGGGGCAGGAGGTATTTTCACTCCACTTAGGTCTAAGGCAGGGGTCTGCAACCCGCGGCTCCGGAGCCGCATGTGGCTCTTTTACACCTTTGCCGCGGCTCTGGGGCGGATACTAGCGAGGGGAGGAGGCGTATTATGCGCCCCGACACTCCCCACTGTGGCGGGCACTGTACTGGCTGTGACGTCGCATGGGGGCGGTGCGTGCGTTAGTCACGCACCGTCCCGATGTCACCTTCCCGCCCGCCCACCCGCTACATTGTAAGGAGCATGTACGCTGGTCACTGCATTGAAAGGGGGCATGTACGCTGGTCACTGTTTTGAAGGGGAGTGAAGAACACCCACACCCACAAAAAAGGTAACTTGTTAATTTAACGTTTATTTCTATGAGGAGGAGTAATTCTGAGGGGTCAAACAAAAAAATAATAAAAAGTGACAAAAAAGTTATTTTTATAATGACGAGTTTTGCGGCTCCCAGTTTTTTTTTCTTCGGAAACAGGTCCAAGTGGCTCTTTTTGTCTTAAAGGTTGCAGACCCCTGGTGTAAGGGAAGCCCATTTGACCTGGCCCACCACCCAACACAACTGTGAAGATATGGCCTAACCCGTCAGGAAATGTTCCTGCAGAACATCTATCCGCAGATACAATATGCTTTTAGGCATATACTCTGACAATGAAGAGAACTCCTGCCGAGCAAAAATCACCAGCCTTTCTCAAACTGCAGGAAGAAAAGTATGCAAGCAAATGTGGGGGTGCTACACCTAACACAGGTCCTTGGGGAGCTAGTAGGCACTTTCTCAAACTTGCAAAAGTGCCATGAGTTCCAGTCACAAAATAGCTGTCATGGATTGTGTGACATAACACAAAATGGATATGGTTTATCTAAACAAGCAGATAAACAGATAGAACAAAATGATGTGGGCATGACCCTGCCCCCATCAACCACCCCATCAATGGGAGGGAAAGGCGACAGCATCAGCTACCTCTGCACGCACAGAGAAAAGCTTTTTGCACCTCTGGCAGACTGGGAACCTGGGAACTAATAGCATCACAGAAGGCTTTAAGAGAATACAGTGGTGCCTCGCAAGACGAAAAGAATCCGTTCTGTGATTCTCTTCGTCTAGCGGTTTTTTCGTCTTGCGAAGCAAGCCCATTGGCGGATTAGCGCTATTATCAGCTGATAAGCGGCTTAGCAGCTTAGAAAAATGGGGGGGGGAGGGGAAAAACCCCGCAGGAACTCGCAAGACATTTTCGTCTTGCAAAGCAAGCCCATAGGAGATTCGTTTTGCGAAGCACCTCCAAAACGGAAAACTCTTTCGTCTAGCGAGTTTTCCATCTTGCGAGGCATTCGTCTTGCGGGGCACCACTGTAGTTAGGATTCAGGGGCTGTGACAAGCTGGAGCGATACTTAGTCAAAACCAGGGATGAAAGAAGCTGTCAGTTTTGGTTCTCCCACTTTCTCATTTTTCCGATATTAAAATCAATTCTACAGCAATTCGTTGGAAAAAATCCTCATGAAAATTCATCAGCATTTCTGAATCTCAGAACTGTGCAATTAGAAGGCACAATGGGGGGTCATCTAGTCCAAGCCCCTGCAATGCAGGAATGTTTTACTCAATGTGGTGCTCAAAGCCAGTTTAAGAGCCTCGTGCTCTACTGACTGAGCTATCCATCATGGGCTCTACTGCAAACTCCTCCAAATAAACACATTTTTGTATGCAGTTTTGACTAAAGTACACATTTTTGCAAGCCATTTCCCCCCAGTACAACACATTTTTGTATTTATTTTTTTTTACTAATGTATTCATTTTTATGCACACTTTCCCCAACTATATGCATTTTGATAAACATTGGTTAGTGAACTGCATCGCAAAATTCAAAATTGAAATTTTCAAAAGCTAGCTCTGTTTCGGTTCTCATATTGTTTCAGAATGTGGAGGTTTGATAGATTCACTTGCAAATGAGAACAGGTTTTAATTTATTTCCTATCCCTGGTGAAAACTAAAGAGACCTTAGTAAGGATCAAATGAAAAGGTAAGTTGCAGGATATGGATGACACAGCCACAGACAAGGATAAGCATGTATTTCTTGAATTTCAGTGGGTAAAGGCAAGCAGTACTTGGGACCTTTACCTTTTGTGGGGCGGGGAACCTCACCTGCTTTTTTGGGAGGCTATGGAATAAATTGTTTGGATATAAATGGAGTGAGTTAGGGGCTGTGGGTTTCATGAAGGGTTTTCCTTCCTGTTTCCCCATAATGTGAGCAGTGGCTGAAAGGGAAATTGTGTGTCAATATGGCATCTATTAAACGGCAGGCCCACATTTCCGCTCACCTGCTGCAGCCAAGGAAGAAAAAAAAGGAAATGTTGGATGAGGAAGTTTAAGGATAGGAAAGCAAATTAAGTACTTCTCTGGTTCAGATTACAATGCAGACTGGAGAAGAAATCTGGGTCTTAAATTCTTGCCAGAAACTGCAATCAAAGATTAAAAATTGCTGAGATTCACATTGTGAGGCAGAGAATGCTAAATGTCAGGGACACTGCTAATTCTGCAGCTCACTGGCAACCTTCATGAAAAATAAGAACCCACTCTCTTTTAGTTCAACAAAAGCTTCCCTGACTTCTCAGCTGGTGACTGTTCTTATTTACTAATGAAAATAGGCAAGTGGTTATTTACAAGGCTGAACTAATTGCTCAATTAATTTAGAAGATCTTAGCTAAAAAAAGTCTCCGCAACAAGTGGGATGAAATTGATGCACATTCAGAGCTTTCTTAAGAGGCAACCTAAGAACTGAATATGCAGGGTAATGTTGGCTAACCAGTGATCCATTAATTCTGCTAACACCATTTTCATGGGACCATAAGAAGCTGATACAACGTTCATCACACCGCCTGCAATTTCACTGTAATGTTCCTATAACTGAGTTGTGTTTTGGCAATGTTTATTAGATTACATGAAAGTGAAGGTGCCCTTTGTAAAGAAACCAGGCTGCCAGCTATCTCTCAGTTAAGAAAACAGTCTGAAAACAAAACTGTGTGATCTTGATTTCTTTTCTTTTTTATGAATGCCTGTGGTTTATACAAGAAAAACCCAACTTTGTCTCTTAAATTTGCATATTAAAGAACTGCTTTCCTTATGTCGAAAAGAGCTGTGACTGCAGTAAAGGAACATTTGATATGATCATTTGATAAAAGAAAATAAGGAAAACTAATGAACCCCAAGAGATACACTTTGCATAAGGAAAAAAATGCCCTTTCTAAGGCAGGACATTCAGAAGAGAGATGCTCCTTATGTTCTTCTAAGAATGATCAGTCAAAATAAATAGTGGATTGCATCACATTTTGTCGTGGGGAAGGTTCCCTTTTATTTTTGTGTTGGGAAGGTACAAAACATTAAAAGAATTGATCACAGGCATGCAAAAAGTTGCCCATGGTGGGAGAAAAACCAAACCCTCGCCTTGTGTAAGCATTGTAACAATCTGCCCTGGTTGCTTCAGTTCAGACCTTGCCAAGTTAACCTGACTGTACAGGGAGAAAGAGATTTGGCTAACAAATACCAGGTGTGGCACACGAACAAATTATGAACGACTTACAGAATTTGGTACAGATCGGCATATATTTGTGTAAATACTGTTGGTAGTTCCAGAAATTTCACCATGCATTGGCCAACCCATTACTGTAGGAATGGGGTATCTGTGTCCCACCCAGTATGTTGCTAGACTGCTTGGCTGCTCGGCCATTGCCTCGGCTGGCTGGAGCTGACGGAGCTTGAACAGCCCACCAGCACCACAAAGATTGTGATGGTGGATCAGACAATGGGTCCAATATTCCATCTCCAACAATGGCCAGCCAGATGCCTTACGAAGACCAGAAGTGTGCCCTGACGTAGTAGGTGGGGCTTGTGTGGGACCCCAGCAATCAAAGGTACACTACCCTTTAATCATAGAGATGACTTTTAGCTTGTCATAATACCTAGTAAGTCCTTTGGTAGACCTGTCTTCCATTTGTGTGATAACTTCTTTAAAGTATCCAAACAAACAGCCACTGCCATATCTAGTAGCAATGAATTCTGAAAGTTAAGTACGTTGGTAGTATTTCCTTTTGTTTATTATGAAATGAGTGCTGGCCTGTTTCGTTGGATGGCCCTAATTTTCAGTCTATGCTCTATCTCCACACCATTTATAATCTGATCAACCTTAGTACTATTCCCTCTCCAGTTACCAGGTAGTCATTCTCCTTTTCTAAAATAAACGATCCCAAACACGTGACCTGCATATAAATGAAACATCATAGAATCCCAGAATATTAAGAGTTGGAAGGGACCCCAAGGGTCATCTATAATAATAATAATTTATTATTTATACCCTGCCCATCTGGCTGGGCTTCCCCAGCCACTCTGGGCGGCTTCCAACAAAATATTAAAATACAGTAATGCATCAAACATTAAAAGCTTCCCTAAACAGGGCTGCCTTCAGATGTCTTCTAAAAGTCTGGTAGTTGTTCTCTGCAACTTCAGTCCCTTTATTATTTTACAGTGTAGTCCCATTCATGTTTACTCAGAGGTGTGTTCAGGTATATCCCCCACTAGTATGTGAATTTAGAATTGTAGCCTTCCACTACTAACTTGTCTGGGAGTTAGTCTCGGAGAATTACTTCCGAGGAATCATGTGGAAGATTGCAATCTTAGTTGCCCCTTTCAGTACCTTCTCCAACTCTGTTATGACCTTGCTGAGGTGGGGTGATCAGAACAGTGCACAACTTTCTAAATATGACTACATCTTAGATTAATATAATTTGTTGTTGGCATCCGTCTGTCTCAAGAGACAATGGAAGGGGTAAAATGAATCTGTTGGATGGTTACAGCGCCTGCTGTGGCTGAGAGAGCAGTATCACTGTGATATATGCTTTTTTATCAATCCCATTGTTTCTTAAATAGCACAATAATAAGCATATTATGACTATTACCTGCTTAATTGCCAAGGTGGAGTCAAAGTGGTTTACAGGTATAAAACCAGTTATAAAGAAATACAAACACACATACCTAAAATACACAATAAAAGAATTCCATCAAAGCATTAAAATAAATATCTACAATTAAAATGTGTGCTGAAGCAAGTCCATTTAAACAGTATAAGACTTAAATCTGGAGGTTTAGGTCACGAGAGCTGATATTTCCAGAGTTTTAAGTAGGGATGAGTAAAAATTGCACATTTTCCAAGTCCCCCCCCCCCCCAGGGGTCCACTCTTCCCCTTTCGAGGACACTTTTAAATAGTTCAATCAAATTTCATTCTTTTAAAGCACAAGTTTTGATTGAACACTTCTATGCTCAGCCTACTGAAATAATTATTCCGTGCCTTGTTAACACAATGTTCTCCTATTCCCTATGTGGTATCAGATTGTGTGTGTGTGTGTGTGTGTGTGTGTGTGATCCCTTTTCTTACATGGTATCTAATTAGCCTGTGAGCAAACCAGCAGTGAATACAGATCATGTGTTATGCACGCACCAAAAGTCTGATACAGTGGTGCCCCGCAAGACGAATAACTCGCTAGACGAAAGGGTTTTGCGGTTTTTGAGCTGCTTCGCAAGACGAATTTCCCTATGGGCTTGCTTCGCAAGACGAAAACGTCTTGCGTTTTTTGCAAGTTTGTTTCCTTTTTCTTAACACCGTTAATACAGCTGCAACTTGACTTCGAGGAGCAACTCATAGAACGCGGTGTGGTAGCCTTTTTTGAGGTTTTTGGTGATTTTTGAAGCTTTTCCAAAACTTTTCCGACACTGTGCTTCGCAAGACGAAAAATTCGCTAGACAAAAAAACTCGCGGAACAAATTAATTTCGTCTTGCGAGGCACCACTGTAACACAAAGAAGGATGGAAACTGCTGTCAAGAAAGCAGTTTTAAATCAACCACCATTTATTTTGAGAAACGATTACCAAACTCCTATGTTTCTTAGCCCCTAAATATGCAAATGTTGAGATGAAAATTAAGAGAGGAAAGCCACCAAAACTCATACAGGTCTAATTTTATTTAAAAAGTATACCTACATTTCCCCACTTCTAACCAAAGCTTTTTTAAATAATAAAAAAATCCAGGTAGGTCTTGTATATGTACTGCTAACCAAAATTCCTTTCAGTATGAACAATAAAAAGGAAATGAGTCAATATGGCTTCCTGCAGCAGTATACAACCCTACAATATCCCTATTTTCATTGGAGAAATGTTGGAAGGTACGTCCATATTTCAAAGGCGTAACTGATGTCCGGAGGGGATTTCCTAGCAACCCTATGATAGTACATAACCAAAGCCAAGTTACAGACCACTAAGAATCCACAGAGAGACAGCATAGATTTCAGAGAATAGTAAGGAAGCACAAAGCTTATGTGGCCAGCATGCATCACAGCCATCTTGGAAAGGCCTTCAATAATAGCTTTCAGCAGTAGCCTTCTTAAATGTACAATCCCTTCTCACATTAACTCTGTGGTGTCAGTGCTGCCACAGCATGGCTATTTCCTATGCGGTAAATGGAAGATCAAACTGAAAAACACTTTACCCCATTACCCGGTTCAGGCCTTCAGACACGGCCTTCATAGTGCAGGAAGTAATCAGTTTTCTAGTGACTCCAAAAAGACATGAAGGGGCCCTTCGATGAAGCGGTGCTGAAATTAAACTGATAACGTCCCACTCAGGAAATGAAACAGGAAGCTATCAGGAGACAAGAGTAGCAATGCAAAGAGGCAAAATAATGATATATCAGTTTCAAGCATCATGTGGAATAATTGTCAGATGTGTAATGAATCATCAGGGCTTCAAAGCAACAGCTGCATGAGCTGGTACAGTTGCTTACTCTTCTCATTACACAGCTGCGTAAGACCCAAGAGCCCCGAGGTCTCTTAAGGGCAGAGGCGCTGCCTTGCTGGGGAGGGATAGCAATTCTAGCCCCAGAGGGCACTGTCTGCTATTGCTGCTCCCCTATCAGTTCTTCACCCTCCACTGGCATCAGAAGCAGAGGAAGCGGTGAGAAGGAAGATATATTTGAGGCACAATAACTGAGGAGGGAAGGGACGCGGGTGGCGCTGTGGGTTAAACCACAGAGACTAGGACTTGCCGATCAGAAGGTCGGCAGTTCGAATCCCCGCGACGGGGTGAGCTCCCGTTGCTCGGTCCCTGCTCCTGCCCACCTAGCAGTTCGAAAGCACATCAAAGTGCAAGTAGATAAATAGGTAAAGGTAAACGGCGTTTCCGTGCGCTGCTCTGGCTCTCTAGAAGCGGCTTAGTCATGCTGGCCACATGACCCGGAAGCTGTACGCCGGCTCCCTTGGTCAATAAAGCGAGATGAGTGCCGCAACTCCAGAGTCGGTCATGACTGGACCTAATGGTCAGGGGTCCCTTTACCTTTAACCGAGGAGGATAAAAGGTTAAGGCCACATTCAGAGGCAGAGACTTGTTGGTCCCAAATTCTGATTCAGAATGGGACCTTGCACTTCCTTCAGTTTGGCTTGGGTCAGGATGGCCATATGAATTTAACAATTTTAAAAATTTATTTAAAAAAATATAATTTTTAAAAAGAAGGAAAACTCTGATCCTAAACCTCCACCGCCTTGCAGGAAATCTTAAAGAGAAGAAAAGGCTACGTCTAAGAAGTAAACCCTACAGGAGTCTGGTGTGGAGTCTCTAAGAAGGTTGGATTTGACTCCTTCCAGCAACTCCCGCAGCCAAGCTGGTGCCAAACGTATGGCTTTCCTTTCCTTTGGACTTCAGTGAGGCTGAGAGGGGAGTCTTCAGCTGGGCAGCTCAGGACTCCATCCACACTGACCAGACTTGCACCTTGGGAAGGTCAATCTGGTGTTGCTAATGCAGCTGTTTGACTTCACCTCCGGAGGAGCACCCCACTGTCTCTCAAGGCTGACGGATGCCAACTACAGTGGTGCCTTGCAAGACGAAAAGAATCCGTTCTGTGATTCTCTTCGTCTAGCGGTTTTTTCGTCTTGCAAAGCAAGCCCATTGACGGATTAGCGGATTAGCGCTATTAGCGGCTTTTAGCGGCTTATCTGCTGATCGGCTTAGCGGCTTAGAAAAAGGGGGGAGGGGAAAAAACCAGCAGGAACTCGCAAGACATTGTCGTCTTGCGAAGCAAGCCCATAGGAAATTCGCTTTGTGAAGCACCTCCAAAACGGAAAACTCTTTCGTCTAGCGAGTTTTCCGTCTTGCGAGGCATTCGTCTTGCGGGGCACCACTGTATTGCATTTCACCTGATCTTTAAAAATGAATCCTGGTGTGGTTTTTTGAAAGGGCAAATTTAGACGTTGGTGGGCCAAAGCAAGCATCTTCGCAGATAGGCAGTTTCTGAATTAGCATGTCTGAGAAATATCCCCTTCCTCCTCTGACATTTCATGCTAGAGAGAATTTCTGATTACAGTAGTAATTTCTGTGCAACTCGAAGATGGTCTGGGATTTTCATAAACCAGTTGTTAATTTTAAGGGGAGATTATGGATGTTCACTTGAGAGTTAGAAACAAAACAAAACACTCTTTCTTGCAGGTTGAAAACATCAGTGCTCCAAGTGGTTGAAGTACTTCCAATTTTAGGACATGAACAGAATATAGCTGGTTATCATTAAGAACATTTCAAGTCAAATTGTGGTAGTAGTATAGTATAATAGGCGACTCCAAAGCCAATAAATAAATAACCCATCCTCAAAAACATAGGCAATTTTATTAAAAATGAACACTGATTATATCAAAAGGCCTTTTTTAAAAAATTTCTCATTTTTTTAAACTGCCCTCCTTATTCTCTGAGAAGATTTAAGGTGGCTAACAGATCAGTAATAAAAAGAGTGAAGCCAAGCACCATATCCAGAAAAAGAAGAAAACAAACCACCACACAGCAATGCTACCATTGCCACATGAAACCACATCAATTGTAATAGTGCTGGACCCATAAGCATCACAGAGTAGTATCATCTGCCTAAATAACCAGTAAAACTTATTTATTTGACCCTGGTCATAGCCACTGTAACGCCACACACCACTGGCCACACCACACTGGCTCTCAACGGGCACAAAAGAAAAGAGTACTTTCTTTAAAAAAAGAAAGTGCACTATCAGTGATACTCCAACAGTAATGGTCATTCTTTTAACTTTCTAGTCCCTCTCTCATGCACCATAGCAATTGCTTTGTAACCAGCACCAATCACCCAAGTGATTTTCAAGTCACATGAATATATAATGGTGGAAGTTACCACATGACAGTGTGGCTACATATTGCTCTGTTATTTGAGGAACATAGATCCCTTCCAATAATCAAGTCTCAAAATTACCACAACAGTGGGTTGCTTGGTTGTTGTTTTTTTACAAGTACATACATGCATATTGCCCATCCTGTTTTGGAATCATCTGGATTCGTTCAGTCTCCTCCACCCCAAATATTTATTTCACTTGAGCTCACAGGCTCTCAAATCGCTTCCTGATTTAAGCCCTCCTCTGTGCAGGGGTTGAAAGAGTCATAAATCACGATGGATTCGGTGAGGGTTGACAGTGCTCACAAAATCCAATCAGAAGCAGGCAATATCCTCTGCCTTCTCAACCTGAGAAGGTGTTTTCTTCTTTTAAAAAAAGCTACCTTAGCTCTAATAGAAAGACGGCCCATGAAAGCAGCTTATCATTTCTTTGAGACGTCCAGAGCTTCCAGGCTAACCAAGTAATACTTTTCTGTGACAACCCAAGTGTATTGTACTAACAATCAAAAACATACTTCTGCTGCAATCAATTTTCACCAGAAATTTTGGAAATCTTAGTCTTTCGACCACAGGCTGAGGATTTGTTACACTCCATTTTAGGGGAAAAAATGGACTTTTGCTTCAGTGATTTGCCATTTATTACTTTATATGCTGCCATATTATCTAGTTTGGCCTGGGGGGGGGGGTTGTGGGATATTCTCTCTCTCCCTGTAAGACCGCAGTGCTATTCACCCAGCTATAGTTAAAGGTCTGTCAGTTTTCCCATTATATGCCTCCATTATCAAGGCTTTATAACTCAACCCTCAAATGTCAATCCTATCTGATAGGTGCCAAAAAAGCATTTGACCTCATGAAGGATTACGTGATGGCGACTGATCCATTAAATTCTTTGTAAGCCGGAAGCCAGGTTCAAGTCCTTCTTAAGGGATTT
Organism: Podarcis liolepis; assembly: GCF_965112155.1. NCBI lineage: Eukaryota > Metazoa > Chordata > Lepidosauria > Squamata > Lacertidae > Podarcis > Podarcis liolepis. The sequence continues at coordinate 79,338,285 of NC_139560.1, read as the reverse complement.
ATTTAAAAGTAAAATATTAATATTTATGAGTACAGTATTCAGTTCTATCGCTAAAGCAGTTTAATGTAACAACAGTATTTTGGGGATACAAGAATCATCTGATGCTACAAGGTCTTTTTTTGTTGTCTGACCACTTCTGAGCCAACACCTATCTCACAGCCAGGCCAAGTCCTAGCATTGCATTTTACACATAGGAGAAGACTTAGGTAATTTACATAGCCAGCTAAATTCAGTTTAGCTACCACCATTTAACTCCATATGAAACCGCAGGACGCAGTATCTGAGGCAATTGTTCCGCAACATACCCAAGACAAATTATTTGCTATCTTTTTTCCCCATCTGTGATTATGCAGGAATTTTTACCACAATGGGAATAGCAACTAATATAATTATGCAGATAAATTACCTTTATTTACATAATTTGCTATTAAATTTTCTGACAAATCTGTTGGCTAGGATGAGGGTGGAGGGAGAGAATTTAATGGGGTGTTGTTCCATTATGATTTGTAAGTCCCCTGGGGCAGAGGCCTATCATACCTTGGTGGTTGTTATTGTTTGCAAACCACCATGCAAATAATTGAGGGGGGGTGCAATTGTATGCAGGGGCTGTGTAAGCATCCAGGAAATATTTGTCTGCAAATATTTTCATCAAAACAGGGGGAAAGGCAGATAAGATGGTGAGAATTCTTCTGCCTTGATAAGTGACAAAATAATGATGCTGAATCTAAAATGGCATCTTCAAACTATTTGTAAAGCAGATTATGTAGCTTTTGCCTTTGCTGTTAGCCCACTGAACAGGCCTACATAATCGTATATAAAGAGGGCATGCTCTGCCTGAATATACCAACAGCCAATTTTGATTCTCTCTTAAGATAGTTCGTTGAAGGTCATTACTGTTTTCTCCCAATTTTTAACTTCCACAGCATTGTAATAAGGTCACAGATTCAAAAGAGGAGAAGCGTTGCTGTACATTATTAATGATCCCTGCAGAGGTAAGTACAATGAAAGAAACGATTTGCTGAAATTCTGTGTATTTTCAAAGATAAAGGAGGTTAAGAGATATACTGAAGCCACTCTCTTACATGAAAGGAAACGTCAATTAACTTCCATCTTACCATAGAGGAGTTGTTTCTTGCAGGTTTCGAGTCTCAGCGTTAATCTAAAGAATTTGTGCCGAAAATAAAAATGGTTTGCCAGTGCTTGGGAACCTGTGGCCGATAAGCCTAATTAGCCTCCCCAGGGCCTGCAAGGCCATTTTAAGTTAATCACACCCACCTGCCAAATGATGCCAGGCCCAGGGATCTTTGGTTTCTGATTTAACCACTGCAGCATAAAACCGAAGACAAGCCCTCTTCAAAAGGCAAAGGCAGCAAAGGCCTCTCTGCTCTGCACTCTTAGACCAGAGTTAGGCCTTCTGCCAACTCAACAGGAAAAAGGTATTATTTCAGCTCACCCCACTGTTGGGGTGGGTAGAAATGCTGCCTTTTACTCTTAAGAAGGAGGCATGGGCTTTCTCAGTTGGTTAGAGCATTATTATTATTATTATTATTATTATTATTATTATTTATATCCCGTCCTCCCCTGCCGAAGCCGGGCTCAGGGCGGCTAACAACAATAAAACAGTACAAAAGTACAGCACAAACAACACTCTAAAATCATTCATTATAAAATTAATTAATTCAAGCCACTGGCAACCATTGGGCCAGACCTCCGCGAAGATTGCCGAGGGAGGGAGTCAGGCTGTGCCCTGGCCAAAGGCCTGGTGGAACAGCTCTGTCTTGCAGGCCCTGCGGAAAGATGTCAAGTCCCGCAGGGCCCTAGTCTCTTGTGACAGAGTGTTCCACATGGTGCATGGTGCCGATAACACCAAGGTTGCAGGTTTGACCCCCTTATGGGACACCTGCATTTTCCTGTATTGCAGGGGTTGGACTAAATGATCCCCAGGATCCCTTCCAGCTCTGCAGCTCTATGATTCTCTCATTCTCTGATCTTAGTTCTGTGATGCTTAGTGCAAAGATCAGAGATAAAACATCCCTCTGACTCCTCTTTATTTAGGACAAGGTTTCCCAAACTTGGGTCTCCAACTGTTTTTGGACTACAATTCCCATCATCCCTGACTACATAGGGATGCTAGATAGAGATGGTGGAAGTTGTAGTCCAAAAACTGCTGGAGACCCAAGTTTGGGAAACCCTGCTTTAGAGGATTTTTTTTGTATGTTTGGTGTGTGAGAGAGAGTGTGTCTGTTGTAAAGTAAAGGTAAAGGGACCCCTGACCATTAGGTCCGGTCATGACTGACTCTGGGGTTGCGGTGCTCATCTTGCTTTATTGGCCGAGGGAGCCGGCGTACAGCTTCCAGGCCATGTGGCCAGCATGACTAAGCCGCTTCTGGCAAACCAGAGCAGCACACGGAAACGCCGTTTAACTTCCCACTGGAGCGGTACCTATTTATCTACTTGCACTTTGACGTGCTTTCGAACTGCTAGGTTGGCAAGAGCAGGGACCGAGCAACAGGAGCTCACCCCGCCGCGGGGATTCGAACCGCCAACCTTCTGATTGGCAAGTCTGTGGTTTAACCCACAGCGCCACCCATGTCCCTGTGTCTGTTGTATAAATATGTATTTTCATGCATGTAGGAAGAGATTGCTGTCTGTCTGGTGGCTGGTGCTGGGATAGCTAAGGCTGTGTACACAGCATACACTGAAAGCACATGCGCCCTGCCCAAGCCACAGTTTCCAAAATCCTTAACCAAATACAATCCCTATTATTCTATGGGGAAGTGCTTCAAATGTATGGTGTGTGTAAGCAGCCTAAGGCAAAGTTTGAGCTAGGTACTTCCTGGCTCCTACACTAACTATTCTGGGGACTAAATTGTTGGGAAATAACCGGTGAATACCAATTACCGTATTTTTTGCACCATAACACTCACTTTTTTCCTCCTAGAAAGTAAGGGGAAATGTCTGTGCATGTTATGGAGGGAATGCCTACGGGTGGCATGCCTACGGATTTTCCTCCTCTAAAAACTATGCGCGTGTTATGGTCAGGTGCGTGTTATAGAGCGAAAAATACGGTAATCCTGAAGTCCCACATGTGTGGGGAACTACAAAGGAAAAAAGAAATGGCTGACTGCCTGAACTAAAGAAAAACTGTGTGGGCCTTGACTCACGTCTTTAGCCAAAACAGTCCCCAGTAAAGTTTAAAACACAGGCCTATGCAGTATTTGCAATGCGGGGGAAATATAGGTTGTTAGATCTGTAGATGTCCCAGAATAAAGTGCTTACAATGTCCTCCCCTTGCCTCTGCCTCTCTCTGAAAGACCACAAACTTCACAAAATTTGAATGCTCCACTTACAGTAATCACAGGTCTCACTCAGGCAGCAGAAACACCACAGGCAAAAGCCACTTCCGTACAAAATACAAAAAGGATATTCAAACACAGAATCTGGGGTAGCGAGCTCCAGCCTTGTGCGTGTGATTAGTTACCGGTACATGGTTCAGACAAAAGAGGGAAAGAGAGAGGAACAGGAAGCAGGCAATACTAATCTGGTGGGCCAAAGAGCAATGAGCAATTCAGAAGAACAGGTATACAAGGTCTTTTGGACACCCAAGATTGTCTCCCCATGTTTAGCTAAACCCCTGATCATCTTACAACTATCCAGACCAAGCTGGGCCATTTCCATTGGGTGTGGGGGCACTTAATGTGTAGTGAATCTGGCTACTGCAATAAAACACTGTATTTTGCTTTCCAGCATTGCAATTAAATAACCCATCTGCTTATTTGGATCTAACGCGTGGAGTGTTGACATTCGTGTGGGCATCTGTTTGAGAATCCTGGTGGGCACAGAGTGGTAGTTCCAGCTGTGTAAAGATGGTAATGGCACAAAGGTTATCTTTTCCCCTTGAGACACAGAGCTGCAGCATAACTAGGACATAAGGCATGACAGATTGCTGGAGAAGGAAATTTAATGTAGCCGAGTTGGAAATTGACATCATTAAGCAGTCTTTCAACATGGCAATCAACATATTTGCTGTTTAAAAGAGGAGAACATTTTCAGCACTGCTTAGCGGTGTGGGGTCATTACTCTTTTAATCTCCGAAAATATTCCAGTATGGAATATATTTATTTTGTGTCTGCCGGATGATAAAAGACACATTACATCCATCCCATACATTCAGAGCGCTATGATACCCCTCTAAACAGTCCCGACTGAATTCTGGGAGTTGTAGTTCGTTAAGGGTGCCAAAAGTTGATCAGAGACACCTATTCTGTTCTGCTCTGGAGCCAACTGACAATTCCCAGGTAAGATCCTCCCCCTATTGTGTGGGCAGGGTGGTCCCTCCCCCTACCTGGCCTGATCACCTTGGCAACGCCTCCCCAGGTGGGGTTGGGCAACTGGCTAAGGTAGGCGGAGACCTCCAGGCATGCCACCTGGGGAAGGCAAAGCCGAGCCTGTGCTAATGGTGCCGCATAGGGTCCAGGGGGCTGCGCGGGACCACGCAAAGGGCGCCCCCCATTTAATGTGGGGAGCGGTCATTCCCAAAGCGGTTTAACTATCAATTGCTCTTCACAGGGAAGTCTGTAAATTGTAGCTCTGTGACTCTAACTCTGTAGCTCAGACTGCAAATTTTGGGGGGTACTTAGGCAAGTCCCCTCCCCTGGTCCCCACTCCCTTGTTGAATCTACCTCTTCACTGGCATGATCACCATTTGATTCTCATTCTCTTCTCAGCATTGCTACCACCAGCTTCTCCACTGCCTTTTCCTCAACCACTGTTGACTGGTCCAGACCAAGAGGTGGTTGTGCTGGAATCCTGGAAGCCAAGACACAAGTTTGGGGTGTGTACTCTTTGGTGAGAGAACCCCAGCACAGATTTAACATCACAAAACATGCAGCAAAGCAAAGCATGGAAATAAAGGCTTGTAAAACCTTTAAAATGTGCCCTTCGTCTAAGTCCCAAAATATCCCCAAGCTATCCCATTTCCCTAGCATAGAGACAGACCACACTTTGTCTAAGTCGTAAAATGGTCTACTTACAAAACTCTTCAAAGGTCAGCAGCCATGAAGGATGCAGAGACAGTGAAAACGTTGCTTAGCTATAAAATGTAAAAGTTTCTAAACTACTGGTATAGAGAAAAACTCTAGTTTCAGACCCAATTTTCCTTATCTTACAGAGCTCCTTACCTACTGAAATCCACATGGATAGTGAGAGATAGAAACGCCTTGGTGACCCACTTCCTCTCAAGGTGGGAAGTGATGACATATGCTAAGCCTGGCAGGACAGCTTAGTCTATGGTTTTAACCCCTTCATGAACTAATTGGATTCAAAAATGCTAGAGTTATATGAGGCTGGAACCCTACAGAGGTCGAGTAAGCAAGTAGTTGCAACAGTGAAGAAGCAGCAGAGATCTACAGAACTCTTGGCAGTGAGCCCCCTGATAGTGTAGATCAGGGATGTCCAACAGGTCATTTGGGATCGACTGGTCGATCCCCGGAAGGTTGCAGTTGATTGTTGTCAATCACGGGCTCATTTCCTTTTGCTTTTGCCTAAGAGCACCCGGCCTTGCCCCGTCTCCCCTGCCTGGATTTTCTCCTGATCTCTGTAACAGAAGACGGAGCTTTTGCTGTGATGCAAAATGCTTCCACAGCGCTGTTTTGGTGGAAGCCAAATGCTTCCACAGCCCTTCTCCCTTAAAAGTTCCCCCCAAAGTGGAACCCCAACAAAATGGGCATAATACGAGGCATTTCCCCTCCCTAAATGAAAGCTCAACAACTTTGAGCTGAACCCCTAAAAAGGGTGGTAGATCACTGCTGGATTTTAATTCTGAAAGCACATTGCAGTCCCTCGGGAGTTGGCCACTCCTGGTGTAGATCCTCAGCAGTTTCCCAAATATGCAGACCCTAAGCATAATAGTAAGAGTACTTAGCAATGGGAACCAAAGGTTATAAGCCAATGGCGTATGTAGAAAAAATGTTTTTTTACTTGTTTAATCAACTCACTTCTGAAACACAACAAGCCAAAGTATGTAGCAGGAAAAACCTAAAACAGTACTGCAGTTCCTTCATAATCAGGCAGAACATGTAGCTGAACTGCAGTCCTTGCCAGAGGACGCAGCAATTAATATTTTCAAGCGTCTGATGAACTACTACACAGCATCAACTTGAGTAGTATAAATGACAGCAGGACACAAAATAGATGGCCGTTCAGTGGCCAGAATAACAAGCCTGGGCTGACTATCAGTGATGAATTAGGATCCTTAAGTTAAAACGTTTACTGTTTGAGGTTGTAGTGCTGCCTCTTCGGCTATGCCTGAACCTTCCATTCCTGTTGCAGGGAGAAATCCAAAAAAGTTACTCAACTATCTAGACACCTAGATATGAACCACCTGGACGGAATGCTGCGTTACAGCACAAGAGAGTGTGCTCACGTGTAGGAACACAACCGGTCACTCAAGGGACCTGCCCTTTGAGAGCCTGCCGCAGAATCACGTGACCAAGCTCTAGGATAGTTTGCAGTAACTATTAAAACACAATAAAGCAGTAAGGGCCTCTCCAGAGTAGTGATTTATTGCAGGTGCATTGTGCAAAATGCTCTTGAGCCAGGAAGAGTATATTAGTGGTGGATTTATCCTGCTTTTATTGGCTGTTCTGTGATTCTTGCCCAAGGCGGCCGCATCATTGCTGGCCTGTAGTGCAATAAAAATGAGGCAAATGTAAATCAGAATGTATACGGCAATAAAAAAAGTTAGAACGTTTCAGCAGGAAGTTACAGGATATGCACTGATTTAAAAATGAAGCCGTGTGACTTTTGCGGGAACCGGCAGTATTGAAATCAGGATTGTGTATAACTGCCCTGACAGCATCGTGATGAATCATTATAAATGTGCAATTAAATGGGAATCTGGAGAGCCCCTAAAATACAGCCCACAATCACAGCAAAGACAATCAGGGCAGGGAAAATCAGCCTGGGAAAATGAAACAGCCTTTCTCTGTGCCTAAAGCCAGCTCTATCTCTCTTTTAAATCAGAACCAGTGACGGCAGTGAATGTCCTGTGTGAGTGCCTGGAGGTGGTTGGAGGGTGGATGAAGGCTAACAGATTGAGGTTGAATCCTAACAAGACAGAAGTACTGTTTTGGGGGGGCAGGGGATGGGCAGGTGTGGGGGACTCCCTGATCCTGAATGGGGTAACTGTGCCCCTGAAGGACCAGGTGCGCAGCCTGGGAGTCATTTTGGACTCACAACTGTCCATGGAGGCGCAGGTTAATTCTGTGTCCAGCGTTTATCAGCTCCATCTGGTACGCAGGCTGAGACCCCACCTGCCCATAGGCTGTCTTGCCAGAGTGGTGTATGCTCTAGTTATCTCCCGCTTGGACTACTGCAATGCACTCTACGTGGGGCTACCTTTGAAGGTGACTCGGAAACTGCAATTAATCCAGAATGGGGCAGCTAGACTGGTGACTAGGAGTGGCTGCCAGGACCACATAACACCAGTCCTGAGAGATCTGCATTGACTCCCAGTATGTTTCCGAGCACAATTCAAAGTGTTGGTGCTGACCTTTAAAGCCCTAAATGGCCTCGGTCTGTATACCTGTAGGTCTCCACCCCCATTCTTCAGCCCAGACACTGAGGTCCAGCGCTGAGGGCCTTCTGGCGGTTCCCTCATTGCGAGAAGTGAGGTTACAGGGAACCAGACAGAGGGCCTTCTCAGTAGTGGCACCCGCCCTGTGGAACGCCCTCCCATCAGATGTCAAGGAAATAAGCAGCTATCCTATTTTTAAAAGACATCTGAAGGCTGTTGAGGGAAGTTTTTAATATTTAATGCTGTATTGTTTTTAACACTCGATTGGGAGCTGCCCAGAGTATACTTAGACCCACAGAAAAGGCCCTTTTGGTGATTGCAACCTAGGAGTGGCACACACTCAGTCTCTTGATTGCCTTTCAGAAAGTCAGATTGTCTGTAGGTACAGTATATGGTGCTGAAGTGTTTGTGGCTGTTAACAATTTGTTTGTTGAACGGTTAGCTGCTTCAAACACCTATTCTGATAGGAGAGTGGGATCGGAATGCCTTTTAATACATAAGTAGATGATCAATTAATTTCAGCACTAAGTGATACAGATCACGGTATTAGGTGGAGACAGCACAAGCTGCTAACCAGATAAGCTCGAGCAACTCTCTTGGACGGTGCAAACATACCCTTTTCAATATTCCAGGCAAGCAGACCGAAGGCGCACAGTAATTCAAAGGCAGTGTTATCCCTCAGGGGAAGCATCATCTCAGAAAACAGAGGGGCTTCAAATACTTTTGTATAATTTCCGGGGGGTGGGGTTATACTATCATTTGTCACCCCACCCCACCCCCAGGTGTGTCAGGTCTGAGGTCCCTCACTTTGTTGTGTGGGCACTAAAAAAATGATACCCTGATAACAGGCTTCTTGTATAATTCTTTGCAGCCGCACACCATGGGCATATTTTATTTATTTTTTTGTTTAGCTGCACATGGAGCCATTGCCTGGGGTGTCTTGGGGAGACGGCAGATTCCTCTCTCCCTCATTCTCTCCCTTTCTCTGTGACAGCTTTGTTCGCTAAATTAAACAGCCTGGCTGAGAGGGGAAGGGGGAAAAGATACGTATTTCAAACAAAATGTTTCCAAGACACTGCACTCAGAGGCCCTATCACTGATAAATGAATGATAGATCTGCCCATGGAGCGCCTAATGGGAAATATATTCCTAATGCGAAGAACTCCATTTCAGAAACACACTAGCTAGAAGCTAGTCACCTGCCAGGCTGACAAAACAAAAGTCAATAGCATGTACTGGATTCCCAGGGAAGCAATTTCCCCATCTTCTTCGCTTTTCCCATTTCCTATTTATTCCTTTTGTCCCCACCTCACTCAGGAGCTCGTCCTACTCTCGAGTAGGACCCTGGCACAGACACATGCCCGACTGGCATGTTCCCTCCCTCCTGGTCAATCGTTCAGGAGCTTCAAAGGCTTTCTTCTGCCCAAACATCACAGCGACAGATGCCAACAGACATCGGCACACTTAGGGATCTGCAGTCTTCACAGCTTGCGTAAGAGAACTCAGCATTTTGGCTAATCTGCTTTATTTACATATAAACATACACGGAGCACTGCAACATGGCTCGCTCGCTCTCTAGCATCAGACAGCAGAGAGAAAGAACAAAGGACAATAGTCCCACCTCATGGAACACAGTAACAAAAACATCCTGTCTCTGTCACTTCCCACTCTGTGGAGTCAAAACATACACCGTCATGTGATAGACAACAATCCCATGACTGCAATCACGGAGCAGGCATTCTAAACCCACTTCTGTCTAGTTGCACAGGAGGCTCTCCCCAGTGGAGAAGCCAGGACCAGCAAACATCTCCCTGTCGAGGGCACAAGGGATCGGTGTGGTGCCAATACAACTACTGCCAAGGATGCTGACTATTAGGCAGAATAAGGTGCCCAGTGCAGAGAGGCAGAAGGGTGTTGCTTGCTAGAGTGGCTGGCCAGCCCTCAGGTGCTGTGAAGAGTGTTGTCCCTGTTCTGTTTTGAGTGACTGCTTCAGCAGAACAGAGGCAAGGCATTGCTTGAGTGGAGAACCCTGTCCATAGCTCAGACAGCAGACTCCACAAAAGCAGAGCTCAGGAGTTGATTCAGGGACAGCCATCCTTTGACTGAGTCTTAAACGGCACCTCCAGCATCACTTACTTGACTTTTCCATGCCCAGCCACACTTTAGCCTGAGGAGCTGGGCTTCTGGTTGGCAACTGAAGTCTCAGCTTCCACAGATAAGTTTCCTTCAGCACTGCTTATACAGTACAGTAATACCTCTGCGAACATCCAACTTGTCTAGCGTCAATTTCAGCAAACGTCCGCAGCAAACCAAGAAGTACCGGAATGAGTTACTTCTGGGTTTGCTGCTTGCGCATGTGCAGAAGCGCTAAAGCACGCTTCGCGCGTGCGCAAACACGGCGCTTTGCCCTGCATCCTTTCCGGCTAGCGGCTGGGGCTCTGGAACGGATCCAGGCCGCAAATCAAGGTACGACTGTAATGTGCAAATACCGTATTTTTCTGTCTATAAGATGCCCCAACGTATAAGACTCTGATTTAAGAAAATGGGGGGAGGTGTATAAGACGCCCCCAAATTTTTGACATTATTTTTTAGGGGGGGGGGAACCTAGTCTTATATACGGAAAAATACGGTACATACAAAGCTGGTAGTAGGAGAAAAGGGAGGAAAGAACAGTAATTTTCAAATCAGTGGGTGAATCCATCAAGCACAAGAAGGGCTACAGTTGCTAGGCAACCAGAGGGGGAAAGTTTTGGACATTTTGCGTGTGTTTGTCTTGCTCCCCCCCCCCCCGCCGCCCAAAAATTGCCACAAAAATAAGGGCCAAGGTCAGTCCCCCATGCTCCCGAATTTTGTTTGTTTGTTTGAACTTATACATCTTAAATGAACAGACAGATTTACCCCAGGGAAGAAGTTCAGTTCAGTTCACATTTAAAGGCAAATCTACCTAAACCACACTTCGTGAAACACTGTGTGAACTGGAACACGGTTGTCGTTCAAAATTGGCATTTCTCCCCATTTCGCAATAAAGTCCTCCAGTCACATGATGTGTACAATGCACACATTAGGTACAAATTTGCATTAAAAGGCATATAATCATGATAAAACAATATTATAATGTAAATAGTGAATACGGCTTGCAAAATTGTTTCTTTTGCATGGAAATGGTGTATATATGGATAAATTTAACCTAGAATTTTGAGGCTTCATCCCCCCCCCCCCAATAAGGACTTTTTAAAAAGAAGAATTCATGAGCTAATGTATGGAGACTGGAAACAGGAGAAACTGAAAGAAACCAAATGTGACAGATTTGACCATCCATAGTACTCAGGTCAGCAAAAAAATATCCCAGACACTGCCACTTTGTTTTACCAGTTCAGACACCCTTTAGGCTTTAGCCAGAATACTTTTATTTCAAGATCTGGCTCCTCCAACCAAGATCCCTCTCAGTCCAGAGAGGTTTGGCGGTCGAAACAGAAGGCTTTTTATTGCAGGACAAGAAATCAGCCCTCAACAACTTAACCTTCAGAAAAGGATTTTTTTGAAAAGATCCCTAAGCCCCGGGGTCACAATTTCATAAAAAATCTGATGTTCTCCAATTCACTCAAAAATGGTGCCAGACGGTTGCAAATGCTCCCCTGAAAGGTTTGGCGATCGAAACAGAAGGCTTTTTATTGCAGGACAAGAAATCAGTCCTCAACAACTAAACCGGCAGAAAAATATTTTTTAAAAGAAATCCCTAAGGTCACAATTTCATAAAAAGCTGAATTTCGGCAATTCACTCAAAAATGGTGCCAAACGGTTGCAAATGCTCGCCTGAGGAATTTGGCTGTTGAAACAGAAGGCTTTTTCTCACAGGACAAGAAATCAGGCCTCGACAACTTAACCGACAGAAAAATATTTTTTTGAAAAGATCCCTAAGCCCCGGGGTCACAATTTCATTAAAAATCTGACTTTCGGCAATTCACTCAAAAATGGTGCCAAACGGTTGCAAAAGCTCCACTGAGAGGTTTGGGGTTCGAAACAGAAGGCTTTTTATCAGAGGAGAAGAAATCAGCCCTCAACAACTAAACCGGCAGAAAAAGATTTTTTTGAAAAGATCCCTAAGCCCCGGGGTCACAATTTCATGAAAAATCTGACTTTCGGCAATTCACTCAAAAATGGTGCCAAACGGTTGCAAAAGCTCCACTGAGAGGTTTGGGGTTCGAAACAGAAGGCCTTTTATCAGAGGAGAAGAAATCAGCCCTCAACAACTAAACCGGCAGAAAAAGATTTTTTTGAAAAGATCCCTAAGCCCCGGGGTCACAATTTCATGAAAAATCTGACTTTCGGCAATTCACTCAAAAATGGTGCCAAACGGTTGCAAAAGCTCCACTGAGAGGTTTGGGGTTCGAAACAGAAGGCCTTTTATCAGAGGAGAAGAAATCAGCCCTCGACAACTTAACAGGCAGGAAAAGATTTTTTTGAAGAAATCCCTAAGCCCCGGGGTCACAATTTCATAAAAAATCTGACGTTCAGCAATTCACACAAAAATGGTGCCAAACGGTTGCAAATGCTCCCCTGAAAGGTTTGGCAATCGAAACAGAACGCTTTTTATCGCAGGACAAGAAATGAGCCCTCGACAACTAAACCGGCAGAAAAAGATTTTTTTGAAAAGATCCCCAAGCCCCGGGGTCACGATTTCATGAAAAATCTGACTTTCGGCAGTTCACTCAAAAATGGTGCCAAACGGTTGCAAATGCTCGCCTGAGTGGACGAAAGTCAGATTTTTCATCAAATTGTGACCCCGGGGCTTGGCGATTTTTTAAAAAAAAAATTCTACAGGTTAAGTTGTCGAGGGCTGATTTCTTTTCCTGTGATAAACAGCCTACTTTTTCGACTGCCAAACCTCTCAGGGGAGCATTTGCATCCGTTTGGCACCATTTTTGAGTGAATGGCCGGAAGTCGGATTTTTGATGAAATTGTGACCCCGGGGCTTAGGGATTTTTTCAAAAAAATCTTTTTCTGCCAGATAAGTTGTTGACCGCTCATTTCTTTTCCTGTGATAGAAAGCCTTCCCTTTTGACTGCCAAACCTCTCAGGGGAGCATTTGCAACCGTTTCGCACCATTTTTGAGTGAATGGCCGAATGTCAGAATTTTGATGAAATTGTGACCCCGGGGCTTAGGGATCTTTAAAAAAAAAAAAATTCTGCCGGATACTTTGTTGAGGGCTGATTTCTTTTCCTGTGATAAACAGCCTTCTGTTTCGACCGCCTAACCTCTCAGGGGAGCATTTAAAACCATTTGGCACCATTTTTGAGTGAATGGCCGAAAGTCAGATTTTTGATCAAATTGTGACCCCGGGGCTTAGGGATTTTTTCAAAAAAATCTTTTTCTGCCGGTTAAGTTGTCAAGGGCTGATTTTTCCCCCTGAGATATAAAGCATTCTGTTTCAGCGGCCAAACCTCTCAGGGGAGCATTTGCAACCGTTTGGCACCATTTTTGAGTGAGTGGCCGAAAGTGAGATTTTTGATGAAATTGTGACCCCGGGGCTTAGGGATTTTTTCAAAAAAATCTTTTTCTCCCGGTTAAGTTTTTGAGGGCTGATTTCTTTTCCTGTGATAAAAAGCCTTCTGTTTCGAACGCCAAACCTCTCAGGGGAGCATTGGCAACCGTTTGGCACCATTTTTGAGTGAATGGGCAAAAGTCAGATTTTTGATGAAATTGTGACCCCGGGGCTTAGGGATTTTTTCAAAAAAAAAATTTCTGCCGGTTAAGTTGTCGAGGGCTGATTTCTTTTCCTGAGATATAAAGCATTCTGTTTCGACGGCCAAACCTCTCAGGGGAGCATTTGCAACCGTTTGGCAACATTTTTGAGAGAATGGCCGAAAGTGAGATTTTTGCTGAAATTGTGACCCCGGGGCTTAGGGATTTTTTTTAAAAAAAATAATTCTGCAGGTTAAGTTGTCGAGGGCTGATTTCTTTTCCTGTGATAAACAGCCTTCTCTTTCAACCGCCAAACCTGTCAGGGGAGCATTTGCATCCGTTTGGCACCATTTTTGAGTGAATGGCCGAAAGTCAGAATTTTGATGAAATTGTGACCCCGGGGCTTAGGGGTTTTTTCAAAAAAATCTTTTTCGGCCAGTTAAGTTGTCGAGGGCTGATTTCTTTTCCTGAGATATAAAGCATTCTGTTTCGACGGCCAAACCTCTCAGGGTAGCATTTGCAACCATTTGGCACCATTTTTGAGTGAGTGGCCGAAAGTCAGATTTTTCATCAAATTGTGACCCCGGGGCTTAGGGATTTTTTCAAAAAAAAAAAATTCTGCAGGTTAAGTTGTCGAGGGCTGATTTCTTTTCCTGAGATATACAGCATTCTGTTTCGAACGCCAAACCTCTCAGGGGAGCATTTGCAACCGTTTGGCAACATTTTTGAGAGAATGGCCGAAAGTGAGATTTTTGCTGAAATTGTGATGTGGGGGCTTAGGGATTTTTTAAAAAAATAATAATTCTGCAGGTTAAGTTGTCGAGGGCTGATTTCTTTTCCTGTGATAAACAGCCTTCTGTTTCGACTGCCAAACCACTCAGGGGAGCATTTGCAACCGTTTGGCACCATTTTTGAGTGAATGGCCGAAAGTCAGATTTTTGATGAAATTGTTACCCCGGGGCTTAGGGATTTTTTCAAAAAAATCTTTTTCTGCCACTTAAGTTGTCGAGGGCTGATTTCTTTTCCTGTGATAAACAGCCTTCTGTTTCGACTGCCAAACCTCTCAGGCGAGCATTTGCAACCGTTTGGCACCATTTTTGAGTGAATGGCCGAAAGTCAGAATTTTGATGAAATTGTGACCCCGGGGCTTAGGGGTTTTTTCAAAAAAATCTTTTTCTGCTGGATACGTTGTCGAGGGCTGATTTCTTTTCCTGTGATAAAAAGCTTTCTGTTTCGACTGCCAAACCACTCAGGGGAGCATTTGCAACCGTTTGGCAAGATTTTTGAGTGAATGGCCGAAAGTGAGATTTTTGATGAAATTGTGACCCCGGAGCTTAGGGATTTTTTCAAAAAAATCTTTTCTGCCGTTTAAGTTGTCGAGGGCTGATTTCTTTTCCTGAGATATAAAGCATTCTGTTTCGACGGCCAAGCCTCTCAGAGGAGCATTTGCAACCATTTGGCACCATATTTGAGTGAATGGCCAAAAGTCAGAATTTTGATGAAATTGTGACCCCGGGGCTTAGGGATTTTTTCAAAAAAATCTTTTTCTGCCACTTAAGTTGTCGAGGGCTGATTTCTTTTCCTGTGATAAACAGCCTTCTGTTTCGACCGCCAAACTTCTAAGGGGAGCATTTGCATCCGTTTGGCACCATATTTGAGTGAATGGCTGAAAGTCAGATTTTTGATGAAATTGTGACCCCGGGGCTTAGGGATTTTTTCAAAAAAATCTTTTTCTGCTGGATACGTTGTTGAGGGCTGATTTCTTTTCCTGTGATAAGCCTTTTGTTTCGGCGGCCAAACCTCTCAGGGGAGCATTTGCATCCATTTGGCACCATTTTTGAGTAAATTGCCGGAAGTCATATTTTTCATCAAATTGTGACCCCGGGGCTTAGGGATTTTTTCAAAAAAAAAATAATTCTGCAGGTTAAGTTGTCGAGGGCTGATTTCTTTTCCTGAGATATACAGCATTCTGTTTCGAACGCCAAACCTCTCAGGGGAGCATTTGCAACCGTTTGACAACATTTTTGAGAGAATGGCCGAAAGTGAGATTTTTGCTGAAATTGTGATGTGGGGGCTTAGGGATTTTTTTTAAAAAAAAGAATTCTGCAGGTTAAGTTGTCGAGGGCTGATTTCTTTTCCTGGGATAAACAGCCTTCTGTTTCGACTGCCAAACCACTCAGGGGAGCATTTGCAACCGTTTGGCAAGATTTTTGAGTGAATGGCCGAAAGTGAGATTTTTGATGAAATTGTGACCCCGGAGCTTAGGGATTTTTTCAAAAAAATCTTTTCTGCCGTTTAAGTTGTCGAGGGCTGATTTCATTTCCTGAGATATAAAGCATTCTGTTTCGACTGCCAAACCTCTCAGGCGAGCATTTGCAACCGGTTGGCACCATTTTTGAGTGAACTGCCAAAAGTCAGATTTTTGCTGAAATTGTGACCCCGGGGCTTAGGGATTTTTTCAAAAAAATATTTGCTGCCGGTTAAGTTTTTGAGGGCTGATTTCTTGTCCTCTGATAAAAAGCCTTCTGTTTAAATCACCAAAGCTTTCTGGGGAGCATTTGCAACCGGTTGGCACCATTTTGGTGTGAACTGCCAAAAGTCAGATTTTTGCTGAAATTGTGACCCCGGGGCTTAGGGATTTTTTCAAAAAAATATTTTCTGCCATTTAAGTTTTTGAGGGCTGATTTCTTGTCCTGTGATAAAAAGCCTTCTGTTTCCATCGCCAAAGCCTTCAGGGTAGCATTTGCAACCGGTTGGCACCATTTTTGAGTGAATTGCCAAAAGTCAGATTTTTGCTGAAATTGTGACCCCGGGGCTTAGGGATTTTTTCAAAAAAATATTTTCTGCCGTTTAAGTTTTTGAGGGCTGATTTCTTGTCCTGTGATAAAAAGCCTTCTGTTTCCATCGCCAAAGCCTTCAGGGTAGCATTTGCAACCGGTTGGCACCATTTTTGAGTGAATTGCCAAAAGTCAGATTTTTTGCTGAAATTGTGACCCCGAGGCTTAGGGATTTTTTCAAAAAAATCTTTTCTGCCGGTTAAGTTTTTGAGGGCTGATTTCTTGTCCTGTGATAAAAAGCCTTCTGTTTCCATCGCCAAAGCCTTCAGCGTAGCATTTGCAACCGGTTGGCACCATTTTTGAGTGAATTTCCAAAAGTCAGATTTCTGCTGAAATTGTGACCCCGGGGCTTAGGGATTTTTTCAAAAAAATATTTTCTGCCGTTTAAGTTTTTGAGGGCTGATTTCTTGTCCTGTGATAAAAAGCCTTCTGTTTCGAGTGCCAAATCTTTCAGGAGAGCATTTACAACCGGATGGCACCATTTTTGAGTGAATTGCCAAAAGTCAGATTTTTGATGAAATTGTGACCCCGGGGCTTAGGGATTTTTTCAAAAAAATATTTTCTGCCGTTTAAGTTTTTGAGGGTTGATTTCTTGTCCTGTGATAAAAAGCCTTCTGTTTCGAGTGCCAAACCTTTCAGGAGAGCATTTTCAAGCTTTTGGCACCATTTTTGAGTGAATTGCCAAAAGTCAGATTTTTGCTGAAATTGTGACCCCGGGGCTTAGGGATTTTTTCAAAAAAATCTTTTCTGCCGGTTAAGTTTTTGAGGGCTGATTTCTTGTCCTGTGATAAAAAGCCTTCTGTTTCCATCGCCAAAGTTATCAGGAGAGCATTTTCAAGCTTTTGGCACCATTTTTGAGTGAATTGCCAAAAGTCAGATTTTTGCTGAAATTGTGACCCCGGGGATTAGGGATTTTTTCAAAAAAATATTTTCTGCTGGTTAAGTTTTTGAGGGCTGATTTTTTGTCCTGTGATAAAAAGCCTTCTGTTTTGAGTGCCAAACCTTTCAGGAGAGCATTTTCAAGCTTTTGGCACCATATTTGAGTGAATTGCCAAAAGTCAGATTTTTGCTGAAATTGTGACCCCGGGGCTTAGGGATTTTTTCAAAAAAATATTTTCTGCCATTTAAGTTGTTGAGGGCTGATTTCTTGTCCTGTGATAAAAAGCCTTCTGTTTCCATCGCCAAAACCTTCAGGGTAGCATTTGCAACCGGTTGGCACCATTTTTGAGTGAATTGCCAAAAGTCAGATTTTTGCTGAAATTGTGACCCCGGGGCTTAGGGATTTTTTCAAAAAAATATTTTCTGCCGTTTAAGTTTTTGAGGGCTGATTTCTTGTCCTGTGATAAAAAGCCTTCTGTTTCGAGTGCCAAATCTTTCAGGAGAGCATTTACAACCGGATGGCACCATTTTTGAGTGAATTGCCAAAAGTCAGATTTTTGCTGAAATTGTGACCCCGGGGCTTAGGGATTTTTTCAAAAAAATATTTTCTGCGGTTTAACTTTTTGAGGGCTGATTTCTTGTCCTGTGATAAAAAGCCTTCTGTTTCAAGTGCCAAATCTTTCAGGAGAGCATTTACAACCGGATGACACCATTTTTGAGTGAATTGCCAAAAGTCAGATTTTTGCTGAAATTGTGACCCCGGGGCTTAGGGATTTTTTCAAAAAAATATTTTCTGCCGGTTAAGTTTTTGAGGGCTGATTTCTTGTCCTCTGATAAAAAGCCTTCTGTTTCGAGTGCCAAACCTTTCAGGAGAGCATTTTCAAGCTTTTGGCACCATTTTTGAGTGAATTGCCAAAAGTCAGATTTTTGCTGAAATTGTGACCCCGGGGCTTAGGGATTTTTTCAAAAAAATATTTTCTGCCGGTTAAGTTTTTGAGAGCTGATTTCTTGTCCTGTGATAAAAAGCCTTCTGTTTCCATAGCCAAAGCCTTCAGGGGAGCATTTTCAAGCTTTTGGCAACATTTTTGAGTGAATTGCCAAAAGTCAGATTTTTGCTGAAATTGTGACCCCGGGGCTTAGGGATTTTTTCAAAAAAATATTTTCTGCCGTTTAAGTTTCTGTGGGCTGATTTCTTGTCCTGTGATAAAAAGCCTTCTGTTTCGAGTGCCAAACTTTTCAGGGGAGCATTTACAACCGGTTGGCACCATTTTTGAGTGAATTGCCAAAAGTCAGATTTTTTGCTGAAATTGTGACCCCGAGGCTTAGGGATTTTTTCAAAAAAATCTTTTCTGCCGGTTAAGTTTTTGAGGGCTGATTTCTTGTCCTGTGATAAAAAGCCTTCTGTTTCCATCGCCAAAGCCTTCAGCGTAGCATTTGCAACCGGTTGGCACCATTTTTGAGTGAATTTCCAAAAGTCAGATTTTTGCTGAAATTGTGACCCCGGGGCTTAGGGATTTTTTCAAAAAAATATTTTCTGCCGTTTAAGTTTTTGAGGGCTGATTTCTTGTCCTGTGATAAAAAGCCTTCTGTTTCGAGTGCCAAATCTTTCAGGAGAGCATTTACAACCGGATGGCACCATTTTTGAGTGAATTGCCAAAAGTCAGATTTTTGATGAAATTGTGACCCCGGGGCTTAGGGATTTTTTCAAAAAAATATTTTCTGCCGGTTAAGTTTTTGAGGGCTGATTTCTTGTCCTATGATAAAAAGCCTTCTGTTTTGAGTGCCAAACCTTTCAGGAGAGCATTTTCAAGCTTTTGGCACCATTTTTGAGTGAATTGCCAAAAGTCAGATTTTTGCTGAAATTGTGACCCCGGGGATTAGGGATTTTTTCAAAAAAATATTTTCTGCTGGTTAAGTTTTTGAGGGCTGATTTTTTGTCCTGTGATAAAAAGCCTTCTGTTTTGAGTGCCAAACCTTTCAGGAGAGCATTTTCAAGCTTTTGGCACCATTTTTGAGTGAATTGCCAAAAGTCAGATTTTTGCTGAAATTGTGACCCCGGGGCTTAGGGATTTTTTCAAAAAAATATTCTCTGCCGGTTAAGTTTTTGAGGGCTGATTTCTTGTCCTGTGAAAAAAAGCCTTCTGTTTTCACAGCCAAAGCCTTCAGGGGAGCATTTGCAACCGGTTGGCACCATTTTTGAGTGAATTGCCAAAGGTCAGATTTTTGCTGAAATTCTGACCCCGGGGCTTAGGGATTTTTTCAAAAAAATATTTTCTGCCGTTTAAGTTTTTGAGGGTTGATTTCTTGTCCTGTGATAAAAAGCCTTCTGTTTCGAGTGCCAAACATTTCAGGAGAGCATTTGCAACCGGTTGGCACCATTTTTGAATGAATTGCCAAAAGTCAGATTTTTGCTGAAATTGTGACCCCGGGGCTTAGGGATTTTTTCAAAAAAATCTTTTCTGCCGGTTAAGTTTTTGAGGGCTGATTTCTTGTCCTGTGATAAAAAGCCTTCTGTTTCGAGTGCCAAACCTTTCAGGAGAGCATTTTCAAGCTTTAGGCACCATTTTTGAGGATTTTTTCAAGAAATTTTTTTTTCTGCCGGTTAAGTTTTTGAGGGCTGATTTCTTGTCCTGTGATAAAAAGCCTTCTGTTTCGAGTGCCAAACCTTTCAGGAGAGCATTTTCAAGCTTTTGGCACCATTTTTGAGTGAATTGCCAAAAGTCAAATTTTGCTGAAATTGTGACCCCGGGGCGTAAGGATTTTTTCAAAAAAATATTTTCTGCCGCTTAAGTTTTTGAGGGCTGATTTCTTGTCCTGTGATAAAAAGCCTTCTGTTTCCATCGCCAAAGCTTTCAGGTGAGCATTTACAACCGGTTGGCACCATTTTTGAGTGAATTGCCAAAAGTCAGATTTTTGCTGAAATTGTGATCCGGGGGCTTAGGGATTTTTTTCAAAAAAAAAAAAATCTGCCGATTAAGTTTTTGAGGGCTGATTTCTTGTCCTCTGATAAAAAGCCTTCTGTTTCCATCGCCAAAGCTATCAGGAGAGCATTTTCAAGCTTTTGGCAACATTTTTGAGTGAACTGCCAAAAGTCAGATTTTTGCTGAAATTGTGACCCCGGGGCTTAGGGATTTTTTCAAAAAAATATTTTCTGCCGATTAAGTTTTTGAGGGCTGATTTCTTGTCCTCTGATAAAAAGCCTTCTGTTTCCATCGCCAAAGCTATCAGGAGAGCATTTTCAAGCTTTTGGCAACATTTTTGAGTGAACTGCCAAAAGTCAGATTTTTGCTGAAATTGTGACCCCGGGGCTTAGGGGTTTTTTCAAAAAAATCTTTTTCTGCTGGATACGTTGTCGAGGGCTGATTTCTTTTCCTGTGATAAAAAGCTTTCTGTTTCGACTGCCAAACCACTCAGGGGAGCATTTGCAACCGTTTGGCAAGATTTTTGAGTGAATGGCCGAAAGTGAGATTTTTGATGAAATTGTGACCCCGGAGCTTAGGGATTTTTTCAAAAAAATCTTTTCTGCCGTTTAAGTTGTCGAGGGCTGATTTCTTTTCCTGAGATATAAAGCATTCTGTTTCGACGGCCAAGCCTCTCAGAGGAGCATTTGCAACCATTTGGCACCATATTTGAGTGAATGGCCAAAAGTCAGAATTTTGATGAAATTGTGACCCCGGGGCTTAGGGATTTTTTCAAAAAAATCTTTTTCTGCCACTTAAGTTGTCGAGGGCTGATTTCTTTTCCTGTGATAAACAGCCTTCTGTTTCGACCGCCAAACTTCTAAGGGGAGCATTTGCATCCGTTTGGCACCATATTTGAGTGAATGGCTGAAAGTCAGATTTTTGATGAAATTGTGACCCCGGGGCTTAGGGATTTTTTCAAAAAAATCTTTTTCTGCTGGATACGTTGTTGAGGGCTGATTTCTTTTCCTGTGATAAGCCTTTTGTTTCGGCGGCCAAACCTCTCAGGGGAGCATTTGCATCCATTTGGCACCATTTTTGAGTAAATTGCCGGAAGTCATATTTTTCATCAAATTGTGACCCCGGGGCTTAGGGATTTTTTCAAAAAAATAATAATTCTGCAGGTTAAGTTGTCGAGGGCTGATTTCTTTTCCTGAGATATACAGCATTCTGTTTCGAACGCCAAACCTCTCAGGGGAGCATTTGCAACCGTTTGACAACATTTTTGAGAGAATGGCCGAAAGTGAGATTTTTGCTGAAATTGTGATGTGGGGGCTTAGGGATTTTTTTTTCAAAAAAGAATTCTGCAGGTTAAGTTGTCGAGGGCTGATTTCTTTTCCTGGGATAAACAGCCTTCTGTTTCGACTGCCAAACCACTCAGGGGAGCATTTGCAACCGTTTGGCAAGATTTTTGAGTGAATGGCCGAAAGTGAGATTTTTGATGAAATTGTGACCCCGGAGCTTAGGGATTTTTTCAAAAAAATCTTTTCTGCCGTTTAAGTTGTCGAGGGCTGATTTCATTTCCTGAGATATAAAGCATTCTGTTTCGACTGCCAAACCTCTCAGGCGAGCATTTGCAACCGGTTGGCACCATTTTTGAGTGAATTGCCAAAAGCCAGATTTTTTCTGAAATTGTGACCCCGGGGCTTAGGGATTTTTTCAAAAAAATCTTTTCTGCCGGTTAAGTTTTTGAGGGCTGATTTCTTGTCCTGTGATAAAAAGCCTTCTGTTTCCATCGCCAAAGTTATCAGGAGAGCATTTTCAAGCTTTTGGCACCATTTTTGAGTGAATTGCCAAAAGTCAGATTTTTGCTGAAATTGTGACCCCGGGGATTAGGGATTTTTTCAAAAAAATATTTTCTGCTGGTTAAGTTTTTGAGGGCTGATTTTTTGTCCTGTGATAAAAAGCCTTCTGTTTTGAGTGCCAAACCTTTCAGGAGAGCATTTTCAAGCTTTTGGCACCATTTTTGAGTGAATTGCCAAAAGTCAGATTTTTGCTGAAATTGTGACCCCGGGGCTTAGGGATTTTTTCAAAAAAATATTCTCTGCCGGTTAAGTTTTTGAGGGCTGATTTCTTGTCCTGTGAAAAAAAGCCTTCTGTTTCGAGTGCCAAACCTTTCAGGAGAGCATTTTCAAGCTTTAGGCACCATTTTTGAGGATTTTTTCAAGAAATTTTTTTTTCTGCCGGTTAAGTTTTTGAGGGCTTATTTCTTGTCCTGTGATAAAAAGCCTTCTGTTTCCATTGCCAAAGCTTTCAGGTGAGCATTTACAACCGGTTGGCACCATTTTTGAGTGAATTGCCAAAAGTCAGATTTTTGCTGAGGGATTTTTTGCTTAGGGATTTTTTCAAAAAAATATTTTCTGCCGGTTAAGTTTTTGAGGGCTGATTTCTTGTCCTGTGATAAAAAGCCTTCTGTTTCCATCGCCAAAGCTTTCAGGAGAGCATTTTCAAGCTTTTGGCAACATTTTTGAGTGAACTGCCAAAAGTCAGATTTTTGCTGAAATTGTGACCCTGGGGCTTAGGGATTTGTTCAAAAAAATATTTTCTGCCGGTTAAGTTTTTGAGGGCTGATTTCTTGTCCTGTGATAAAAAGCCTTCTGTTTCCATCGCCAAAGCTTTCAGGTTAGCATTTACAACCGGTTGGCACCATTTTTGAGTGAATTGCCAAAAGTCAGATTTTTGCTGAAATTGTGACCCCGGGGCTTAGGGATTTTTTCAAAAAAATATTTTCTGCCATTTAAGTTTTTGAGGGCTGGTTTCTTGTCCTCTGATAAAAAGCCTTCTGTTTCCATCGCCAAAGCTATCAGGAGAGTATTTTCAAGCTTTTGGCAACATTTTTGAGTGAATTGCCAAAAGTCAGATTTTTGCTGAAATTGTGACCCCGGGGCTTAGGGATTTTTTCAAAAAAATATTTTCTGCCGGTTAAGTTTTTGAGGGCTGATTATTTGTCCTGTGAAAAAAAGCCTTCTGTTTCAAGTGCCAAACTTTCAGGAGAGCATTTTCAAGCTTTTGGCAACATTTTTGAGAGAATTGCCAAAAGTCAGATTTTTGCTGAAATGTGACCCCGGGGCTTAGGGATTTTTTTCTGCCGGTTAAGTTTTTGAGGGCTGATTTCTTATGCTGTGATAAAAAGCCTTCTGTTTCCATCACCAAACCTTTCACGAGAGCATTTTCAAGCTTTTGGCACCATTTTTGAGTGAATTGCCAAAAGTCAGATTTTTGCTGAAATTGTGACCCTGGGGCTTAGGGATTTTTTCAAAAAAATATTTTCTGCCGGTTAAGTTTTTGAGGGCTGATTTCTTGTCCTGTGATAAAAAGCCTTCTGTTTCGAGTGCCAAACCTTTCAGGAGAGCATTTTCAAGCTTTTGGCACCATTTTTGAGTGAATTGCCAAAAGTCAGATTTTGTGCTTAGGGATTTTTTCAAAAAAATATTTTCTGCCGGTTAAGTTTTTGAGGGCTGATTTCTTGTCCTGTGATAAAAAGCCTTCTGTTTCGAGTGCCAAACCCTTCAGGAGAGAATTTTCAAGCTTTTGGCACCATTTTTGAGTGAATTGCCAAAAGTCAGATTTTTGCTGAAATTGTGACCCCGGGGCTTAGGGATTTTTTCAAAAAAATATTTTCTGCCGATTAAGTTTTTGAGGGCTGATTTCTTGTCCTGTGATAAAAAGCCTTTTGTTTCCATCGCCAAAGTTATCAGGAGAGCATTTTCAAGCTTTTGGCACCATTTTTGAGTGAATTGCCAAAAGTCAGATTTTTGCTGAAATTGTGACCCTGGGGCTTAGGGATTTTTTCAAAAAAATATTTTCTGCCGGTTAAGTTTTTGAGGGCTGATTTCTTGTCCTGTGATAAAAAGCCTTCTGCTTAGGGATTTTTTCAAAAAAAAATTTTCTGCCGGTTAAGTTTTTGAGGGCTGATTTCTTGTCCTGTGATAAAAAGCCTTCTGTTTCCATCGCCAAAGCTTTCAGGTGAGCATTTACAACCGGTTGGCACCATTTTTGAGTAAATTGCCAAAAGTCAGATTTTTGCTGAAATTGTGACCCCGGGGCTTAGGGATTTTTTCAAAAAAATATTTTCTTCCGGTTAAGTTTTTGAGGGCTGATTTTTTGTCCTGTGAGGGATTTTTTGTCCTGTGAGGGATTTTCTGAAATTGTGATTAGGGATTTTTTCAAAAAAATATTTTCTGCTGGTTAAGTTTTTGAGGGCTGATTTTTTGTCCTGTGATAAAAAGCCTTCTGTTTTGAGTGCCAAACCTTTCAGGAGTGCATTTTCAAGCTTCTGGAACCATTTTTGAGTGAATTGCCAAAAGTCAGATTTTTGCTGAAACTGTGACCCCTGGGCTTAGGGATTTTTTCAAAAAAACATTATCTGCCAATTAAGTTTTTGAGGGCTGATTTCTTGTCCTCTGATAGAAAGCCTTCTGTTTCCATCGCCAAAGCTATCAGGAGAGCATTTTCAAGCTTTTGGCAACATTTTTGAGTGAATTGCCAAAAGTCAGATTTTTGCTGAAATTGTGACCCCGGGGCTTAGGGATTTTTTCAAAAAAATATTTTCTGCCGGTTAAGTTTTTGAGGGCTGATTTTTTTGTCCTGTGATAAAAAGCCTTCTGTTTCCATCGCCAAAGCTATCAGGAGAGCATTTTCAAGCTTTTGGCACCATTTTTGAGTGAATTGCCAAAAGTCAGATTTTTGCTGAAATTGTGACCCCGGGGCTTAGGGATTTTTTCAAAAAAATATTTCCTGCCGGTTAAGTTTTTGAGGGCTGATTTTTTGTCCTGTGATAAAAAGCCTTCTGTTTCGAGTGCCAAACCTTTCAGGAAAGCATTTTCAAGCTTTTGGCACCATTTTTGAGTGAATTGCCAAAAGTCAAATTTTGCTGAAATTGTGACCCCGGGGCTTAGGGATTTTTTCAAAAAAATATTTTCTGCCGGTTAAGTTTTTGAGGGCTGATTTCTTGTCCTGTGATAAAAAGCCTTGTGTTTCCATCGCCAAAGCTTTCAGGGGAGCATTTTCAAGCTTTTGGCAACATTTTTGAGTGAACTGCCAAAAGTCAGATTTTTGCTGAAATTGTGACCCCGGGGCTTAGGGATTTTTTCAAAAAAATATTTTCTGCCGGTTAAGTGTTTGAGGGCTGATTTCTTGTCCTGTGATAAAAAGCCTTCTGTTTCCATCGCCAAAGCTTTCAGGTGAGCATTTACAAGCGGTTGGCACCATTTTTGAGTGAATTGCCAAAAGCCAGATTTTTTCTGAAATTGTGACCCCGGGGCTTAGGGATTTTTTCAAAAAAAAAATTTCTGCCGATTAAGTTTTTGAGGGCTGATTTCTTGTCCTCTGATAAAAAGCCTTCTGTTTCCATCGCCAAAGCTATCAGGAGAGCATTTTCAAGCTTTTGGCAACATTTTTGAGTGAACTGCCAAAAGTCAGATTTTTGCTGAAATTGTGACCCCGGGGCTTAGGGATTTTTTCAAAAAAATATTTTCTGCCGGTTAAGTTTTTGAGGGCTGATTTTTTGTCCTGTGATAAAAAGCCTTCTGTTTCGAGTGCCAAACCTTTCAGGAGAGCATTTTCAAGCTTTTGGCACCATTTTTGAGTGAATTGCCCAAAGTCAGATTTTTGCTGAAATTGTGACCCCGGGGTTTAGGGATTTTTTCAAAAAAATATTTTCTGCCGGTTAAGTTTTTGAGGGCTGATTTCTTGTCCTGTGATAAAAAGCCTTCTGTTTCGAGTGCCAAACCTTTCAGGAGAGCATTTTCAAGCTTTTGGCACCATTTTTGAGTGAATTGCCAAAAGTCAGATTTTTGCTGAAATTGTGACCCTGGGGCTTAGGGATTTTTTCAAAAAAATATTTTCTGCCGGTTAAGTTTTTGAGGGCTGATTTCTTGTCCTGTGATAAAAAGCCTTCTGCTTAGGGATTTTTTCAAAAAAAAATTTTCTGCCGGTTAAGTTTTTGAGGGCTGATTTCTTGTCCTGTGATAAAAAGCCTTCTGTTTCCATCACCAAAGCTTTCAGGTGAGCATTTACAACCGGTTGGCACCATTTTTGAGTAAATTGCCAAAAGTCAGATTTTTGCTGAAATTGTGACCCCGGGGCTTAGGGATTTTTTCAAAAAAATATTTTCTTCCGGTTAAGTTTTTGAGGGCTGATTTTTTGTCCTGTGAGGGATTTTTTGTCCTGTGAGGGATTTTCTGAAATTGTGATTAGGGATTTTTTCAAAAAAATATTTTCTGCTGGTTAAGTTTTTGAGGGCTGATTTTTTGTCCTGTGATAAAAAGCCTTCTGTTTTGAGTGCCAAACCTTTCAGGAGTGCATTTTCAAGCTTCTGGAACCATTTTTGAGTGAATTGCCAAAAGTCAGATTTTTGCTGAAACTGTGACCCCTGGGCTTAGGGATTTTTTCAAAAAAACATTTTCTGCCAATTAAGTTTTTGAGGGCTGATTTCTTGTCCTCTGACAGAAAGCCTTCTGTTTCCATCGCCAAAGCTATCAGGAGAGCATTTTCAAGCTTTTGGCAACATTTTTGAGTGAATTGCCAAAAGTCAGATTTTTGCTGAAATTGTGACCCCGGGGCTTAGGGATTTTTTCAAAAAAATATTTTCTGCCGGTTAAGTTTTTGAGGGCTGATTTTTTTGTCCTGTGATAAAAAGCCTTCTGTTTCCATCGCCAAAGCTATCAGGAGAGCATTTTCAAGCTTTTGGCACCATTTTTGAGTGAATTGCCAAAAGTCAGATTTTTGCTGAAATTGTGACCCCGGGGCTTAGGGATTTTTTCAAAAAAATATTTCCTGCCGGTTAAGTTTTTGAGGGCTGATTTTTTGTCCTGTGATAAAAAGCCTTCTGTTTTGAGTGCCAAACCTTTCAGGAGTGCATTTTCAAGCTTCTGGAACCATTTTTGAGTGAATTGCCAAAAGTCAGATTTTTGCTGAAACTGTGACCCCAGGGCTTAGGGATTTTTTCAAAAAAACATTTTCTGCCAATTAAGTTTTTGAGGGCTGATTTCTTGTCCTCTGATAGAAAGCCTTCTGTTTCCATCGCCAAAGCTATCAGGAGAGCATTTTCAAGCTTTTGGCAACATTTTTGAGTGACTTGCCAAAAGTCAGATTTTTGCTGAAATTGTGACCCTGGGGCTTAGGGATTTTTTCAAAAAAATATTTTCTGCCGGTTAAGTTTTTGAGGGCTGATTTCTTGTCCTGTGATAAAAAGCCTTCTGTTTCCATCGCCAAAGCTTTCAGGAGAGCATTTTCAAGCTTTTGGCAACATTTTTGAGTGAACTGCCAAAAGTCAGATTTTTGCTGAAATTGTGACCCCGGGGCTTAGGGATTTGTTCAAAAAAATATTTTCTGCCGGTTAAGTTTTTGAGGGCTGATTTCTTGTCCTGTGATAAAAAGCCTTCTGTTTCCATCGCCAAAGCTTTCAGGTTAGCATTTACAACCGGTTGGCACCATTTTTGAGTGAATTGCCAAAAGTCAGATTTTTGCTGAAATTGTGACCCCGAGGCTTAGGGATTTTTTCAAAAAAATATTTTCTGCCGATTAAGTTTTTGAGGGCTGGTTTCTTGTCCTCTGATAAAAAGCCTTCTGTTTCCATCGCCAAAGCTATCAGGAGAGCATTTTCAAGCTTTTGGCAACATTTTTGAGTGAATTGCCAAAAGTCAGATTTTTGCTGAAATTGTGACCCCGGGGCTTAGGGATTTTTTCAAAAAAATATTTTCTGCCGGTTAAGTTTTTGAGGGCTGATTATTTGTCCTGTGAAAAAAAGCCTTCTGTTTCAAGTGCCAAACTTTCAGGAGAGCATTTTCAAGCTTTTGGCAACATTTTTGAGAGAATTGCCAAAAGACAGATTTTTGCTGAAATGTGACCCCGGGGCTTAGGGATTTTTTTCTGCCGGTTAAGTTTTTGAGGGCTGATTTCTTATCCTGTGATAAAAAGCCTTCTGTTTCCATCACCAAACCTTTCACGAGAGCATTTTCAAGCTTTTGGCACCATTTTTGAGTGAATTGCCAAAAGTCAGATTTTTGCTGAAATTGTGACCCTGGGGCTTAGGGATTTTTTCAAAAAAATATTTTCTGCCGGTTAAGTTTTTGAGGGCTGATTTCTTGTCCTGTGATAAAAAGCCTTCTGTTTCGAGTGCCAAACCTTTCAGGAGAGCATTTTCAAGCTTTTGGCACCATTTTTGAGTGAATTGCCAAAAGTCAGATTTTGTGCTTAGGGATTTTTTCAAAAAAATATTTTCTGCCGGTTAAGTTTTTGAGGGCTGATTTCTTGTCCTGTGATAAAAAGCCTTCTGTTTCGAGTGCCAAACCCTTCAGGAGAGAATTTTCAAGCTTTTGGCACCATTTTTGAGTGAATTGCCAAAAGTCAGATTTTTGCTGAAATTGTGACCCCGGGGCTTAGGGATTTTTTCAAAAAAATATTTTCTGCCGATTAAGTTTTTGAGGGCTGATTTCTTGTCCTGTGATAAAAAGCCTTTTGTTTCCATCGCCAAAGTTATCAGGAGAGCATTTTCAAGCTTTTGGCACCATTTTTGAGTGAATTGCCAAAAGTCAGATTTTTGCTGAAATTGTGACCCTGGGGCTTAGGGATTTTTTCAAAAAAATATTTTCTGCCGGTTAAGTTTTTGAGGGCTGATTTCTTGTCCTGTGATAAAAAGCCTTCTGCTTAGGGATTTTTTCAAAAAAAAATTTTCTGCCGGTTAAGTTTTTGAGGGCTGATTTCTTGTCCTGTGATAAAAAGCCTTCTGTTTCCATCGCCAAAGCTTTCAGGTGAGCATTTACAACCGGTTGGCACCATTTTTGAGTAAATTGCCAAAAGTCAGATTTTTGCTGAAATTGTGACCCCGGGGCTTAGGGATTTTTTCAAAAAAATATTTTCTTCCGGTTAAGTTTTTGAGGGCTGATTTTTTGTCCTGTGAGGGATTTTTTGTCCTGTGAGGGATTTTCTGAAATTGTGATTAGGGATTTTTTCAAAAAAATATTTTCTGCTGGTTAAGTTTTTGAGGGCTGATTTTTTGTCCTGTGATAAAAAGCCTTCTGTTTTGAGTGCCAAACCTTTCAGGAGTGCATTTTCAAGCTTCTGGAACCATTTTTGAGTGAATTGCCAAAAGTCAGATTTTTGCTGAAACTGTGACCCCTGGGCTTAGGGATTTTTTCAAAAAAACATTTTCTGCCAATTAAGTTTTTGAGGGCTGATTTCTTGTCCTCTGATAGAAAGCCTTCTGTTTCCATCGCCAAAGCTATCAGGAGAGCATTTTCAAGCTTTTGGCAACATTTTTGAGTGACTTGCCAAAAGTCAGATTTTTGCTGAAATTGTGACCCTGGGGCTTAGGGATTTTTTCAAAAAAATATTTTCTGCCGGTTAAGTTTTTGAGGGCTGATTTCTTGTCCTGTGATAAAAAGCCTTCTGTTTCCATCGCCAAAGCTTTCAGGAGAGCATTTTCAAGCTTTTGGCAACATTTTTGAGTGAACTGCCAAAAGTCAGATTTTTGCTGAAATTGTGACCCCGGGGCTTAGGGATTTTTTCAAAAAAATATTTTCTGCCGGTTAAGTTTTTGAGGGCTGATTTCTTGTCCTGTGATAAAAAGCCTTCTGTTTCCATCGCCAAAGCTTTCAGGTGAGCATTTACAACCGGTTGGCACCATTTTTGAGTGAATTGCCAAAAGTCAGATTTTTGCTGAAATTGTGACCCCGGGGCTTAGGGATTTTTTCAAAAAAATATTTTCTGCCGATTAAGTTTTTGAGGGCTGGTTTCTTGTCCTCTGATAAAAAGCCTTCTGTTTCCATCGCCGAAGCTATCAGGAGAGCATTTTCAAGCTTTTGGCAACATTTTTGAGTGAATTGCCAAAAGTCAGATTTTTGCTGAAATTGTGACCCCGGGGCTTAGGGATTTTTTCAAAAAAATATTTTCTGCCGGTTAAGTTTTTGAGGGCTGATTATTTGTCCTGTGAAAAAAAGCCTTCTGTTTCAAGTGCCAAAGCTTTCAGGAGAGCATTTTCAAGCTTTTGGCAACATTTTTGAGTGAATTGCCAAAAGTCAGATTTTTGCTGAAATGTGACCCCGGGGCTTAGGGATTTTTTTCTGCCGGTTAAGTTTTTGAGGGCTGATTTCTTATCCTGTGATAAAAAGCCTTCTGTTTCCATCACCAAACCTTTCACGAGAGCATTTTCAAGCTTTTGGCACCATTTTTGAGTGAATTGCCAAAAGTCAGATTTTTGCTGAAATTGTGACCCTGGGGCTTAGGGATTTTTTCAAAAAAATATTTTCTGCCGGTTAAGTTTTTGAGGGCTGATTTCTTGTCCTGTGATAAAAAGCCTTCTGTTTCGAGTGCCAAACCTTTCAGGAGAGAATTTTCAAGCTTTTGGCACCATTTTTGAGTGAATTGCCAAAAGTCAGATTTTTGCTGAAATTGTGACCCCGGGGCTTAGGGATTTTTTCAAAAAAATATTTTCTGCCGATTAAGTTTTTGAGGGCTGATTTCTTGTCCTCTGATAAAAAGCCTTCTGTTTCCATCGCCAAAGTTATCAGGAGAGCATTTTCAAGCTTTTGGCACCATTTTTGAGTGAATTGCCAAAAGTCAGATTTTTGCTGAAATTGTGACCCCGGGTATTAGGGATTTTTTCAAAAAAAAAATTTCTGCTGGTTAAGTTTTTGAGGGCTGATTTTTTGTTCTGTGATAAAAAGCCTTCTGTTTCGAGTGCCAAACCTTTCAGGAGAGCATTTTCAAGCTTTTGGCACCATTTTTGAGTGAATTGCCAAAAGTCAGATTTTTGCTGAAATTGTGACCCCGGGGCTTAGGGATTTTTTCAAAAAAATATTTTCTGCCGATTAAGTTTTTGAGGGCTGATTTCTTGTCCTGTGATAAAAAGCCCTTTGTTTCCATCGCCAAAGTTATCAGGAGAGCATTTTCAAGCTTTTGGCAACATTTTTGAGTGAATTGCCAAAAGTCAGATTTTTGCTGAAATTGTGACCCCGGGGCTTAGGGATTTTTTCAAAAAAATATTTTCTGCCGGTTAAGTTTTTGAGGGCTGATTTCTTGTCCTGTGATAAAAAGCCTTCTGTTTCCATCGCCAAAGCTTTCAGGTGAGCATTTACAACCGGTTCGCACCATTTTTGAGTGAATTGCCAAAAGTCAGATTTTTGCTGAAATTGTGACCCCGGGGCTTAGGGATTTTTTCAAAAAAATATTTTCTGCCGTTTAAGTTTTTGAGGGCTTATTTTTTGTCCTGTGATAAAAAGCCTTCTGTTTCGAGTGCCAAACCTTTCAGGAGAGCATTTTCAAGCTTTTGGCACCATTTTTGAGTGAATTGCCAAAAGTCAAATTTTCTGAAATTGTGACCCCGGGGCGTAAGGATTTTTTCAAAAAAATATTTTCTGCCGCTTAAGTTTTTGAGGGCTGATTTCTTGTCCTGTGATAAAAAGCCTTCTGTTTCGAGTGCCAAACCTTTCAGGAGAGCATTTTCAAGCTTTTGGCACCATTTTTGAGTGAATTGCCAAAAGTCAGATTTTTGCTGAAATTGTGATCCGGGGGCTTAGGGATTTTTTCAAAAAAAAAAATTCTGCCGATTAAGTTTTTGAGGGCTGATTTCTTGTCCTCTTTTAAAAAGCCTTCTGTTTCCATCGCCAAAGCTATCAGGAGAGCATTTTCAAGCTTTTGGCAACATTTTTGAGTGAACTGCCAAAAGTCAGATTTTTGCTGAAATTGTGACCCCGGGGCTTAGGGATTTTTTCAAAAAAATATTTTCTGCCGGTTAAGTTTTTGAGGGCTGATTTTTTGTCCTGTGATAAAAAGCCTTCTGTTTCGAGTGCCAAACCTTTTAGGAGAGCATTTTCAAGCTTTTGGCACGATTTTTGAGTGAATTGCAAAAAGTCAGATTTTTGCTGAAATTGTGACCCCGGGGCTTAGGGATTTTTTCAAAAAAATATTTTCTGCCGGTTAAGTTTTTGAGGGCTGATTTCTTGTCCTGTGATAAAAAGCCTTCTGTTTCCATCGCCAAAGCTTTCAGGTGAGCATTTACAACCGGTTCGCACCATTTTTGAGTGAATTGCCAAAAGTCAGATTTTTGCTGAAATTGTGACCCCGGGGCTTAGGGATTTTTTCAAAAAAATATTTTCTGCCGTTTAAGTTTTTGAGGGCTTATTTTTTGTCCTGTGATAAAAAGCCTTCTGTTTCGAGTGCCAAACCTTTCAGGAGAGCATTTTCAAGCTTTTGGCACCATTTTTGAGTGAATTGCCAAAAGTCAAATTTTCTGAAATTGTGACCCCGGGGCGTAAGGATTTTTTCAAAAAAATATTTTCTGCCGCTTAAGTTTTTGAGGGCTGATTTCTTGTCCTGTGATAAAAAGCCTTCTGTTTCGAGTGCCAAACCTTTCAGGAGAGCATTTTCAAGCTTTTGGCACCATTTTTGAGTGAATTGCCAAAAGTCAGATTTTTGCTGAAATTGTGACCCCGGGGCTTAGGGATTTTTTCAAAAAAATATTTTCTGCCGGTTAAGTTTTTGAGGGCTGATTTCTTGTCCTGTGATAAAAAGCCTTCTGTTTCGAGTGCCAAACCTTTCAGGAGAGCATTTTCAAGCTTTTGGCACCATTTTTGAGTGAATTGCCAAAAGTCAGATTTTTGCTGAAATTGTGACCCTGGGGCTTAGGGATTTTTTCAAAAAAATATTTTCTGCCGGTTAAGTTTTTGAGGGCTATTTTCTTGTCCTGTGATAAAAAGCCTTCTGTTTCCATCGCCAAAGCTTTCAGGTGAGCATTTACAACCGGTTGGCACCATTTTTGAGCGAATTGCCAAAAGTCAGATTTTTGCTGAAATTGTGACCCCGGGGCTTAGGGATTTTTTCAAAAAAAAAATTTCTGCCGATTAAGTTTTTGAGGGCTGATTTCTTGTCCTCTGATAAAAAGCCTTCTGTTTCCATCGCCAAAGCTATCAGGAGAGCATTTTCAAGCTTTTGGCAACATTTTCGAGTGAACTGCCAAAAGTCAGATTTTTGCTGAAATTGTGACCCCGGGGCTTTGGGATTTTTTCAAAAAAATATTTTCTGCCGGTTAAGTTTTTGAGGGCTGATTTTTTGTCCTGTGATAAGAAGCCTTCTGTTTCGAGTGCCAAACCTTTCAGGAGAGCATTTTCAAGCTTTTGGCACCATTTTTGAGTGAATTGCCAAAAGTCAGATTTTTGCTGAAATTGTGACCCCGGGGCTTAGGGATTTTTTCAAAAAAAAAAATTCTGCCGATTAAGATTTTGAGGGCTGATTTCTTGTCCTCTGATAAAAAGCCTTCTGTTTCCATCGCCAAAGCTATCAGGAGAGCATTTTCAAGCTTTTGGCAACATTTTTGAGTGAACTGCCAAAAGGCAGATTTTTGCTGAAATTGTGACCCCGGGGCTTAGGGATTTTTTCAAAAAAATATTTTCTGCCGGTTAAGTTTTTGAGGGCTGATTTCTTGTCCTCTGATAAAAAGCCTTCTGTTTCGAGTGCCAAACCTTTTAGGAGAGCATTTTCAAGCTTTTGGCACCATTTTTGAGTGAATTGCCAAAAGTCAGATTTTTGCTGAAATTGTGACCCCGGGGCTTAGGGATTTTTTCAAAAAAATATTTTCTGCCGGTTAAGTTTTTGAGGGCTGATTTCTTGTCCTGTGATAGAAAGCCTTCTGTTTCCATCACCAAAGCTTTCAGGTGAGCATTTACAACCGGTTGGCACCATTTTTGAGTGAATTGCCAAAAGTCAGACTTTTGCTGAAATTGTGATCCGGGGGCTTAGGGATTTTTTCAAAAAAAAAATTTCTGCCGATTAAGTTTTTGAGGGCTGATTTCTTGTCCTCTGATAAAAAGCCTTCTGTTTCCATCGCCAAAGCTATCAGGAGAGCATTTTCAAGCTTTTGGCAACATTTTTGAGTGAACTGCCAAAAGTCAGATTTTTGCTGAAATTGTGACCCCGGGGCTTAGGGATTTTTTCAAAAAAATATTTTCTGCCGTTTAAGTTTTTGAGGGCTGATTTTTTGTCCTGTGATAAAAAGCCTTCTGTTTCGAGTGCCAAACCTTTCAGGAGAGCATTTTCAAGCTTTTGGCACCATTTTTGAGTGAATTGCAAAAAGTCAGATTTTTGCTGAAATTGTGACCCCGGGGCTTAGGGATTTTTTCAAAAAAATATTTTCTGCCGGTTAAGTTTTTGAGGGCTGATTTCTTGTCCTGTGATAAAAAGCCTTCTGTTTCGAGTGCCAAACCTTTCAGGAGAGCATTTTCAAGCTTTTGGCACCATTTTTTAGTGAATTGCCAAAAGTCAGAATTTTGCTGAAATTGTGACCCTGGGGCTTAGGGATTTTTTCAAAAAAATATTTTCTGCCGGTTAAGTTTTTGAGGGCTGATTTCTTGTCCTGTGATAAAAAGCCTTCTGTTTCGAGTGCCAAACCTTTCAGGAGAGCATTTTCAAGCTTTTGGCACCATTTTTGAGTGAATTGCCAAAAGTCAGATTTTTGCTGAAATTGTGACCCTGGGGCTTAGGGATTTTTTCAAAAAAATATTTTCTGCCGGTTAAGTTTTTGAGGGCTGATTTCTTGTCCTGTGATAAAAAGCCTTCTGTGTCCATCGCCAAAGCTTTCAGGTGAGCATTTACAACCGGTTGGCACCATTTTTGAGTGAATTGCCAAAAGTCAGATTTTTGCTGAAATTGTGACCCCGGGGCTTAGGGATTTTTTCAAAAAAAAAATTTCTGCCGATTAAGTTTTTGAGGGCTGATTTCTTGTCCTCTGATAAAAAGCCTTCTGTTTCCATCGCCAAAGCTATCAGGAGAGCATTTTCAAGCTTTTGGCAACATTTTTGAGTGAACTGCCAAAAGTCAGATTTTTGCTGAAATTGTGACCCCGGGGCTTAGGGATTTTTTCAAAAAAATATTTTCTGCCGGTTAAGTTTTTGAGGGCTGATTTCTTGTCCTGTGATAAAAAGCCTTCTGTTTCGAGTGCCAAACCTTTCAGGAGAGCATTTTCAAGCTTTTGGCACCATTTTTGAGTGAATTGCCAAAAGTCAGATTTTTGCTGAAATTGTGACCCCGGGGCTTAGGGATTTTTTCAAAAAAATATTTTCTGCCGGTTAAGTTTTTGAGGGCTGATTTCTTGTCCTGTGATAAAAAGCCTTCTGTTTCCATCGCCAAAGCTTTCAGGAGAGCATTTTCAAGCTTTCGGCACCATTTTTGAGTGAATTGCCAAAAGTCAGATTTTTGCTGAAATTGTGACCCCGGGGCTTAGGGATTTTTTCAAAAAAATATTTCCTGCCGGTTAAGTTTTTGAGGGCTGATTTTTTGTCCTGTGATAAAAAGCCTTCTGTTTCGAGTGCCAAACCTTTCAGGAAAGCATTTTCAAGCTTTTGGCACCATTTTTGAGTGAATTGCAAAAAGTCAAATTTTGCTGAAATTGTGACCCCGGGGCTTAGGGATTTTTTCAAAAAAATATTTTCTGCCGGTTAAGTTTTTGAGGGCTGATTTCTTGTCCTGTGATAAAAAGCCTTCTGTTTCCATCGCCAAAGCTTTCAGGGGAGCATTTTCAAGCTTTTGGCAACATTTTTGAGTGAACTGCCAAAAGTCAGATTTTTGCTGAAATTGTGACCCCGGGGCTTAGGGATTTTTTCAAAAAAATATTTTCTGCCGGTTAAGTGTTTGAGGGCTGATTTCTTGTCCTGTGATAAAAAGCCTTCTGTTTCCATCGCCAAAGCTTTCAGGTGAGCATTTACAACCGGTTGGCACCATTTTTGAGTGAATTGCCAAAAGCCAGATTTTTTCTGAAATTGTGACCCTGGGGCTTAGGGATTTTTTCAAAAAAAAAATTTCTGCCGATTAAGTTTTTGAGGGCTGATTTCTTGTCCTCTGTTTCCATCGCCAAAGCTATCAGGAGAGCATTTTCAAGCTTTTGGCAACATTTTTGAGTGAACTGCCAAAAGTCAGATTTTTGCTGAAATTGTGACCCCGGGGCTTAGGGATTTTTTCAAAAAAATATTTTCTGCCGGTTAAGTTTTTGAGGGCTGATTTTTTGTCCTGTGATAAAAAGCCTTCTGTTTCGAGTGCCAAACCTTTCAGGAGAGCATTTTCAAGCTTTTGGCACCATTTTTGAGTGAATTGCCCAAAGTCAGATTTTTGCTGAAATTGTGACCCCGGGGCTTAGGGATTTTTTCAAAAAAATATTTTCTGCCGGTTAAGTTTTTGAGGGCTGATTTCTTGTCCTGTGATAAAAAGCCTTCTGTTTCGAGTGCCAAACCTTTCAGGAGAGCATTTTCAAGCTTTTGGCACCATTTTTGAGTGAATTGCCAAAAGTCAGATTTTTGCTGAAATTGTGACCCTGGGGCTTAGGGATTTTTTCAAAAAAATATTTTCTGCCGGTTAAGTTTTTGAGGGCTGATTTCTTGTCCTGTGATAAAAAGCCTTCTGTGTCCATCGCCAAAGCTATCAGGAGAGCATTTTCAAGCTTTTGGCAACATTTTTGAGTGAACTGCCAAAAGTCAGATTTTTGCTGAAATTGTGACCCCGGGGCTTAGGGATTTTTTCAAAAAAATATTTTCTGCCGGTTAAGTTTTTGAGGGCTGATTTCTTGTCCTGTGATAAAAAGCCTTCTGTTTCGAGTGCCAAACCTTTCAGGAGAGCATTTTCAAGCTTTTGGCACCATTTTTGAGTGAATTGCCAAAAGTCAGATTTTTGCTGAAATTGTGACCCCGGGGCTTAGGGATTTTTTCAAAAAAATATTTTCTGCCGGTTAAGTTTTTGAGGGCTGATTTCTTGTCCTGTGATAAAAAGCCTTCTGTTTCCATCGCCAAAGCTTTCAGGAGAGCATTTTCAAGCTTTCGGCACCATTTTTGAGTGAATTGCCAAAAGTCAGATTTTTGCTGAAATTGTGACCCCGGGGCTTAGGGATTTTTTCAAAAAAATATTTCCTGCCGGTTAAGTTTTTGAGGGCTGATTTTTTGTCCTGTGATAAAAAGCCTTCTGTTTCGAGTGCCAAACTTTTCAGGAAAGCATTTTCAAGCTTTTGGCACCATTTTTGAGTGAATTGCAAAAAGTCAAATTTTGCTGAAATTGTGACCCCGGGGCTTAGGGATTTTTTCAAAAAAATATTTTCTGCCGGTTAAGTTTTTGAGGGCTGATTTCTTGTCCTGTGATAAAAAGCCTTCTGTTTCCATCGCCAAAGCTTTCAGGGGAGCATTTTCAAGCTTTTGGCAACATTTTTGAGTGAACTGCCAAAAGTCAGATTTTTGCTGAAATTGTGACCCCGGGGCTTAGGGATTTTTTCAAAAAAATATTTTCTGCCGGTTAAGTGTTTGAGGGCTGATTTCTTGTCCTGTGATAAAAAGCCTTCTGTTTCCATCGCCAAAGCTTTCAGGTGAGCATTTACAACCGGTTGGCACCATTTTTGAGTGAATTGCCAAAAGCCAGATTTTTTCTGAAATTGTGACCCTGGGGCTTAGGGATTTTTTCAAAAAAAAAATTTCTGCCGATTAAGTTTTTGAGGGCTGATTTCTTGTCCTCTGATAAAAAGCCTTCTGTTTCCATCGCCAAAGCTATCAGGAGAGCATTTTCAAGCTTTTGGCAACATTTTTGAGTGAACTGCCAAAAGTCAGATTTTTGCTGAAATTGTGACCCCGGGGCTTAGGGATTTTTTCAAAAAAATATTTTCTGCCGGTTAAGTTTTTGAGGGCTGATTTTTTGTCCTGTGATAAAAAGCCTTCTGTTTCGAGTGCCAAACCTTTCAGGAGAGCATTTTCAAGCTTTTGGCACCATTTTTGAGTGAATTGCCCAAAGTCAGATTTTTGCTGAAATTGTGACCCCGGGGCTTAGGGATTTTTTCAAAAAAATATTTTCTGCCGGTTAAGTTTTTGAGGGCTGATTTCTTGTCCTGTGATAAAAAGCCTTCTGTTTCGAGTGCCAAACCTTTCAGGAGAGCATTTTCAAGCTTTTGGCACCATTTTTGAGTGAATTGCCAAAAGTCAGATTTTTGCTGAAATTGTGACCCTGGGGCTTAGGGATTTTTTCAAAAAAATATTTTCTGCCGGTTAAGTTTTTGAGGGCTGATTTCTTGTCCTGTGATAAAAAGCCTTCTGCTTAGGGATTTTTTCAAAAAAAAAATTTCTGCCGGTTAAGTTTTTGAGGGCTGATTTCTTGTCCTGTGATAAAAAGCCTTCTGTTTCCATCGCCAAAGCTTTCAGGGGAGCATTTTCAAGCTTTTGGCAACATTTTTGAGTGAACTGCCAAAAGTCAGATTTTTGCTGAAATTGTGACCCCGGGGCTTAGGGATTTTTTCAAAAAAATATTTTCTGCCGGTTAAGTGTTTGAGGGCTGATTTCTTGTCCTGTGATAAAAAGCCTTCTGTTTCCATCGCCAAAGCTTTCAGGTGAGCATTTACAACCGGTTGGCACCATTTTTGAGTGAATTGCCAAAAGCCAGATTTTTTCTGAAATTGTGACCCTGGGGCTTAGGGATTTTTTCAAAAAAAAAATTTCTGCCGATTAAGTTTTTGAGGGCTGATTTCTTGTCCTCTGTTTCCATCACCAAAGCTATCAGGAGAGCATTTTCAAGCTTTTGGCAACATTTTTGAGTGAACTGCCAAAAGTCAGATTTTTGCTGAAATTGTGACCCCGGTGCTTAGGGATTTTTTCAAAAAAATATTTTCTGCCGGTTAAGTTTTTGAGGGCTGATTTTTTGTCCTGTGATAAAAAGCCTTCTGTTTCGAGTGCCAAACCTTTCAGGAGAGCATTTTCAAGCTTTTGGCACCATTTTTGAGTGAATTGCCCAAAGTCAGATTTTTGCTGAAATTGTGACCCCGGGGCTTAGGGATTTTTTCAAAAAAATATTTTCTGCCGGTTAAGTTTTTGAGGGCTGATTTCTTGTCCTGTGATAAAAAGCCTTCTGTTTCGAGTGCCAAACCTTTCAGGAGTGCATTTTCAAGCTTTTGGCACCATTTTTGAGTGAATTGCCAAAAGTCAGATTTTTGCTGAAATTGTGACCCTGGGGCTTAGGGATTTTTTCAAAAAAATATTTTCTGCCGGTTAAGTTTTTGAGGGCTGATTTCTTGTCCTGTGATAAAAAGCCTTCTGTGTCCATCGCCAAAGCTATCAGGAGAGCATTTTCAAGCTTTTGGCAACATTTTTGAGTGAACTGCCAAAAGTCAGATTTTTGCTGAAATTGTGACCCCGGGGCTTAGGGATTTTTTCAAAAAAATATTTTCTGCCGGTTAAGTTTTTGAGGGCTGATTTCTTGTCCTGTGATAAAAAGCCTTCTGTTTCGAGTGCCAAACCTTTCAGGAGAGCATTTTCAAGCTTTTGGCACCATTTTTGAGTGAATTGCCAAAAGTCAGATTTTTGCTGAAATTGTGACCCCGGGGCTTAGGGATTTTTTCAAAAAAATATTTTCTGCCGGTTAAGTTTTTGAGGGCTGATTTCTTGTCCTGTGATAAAAAGCCTTCTGTTTCCATCGCCAAAGCTTTCAGGAGAGCATTTTCAAGCTTTCGGCACCATTTTTGAGTGAATTGCCAAAAGTCAAATTTTGCTGAAATTGTGACCCCGGGGCTTAGGGATTTTTTCAAAAAAATATTTTCTGCCGGTTAAGTGTTTGAGGGCTGATTTCTTGTCCTGTGATAAAAAGCCTTCTGTTTCCATCGCCAAAGCTTTCAGGTGAGCATTTACAACCGGTTGGCACCATTTTTGAGTGAATTGCCAAAAGCCAGATTTTTTCTGAAATTGTGACCCTGGGGCTTAGGGATTTTTTCAAAAAAAAAATTTCTGCCGATTAAGTTTTTGAGGGCTGATTTCTTGTCCTCTGATAAAAAGCCTTCTGTTTCCATCGCCAAAGCTATCAGGAGAGCATTTTCAAGCTTTTGGCAACATTTTTGAGTGAACTGCCAAAAGTCAGATTTTTGCTGAAATTGTGACCCCGGGGCTTAGGGATTTTTTCAAAAAAATATTTTCTGCCGGTTAAGTTTTTGAGGGCTGATTTTTTGTCCTGTGATAAAAAGCCTTCTGTTTCGAGTGCCAAACCTTTCAGGAGAGCATTTTCAAGCTTTTGGCACCATTTTTGAGTGAATTGCCCAAAGTCAGATTTTTGCTGAAATTGTGACCCCGGGGCTTAGGGATTTTTTCAAAAAAATATTTTCTGCCGGTTAAGTTTTTGAGGGCTGATTTCTTGTCCTGTGATAAAAAGCCTTCTGTTTCGAGTGCCAAACCTTTCAGGAGAGCATTTTCAAGCTTTTGGCACCATTTTTGAGTGAATTGCCAAAAGTCAGATTTTTGCTGAAATTGTGACCCTGGGGCTTAGGGATTTTTTCAAAAAAATATTTTCTGCCGGTTAAGTTTTTGAGGGCTGATTTCTTGTCCTGTGATAAAAAGCCTTCTGCTTAGGGATTTTTTCAAAAAAAAATTTTCTGCCGGTTAAGTTTTTGAGGGCTGATTTCTTGTCCTGTGATAAAAAGCCTTCTGTTTCCATCGCCAAAGCTTTCAGGTGAGCATTTACAACCGGTTGGCACCATTTTTGAGTAAATTGCCAAAAGTCAGATTTTTGCTGAAATTGTGACCCCGGGGCTTAGGGATTTTTTCAAAAAAATATTTTCTTCCGGTTAAGTTTTTGAGGGCTGATTTTTTGTCCTGTGAGGGATTTTTTGTCCTGTGAGGGATTTTCTGAAATTGTGATTAGGGATTTTTTCAAAAAAATATTTTCTGCTGGTTAAGTTTTTGAGGGCTGATTTTTTGTCCTGTGATAAAAAGCCTTCTGTTTTGAGTGCCAAACCTTTCAGGAGTGCATTTTCAAGCTTCTGGAACCATTTTTGAGTGAATTGCCAAAAGTCAGATTTTTGCTGAAACTGTGACCCCAGGGCTTAGGGATTTTTTCAAAAAAACATTTTCTGCCAATTAAGTTTTTGAGGGCTGATTTCTTGTCCTCTGATAGAAAGCCTTCTGTTTCCATCGCCAAAGCTATCAGGAGAGCATTTTCAAGCTTTTGGCACCATTTTTGAGTGACTTGCCGAAAGTCAGATTTTTGCTGAAATTGTGACCCTGGGGCTTAGGGATTTTTTCAAAAAAATATTTTCTGCCGGTTAAGTTTTTGAGGGCTGATTTCTTGTCCTGTGATAAAAAGCCTTCTGTTTCCATCGCCAAAGCTTTCAGGAGAGCATTTTCAAGCTTTGGGCACCATTTTTGAGTGAACTGCAAAAAGTCAGATTTTTGCTGAAATTGTGACCCCGGGGCTTAGGGATTTTTTCAAAAAAATATTTTCTGCCGATTAAGTTTTTGAGGGCTGGTTTCTTGTCCTCTGATAAAAAGCCTTCTGTTTCCATCGCCAAAGCTATCAGGAGAGCATTTTCAAGCTTTTGGCAACATTTTTGAGTGAATTGCCAAAAGTCAGATTTTTGCTGAAATTGTGACCCCGGGGCTTAGGGATTTTTTCCAAAAAATATTTTCTGCCGGTTAAGTTTTTGAGGGCTGATTATTTGTCCTGTGAAAAAAAGCCTTCTGTTTCAAGTGCCAAAGCTTTCAGGAGAGCATTTTCAAGCTTTTGGCAACATTTTTGAGTGAATTGCCAAAAGTCAGATTTTTGCTGAAATGTGACCCCGGGGCTTAGGGATTTTTTTCTGCCGGTTAAGTTTTTGAGGGCTGATTTCTTATCCTGTGATAAAAAGCCTTCTGTTTCCATCACCAAACCTTTCACGTGAGCATTTTCAAGCTTTTGGCACCATTTTTGAGTGAATTGCCAAAAGTCAGATTTTTGCTGAAATTGTGACCCCGGGGCTTAGGGATTTTTTCAAAAAATATTTTCTGCCGATTAAGTTTTTGAGGGCTGATTTCTTGTCCTGTGATAAAAAGCCTTCTGTTTCGAGTTCCAAAGCTTTCAAGTGATCATTTTCAACCGGTTGGCACCATTTTTGAGTGAATTGCCAAAAGTCAGATTTTTGCTGAAATTGTGACCCCGGGGATTAGGGATTTTTTCAAAAAAATATTTTCTGCTGGTTAAGTTTTTGAGGGCTGATTTTTTGTCCTGTGATAAAAAGCCTTCTGTTTTGAGTGCCAAACCTTTCAGGAGTGCATTTTCAAGCTTTTGGCACCATTTTTGAGTGAATTGCCAAAAGTCAGATTTTTGCTGAATCTGTGACCCCAGGGCTTAGGGATTTTTTCAAAAAAATATTTTATGCCGATTAAGTTTTTGAGGGCTGATTTCTTGTCCTGTGATAAAAAGCCTTCTGTTTCCATCACCAAAGCTATCAGGAGAGCATTTTCAAGCTTTTGGCAACATTTTTGAGTGAATTGCCAAAAGTCAGATTTTTGCTGAAATTGTGACCCCGGGGCTTAGGGATTTTTTCAAAAAAATATTTTCTTCCGGTTAAGTTTTTGAGGGCTGATTTTTTGTCCTGTGAGGGATTTTTTGTCCTGTGAGGGATTTTCTGAAATTGTGATTAGGGATTTTTTCAAAAAAATATTTTCTGCTGGTTAAGTTTTTGAGGGCTGATTTTTTGTCCTGTGATAAAAAGCCTTCTGTTTTGAGTGCCAAACCTTTCAGGAGTGCATTTTCAAGCTTCTGGAACCATTTTTGAGTGAATTGCCAAAAGTCAGATTTTTGCTGAAACTGTGACCCCAGGGCTTAGGGATTTTTTCAAAAAAACATTTTCTGCCAATTAAGTTTTTGAGGGCTGATTTCTTGTCCTCTGATAGAAAGCCTTCTGTTTCCATCGCCAAAGCTATCAGGAGAGCATTTTCAAGCTTTTGGCACCATTTTTGAGTGACTTGCCGAAAGTCAGATTTTTGCTGAAATTGTGACCCTGGGGCTTAGGGATTTTTTCAAAAAAATATTTTCTGCCGGTTAAGTTTTTGAGGGCTGATTTCTTGTCCTGTGATAAAAAGCCTTCTGTTTCCATCGCCAAAGCTTTCAGGAGAGCATTTTCAAGCTTTGGGCACCATTTTTGAGTGAACTGCAAAAAGTCAGATTTTTGCTGAAATTGTGACCCCGGGGCTTAGGGATTTTTTCAAAAAAATATTTTCTGCCGATTAAGTTTTTGAGGGCTGGTTTCTTGTCCTCTGATAAAAAGCCTTCTGTTTCCATCGCCAAAGCTATCAGGAGAGCATTTTCAAGCTTTTGGCAACATTTTTGAGTGAATTGCCAAAAGTCAGATTTTTGCTGAAATTGTGACCCCGGGGCTTAGGGATTTTTTCCAAAAAATATTTTCTGCCGGTTAAGTTTTTGAGGGCTGATTATTTGTCCTGTGAAAAAAAGCCTTCTGTTTCAAGTGCCAAAGCTTTCAGGAGAGCATTTTCAAGCTTTTGGCAACATTTTTGAGTGAATTGCCAAAAGTCAGATTTTTGCTGAAATGTGACCCCGGGGCTTAGGGATTTTTTTCTGCCGGTTAAGTTTTTGAGGGCTGATTTCTTATCCTGTGATAAAAAGCCTTCTGTTTCCATCACCAAACCTTTCACGTGAGCATTTTCAAGCTTTTGGCACCATTTTTGAGTGAATTGCCAAAAGTCAGATTTTTGCTGAAATTGTGACCCTGGGGCTTAGGGATTTTTTC
The DNA here is from genome assembly GCF_965112155.1 of Podarcis liolepis. Taxonomy (NCBI): domain Eukaryota; kingdom Metazoa; phylum Chordata; class Lepidosauria; order Squamata; family Lacertidae; genus Podarcis; species Podarcis liolepis. Next base: position 79,294,850 of record NC_139560.1, on the reverse strand, counting down.
AAAAAAATATTTTCTGCCGGTTAAGTTTTTGAGGGCTGATTTCTTGTCCTGTGATAAGAAGCCTTCTGTTTCGAGTGCCAAACCTTTCAGGAGAGCATTTTCAAGCTTTTGGCACCATTTTTGAGTGAATTGCCAAAAGTCAGATTTTTGCTGAAATTGTGACCCCGGGGCTTAGGGATTTTTTCAAAAAATATTTTCTGCCGATTAAGTTTTTGAGGGCTGATTTCTTGTCCTGTGATAAAAAGCCTTCTGTTTCGAGTTCCAAAGCTTTCAAGTGATCATTTTCAACCGGTTGGCACCATTTTTGAGTGAATTGCCAAAAGTCAGATTTTTGCTGAAATTGTGACCCCGGGGATTAGGGATTTTTTCAAAAAAATATTTTCTGCTGGTTAAGTTTTTGAGGGCTGATTTTTTGTCCTGTGATAAAAAGCCTTCTGTTTTGAGTGCCAAACCTTTCAGGAGTGCATTTTCAAGCTTTTGGCACCATTTTTGAGTGAATTGCCAAAAGTCAGATTTTTGCTGAATCTGTGACCCCAGGGCTTAGGGATTTTTTCAAAAAAATATTTTATGCCGATTAAGTTTTTGAGGGCTGATTTCTTGTCCTGTGATAAAAAGCCTTCTGTTTCCATCACCAAAGCTATCAGGAGAGCATTTTCAAGCTTTTGGCAACATTTTTGAGTGAATTGCCAAAAGTCAGATTTTTGCTGAAATTGTGACCCCGGGGCTTAGGGATTTTTTCAAAAAAATATTTTCTGCCGGTTAAGTTTTTGAGGGCTGATTTCTTGTCCTGTGATAAAAAGCCTTCTGTTTCGAGTGCCAAACCTTTCAGGAGAGCATTTTCAAGCTTTTGGCACCATTTTTGAGTGAATTGCCAAAAGTCAGATTTTTTCTGAAATTGTGACCCCGGGGCTTAGGGATTTTTTCAAAAAAATATTTTCTGCCGATTAAGTTTCTGAGGGCTGATTTCTTGTCCTGTGACAAAAAGCCTTTTCTTTCCATCGCCAAAGTTATCAGGAGAGCATTTTCAAGCTTTTGGCAACATTTTTGAGTGAATTGCCAAAAGTCAAATTTTTGCTGAAATTGTGACCCTGGGGCTTAGGGATTTTTTCAAAAAAATATTTTCTGCCGGTTAAGTTTTTGAGGGCTGATTTCTTGTCCTGTGATAAAAAGCCTTCTGTTTCCATCGCCAAAGCTTCCAGGAGAGCATTTTCAAGTTTTTGGCAACATTTTTGAGTGAATTGCCAAAAGTCAGATTTTTGCTGAAATTGTGACCCCGGGGCTTAGGGATTTTTTCAAAAAAATATTTTCTGCCGGTTAAGTTTTTGAGGGCTGATTTTTTGTCCTGTGATAAAAAGCCTTCTGTTTCGATCACCAAACCTTTCACGAGAGCATTTTCAAGCTTTTGGCAACATTTTTGAGTGAATTGCCAAAAGTCAGATTTTTGCTGAAATTGTGACCCCGGGGCTTAGGGATTTTTTCAAAAAAATATTTTCTGCCGGTTAAGTTTTTGAGGGCTGATTTTTTGTCCTGTGATAAAAAGCCTTCTGTTTCGATCGCCAAAGCTTTCACGAGAGCATTTTCAAGCTTTTGGCACCATTTTTGAGTGAATTGCCAAAAGTCAGATTTTTGCTGAAATTGTGACCCTGGGGCTTAGGGATTTTTTCAAAAAAATATTTTCTGCCGATTAAGTTTTTGAGGGCTGATTTCTTGTCCTGTGATAAAAAGCCTTCTGTTTCGAGTGCCAAACGTTTTAGGAGAGCATTTTCAAGCTTTTGGCACCATTTTTGAGTGAATTGCCAAAAGTCAGATTTTTGCTGAAATTGTGACCCCGGGGCTTAGGGATTTTTTCAAAAAAATATTTTCTGCCGGTTAAGTTTTTGAGGGCTGATTTCTTGTCCTGTGATAAAAAGCCTTCTGTTTCGAGTGCCAAACACTTCAGGAGAGAATTTTCAAGCTTTTGGCACCATTTTTGAGTGAATTGCCAAAAGTCAGATTTTTGCTGAAATTGTGACCCCGGGGCTTAGGGATTTTTTCAAAAAAATATTTTCTGCCGATTAAGTTTTTGAGGGCTGATTTCTTGTCCTGTGATAAAAAGCCTTTTGTTTCCATCGCCAAAGTTATCAGGAGAGCATTTTCAAGCTTTTGGCACCATTTTTGAGTGAATTGCCAAAAGTCAGATTTTTGCTGAAATTGTGACCCCGGGGCTTACGGATTTTTTCAAAAAAATATTTTCTGCCGGTTAAGTTTTTGAGGGCTGATTTCTTGTCCTGTGATAAGAAGCCTTCTGTTTCGAGTGCCAAACCTTTCAGGAGAGCATTTTCAAGCTTTTGGCACCATTTTTGAGTGAATTGCCAAAAGTCAGATTTTTGCTGAAATTGTGACCCCGGGGCTTAGGGATTTTTTCAAAAAAATATTTTCTGCCGATTAAGTTTTTGAGGGCTGATTTCTTGTCCTGTGATAAAAAGCCTTCTGTTTCCATTGCCAAAGTTATCAGGAGAGCATTTTCAAGCTTTTGGCACCATTTTTGAGTGAATTGCCAAAAGTCAGATTTTTGCTGAAATTGTGACCCCGGGGCTTAGGGATTTTTTCAAAAAAATATTTTCTGCTGGTTAAGTTTTTGAGGGCTGATTTTTTGTCCTGTGATAAAAAGCCTTCTGTTTTGAGTGCCAAACCTTTCAGGAGTGCATTTTCAAGCTTTTGGCACCATTTTTGAGTGAATTGCCAAAAGTCAGATTTTTGCTGAATCTGTGACCCCAGGGCTTAGGGATTTTTTCAAAAAAATATTTTCTGCCGATTAAGTTTTTGAGGGCTGATTTCTTGTCCTGTGATAAAAAGCCTTCTGTTTCCATCACCAAAGCTTTCAGGGGAGCATTTGCAAGCTTTTGGCAACATTTTTGAGTGAATTGCCAAAAGTCATATTTTTGCTGAAATTGTGACCCCGGGGCTTAGGGATTTTTTCAAAAAAATATTTTCTGCCCGTTAAGTTTTTGAGGGCTGATTTCTTGTCCTGTGATAAAAAGCCCTCTGTTTCGAGTGCCAAAACTTTCAGGAGAGCATTTTCAAGCTTTTGGCACCATTTTTGAGTGAATTGCCAAAAGTCAGATTTTTGCTGAAATTGTGACCCTGGGGCTTAGGGATTTTTTCAAAAAAATATTTTCTGCCGGTTAAGTTTTTGAGGGCTGATTTCTTGTCCTGTGATAAAAAGCCTTCTGTTTCGAGTACCAAACCTTTCAGGAGATCATTTTCAAGCTTTTGGCGCCATTTTTGAGGATTTTTTCAAAAAAAAATATTTTCTGCCGCTTAAGTTTTTGAGGGCTGATTTCTTGTCCTGTGATAAAAAGCCTTCTGTTTCGAGTGCCAAATCTTTCAGGAGAGCATTTTCAAGCTTTTGGCACCATTTTTGAGTGAATTGCCAAAAGTCAGATTTTTGCTGAAATTGTGACCCCGGGGCTTAGGGATTTTTTCAAAAAAATATTTTCTGCCGGTTAAGTTTTTGAGGGCTGATTTCTTGTCCTGTGATAAAAAGCCTTCTGTTTCGAGTGCCAAACCCTTCAGGAGAGAATTTTCAAGCTTTTGGCACCATTTTTGAGTGAATTGCCAAAAGTCAGATTTTTGCTGAAATTGTGACCCCGGGGCTTAGGGATTTTTTCAAAAAAATATTTTCTGCCGATTAAGTTTTTGAGTGCTGATTTCTTGTCCTGTGATAAAAAGCCTTTTGTTTCCATCGCCAAAGTTATCAGGAGAGCATTTTCAAGCTTTTGGCACCATTTTTGAGTGAATTGCCAAAAGTCAGATTTTTGCTGAAATTGTGACCCCGGGGCTTAGGGATTTTTTCAAAAAAATATTTTCTGCCGGTTAAGTTTTTGAGGGCTGATTTCTTGTCCTGTGATAAAAAGCCTTCTGTTTCGAGTGCCAAACCCTTCAGGAGAGAATTTTCAAGCTTTTGGCACCATTTTTGAGTGAATTGCCAAAAGTCAGATTTTTGCTGAAATTGTGACCCCGGGGCTTAGGGATTTTTTCAAAAAAATATTTTCTGCCGATTAAGTTTTTGAGTGCTGATTTCTTGTCCTGTGATAAAAAGCCTTTTGTTTCCATCGCCAAAGTTATCAGGAGAGCATTTTCAAGCTTTTGGCACCATTTTTGAGTGAATTGCCAAAAGTCAGATTTTTGCTGAAATTGTGACCCCGGGGCTTAGGGATTTTTTCAAAAAAATATTTTCTGCCGGTTAAGTTTTTGAGGGCTGATTTCTTGTCCTGTGATAAGAAGCCTTCTGTTTCGAGTGCCAAACCTTTCAGGAGAGCATTTTCAAGCTTTTGGCACCATTTTTGAGTGAATTGCCAAAAGTCAGATTTTTGCTGAAATTGTGACCCCGGGGCTTAGGGATTTTTTCAAAAAAATATTTTCTGCCGGTTAAGTTTTTGAGGGCTGATTTCTTGTCCTGTGATAAAAAGCCTTCTGTTTCCATCGCCAAAGCTTTCAGGGGAGCATTTTCAAGCTTTTGGCAACATTTTTGAGTGAACTGCCAAAAGTCAGATTTTTGCTGAAATTGTGACCCCGGGGCTTAGGGATTTTTTCAAAAAAATATTTTCTGCCGGTTAAGTGTTTGAGGGCTGATTTCTTGTCCTGTGATAAGAAGCCTTCTGTTTCGAGTGCCAAACCTTTCAGGAGAGCATTTTCAAGCTTTTGGCACCATTTTTGAGTGAATTGCCAAAAGTCAGATTTTTGCTGAAATTGTGACCCCGGGGCTTAGGGATTTTTTCAAAAAAATATTTTCTGCCGGTTAAGTTTTTGAGGGTTGATTTCTTGTCCTGTGATAAAAAGCCTTCTGTTTCCATCGCCAAAGCTTTCAGGGGAGCATTTTCAAGCTTTTGGCAACATTTTTGAGTGAACTGCCAAAAGTCAGATTTTTGCTGAAATTGTGACCCCGGGGCTTAGGGATTTTTTCAAAAAAATATTTTCTGCCGGTTAAGTGTTTGAGGGCTGATTTTTTGTCCTGTGATAAAAAGCCTTCTGTTTCGAGTGCCAAACCTTTCAGGAGAGCATTTTCAAGCTTTTGGCACCATTTTTGAGTGAATTGCCCAAAGTCAGATTTTTGCTGAAATTGTGACCCCGGGGCTTAGGGATTTTTTCAAAAAAATATTTTCTGCCGGTTAAGTTTTTGAGGGCTGATTTCTTGTCCTGTGATAAAAAGCCTTCTGTTTCGAGTGCCAAACCTTTCAGGAGAGCATTTTCAAGCTTTTGGCACCATTTTTGAGTGAATTGCCAAAAGTCAGATTTTTGCTGAAATTGTGACCCTGGGGCTTAGGGATTTTTTCAAAAAAATATTTTCTGCCGGTTAAGTTTTTGAGGGCTGATTTCTTGTCCTGTGATAAAAAGCCTTCTGCTTAGGGATTTTTTCAAAAAAATTTTTTCTGCCGGTTAAGTTTTTGAGGGCTGATTTCTTGTCCTGTGATAAAAAGCCTTCTGTTTCCATCGCCAAAGCTTTCAGGTGAGCATTTACAACCGGTTGGCACCATTTTTGAGTGAACTGCCAAAAGTCAGATTTTTGCTGAAATTGTGACCCCGGGGCTTAGGGATTTTTTCAAAAAAATATTTTCTGCCGATTAAGTTTTTGAGGGCTGGTTTCTTGTCCTCTGATAAAAAGCCTTCTGTTTCCATCGCCAAAGCTATCAGGAGAGCATTTTCAAGCTTTTGGCAACATTTTTGAGTGAATTGCCAAAAGTCAGATTTTTGCTGAAATTGTGACCCCGGGGCTTAGGGATTTTTTCAAAAAAATATTTTCTGCCGGTTAAGTTTTTGAGGGCTGATTATTTGTCCTGTGAAAAAAAGCCTTCTGTTTCAAGTGCCAAAGCTTTCAGGAGAGCATTTTCAAGCTTTTGGCAACATTTTTGAGTGAATTGCCAAAAGTCAGATTTTTGCTGAAATGTGACCCCGGGGCTTAGGGATTTTTTTCTGCCGGTTCAGTTTTTGAGGGCTGATTTCTTATCCTGTGATAAAAAGCCTTCTGTTTCCATCACCAAACCTTTCACGTGAGCATTTTCAAGCTTTTGGCACCATTTTTGAGTGAATTGCCAAAAGTCAGATTTTTGCTGAAATTGTGACCCTGGGGCTTAGTGATTTTTTCCAAAAAATATTTTCTGCCGGTTAAGTTTTTGAGGGCTGATTTCTTGTCCTGTGATAAAAAGCCTTCTGTTTCGAGTGCCAAACCTTTCAGGAGAGCATTTTCAAGCTTTTGGCACCATTTTTGAGTGAATTGCCAAAAGTCAGATTTTTGCTGAAATTGTGACCCCGGGGCTTAGGGATTTTTTCAAAAAAATATTTTCTGCCGATTAAGTTTTTGAGGGCTGATTTCTTGTCCTGTGATAAAAAGCCTTTTGTTTCCATCGCCAAAGTTATCAGGAGAGCATTTTCAAGCTTTTGGCACCATTTTTGAGTGAATTGCCAAAAGTCAGATTTTTGCTGAAATTGTGACCCCGGGGCTTAGGGATTTTTTCAAAAAAATATTTTCTGCCGGTTAAGTTTTTGAGGGCTGATTTCTTGTCCTGTGATAAGAAGCCTTCTGTTTCGAGTGCCAAACCTTTCAGGAGAGCATTTTCAAGCTTTTGGCACCATTTTTGAGTGAATTGCCAAAAGTCAGATTTTTGCTGAAATTGTGACCCCGGGGCTTAGGGATTTTTTCAAAAAATATTTTCTGCCGATTAAGTTTTTGAGGGCTGATTTCTTGTCCTGTGATAAAAAGCCTTCTGTTTCGAGTTCCAAAGCTTTCAAGTGATCATTTTCAACCGGTTGGCCAGATTTTTGAGTGAATTGCCAAAAGTCAGATTTTTGCTGAATCTGTGACCCCGGGGCTTAGGGATTTTTTCAAAAAAATATTTTCTGCTGGTTAAGTTTTTGAGGCCTAATTTTTTGTCCTGTGATAAAAAGCCTTCTGTTTCGAGTGCCAAACCTTTCAGGAGAGCATATTCAAGCTTTTGGCACCATTTTTGAGTGAATTGCCAAAAGTCAGATTTTTGCTGAAATTGTGACCCCGGGGCTTAGGGATTTTTTCAAAAAAATATTTTCTGCCGATTAAGTTTTTGAGGGCTGATTTCTTGTCCTGTGATAAAAAGCCTTTTGTTTCCATCGCCAAAGTTATCAGGAGAGCAGTTTCAAGCTTTTGGCAACATTTTTGAGTGAATTGCCAAAAGTCAGATTTTTGCTGAAATTGTGACCCCGGGGATTAGGGATATTTTCAAAAAAATATTTTCTGCTGGTTAAGTTTTTGAGGGCTGATTTTTTGTCCTGTGATAAAAAGCCTTCTGTTTTGAGTGCCAAACCTTTCAGGAGTGCATTTTCAAGCTTTTGGCACCATTTTTGAGTGAATTGCCAAAAGTCAGATTTTTGCTGAATCTGTGACCCCAGGGCTTAGGGATTTTTTCAAAAAAATATTTTATGCCGATTAAGTTTTTGAGGGCTGATTTCTTGTCCTCTGATAAAAAGCCTTCTGTTTCCATCGCCAAAGCTATCAGGAGAGCATTTTCAAGCTTTTGGCAACATTTTTGAGTGAATTGCCAAAAGTCAGATTTTTGCTGAAATTGTGACCCCGGGGCTTAGGGATTTTTTCAAAAAAATATTTTCTGCCGGTTAAGTTTTTGAGGGCTGATTTCTTGTCCTGTGATAAAAAGCCTTCTGTTTCGAGTGCCAAACCTTTCAGGAGAGCATTTTCAAGCTTTTGGCACCATTTTTGAGTGAATTGCCAAAAGTCAGATTTATGCTGAAATTGTGACCCCGGGGCTTAGGGATTTTTTCAAAAAAATATTTTCTGCCGATTAAGTTTTTGAGGGCTGATTTCTTGTCCTGTGACAAAAAGCCTTTTCTTTCCATCGCCAAAGTTATCAGGAGAGCATTTTCAAGCTTTTGGCAACATTTTTGAGTGAATTGCCAAAAGTCAAATTTTTGCTGAAATTGTGACCCTGGGGCTTAGGGATTTTTTCAAAAAAATATTTTCTGCCGGTTAAGTTTTTGAGGGCTGATTTCTTGTCCTGTGACAAAAAGCCTTTTCTTTCCATCGCCAAAGTTATCAGGAGAGCATTTTCAAGCTTTTGGCAACATTTTTGAGTGAATTGCCAAAAGTCAAATTTTTGCTGAAATTGTGACCCTGGGGCTTAGGGATTTTTTCAAAAAAATATTTTCTGCCGGTTAAGTTTTTGAGGGCTGATTTCTTGTCCTGTGATAAAAAGCCTTCTGTTTCCATCGCCAAAGCTTTCAGGAGAGCATTTTCAAGTTTTTGGCAACATTTTTGAGTGAATTGCCAAAAGTCAGATTTTTGCTGAAATTGTGACCCCGGGGCTTAGGGATTTTTTCAAAAAAATATTTTCTGCCGGTTAAGTTTTTGAGGGCTGATTTTTTGTCCTGTGATAAAAAGCCTTCTGTTTCGATCACCAAACCTTTCACGAGAGCATTTTCAAGCTTTTGGCACCATTTTTGAGTGAATTGCCAAAAGTCAGATTTTTGCTGAAATTGTGACCCTGGGGCTTAGGGATTTTTTCAAAAAAATATTTTCTGCCGATTAAGTTTTTGAGGGCTGATTTCTTGTCCTGTGATAAAAAGCCTTCTGTTTCGAGTGCCAAACGTTTTAGGAGAGCATTTTCAAGCTTTTGGCACCATTTTTGAGTGAATTGCCAAAAGTCAGATTTTTGCTGAAATTGTGACCCCGGGGCTTAGGGATTTTTTCAAAAAAATATTTTCTGCCGGTTAAGTTTTTGAGGGCTGATTTCTTGTCCTGTGATAAAAAGCCTTCTGTTTCGAGTGCCAAACCCTTCAGGAGAGAATTTTCAAGCTTTTGGCACCATTTTTGAGTGAATTGCCAAAAGTCAGATTTTTGCTGAAATTGTGACCCCGGGGCTTAGGGATTTTTTCAAAAAAATATTTTCTGCCGATTAAGTTTTTGAGGGCTGATTTCTTGTCCTGTGATAAAAAGCCTTTTGTTTCCATCGCCAAAGTTATCAGGAGAGCATTTTCAAGCTTTTGGCACCATTTTTGAGTGAATTGCCAAAAGTCAGATTTTTGCTGAAATTGTGACCCCGGGGCTTAGGGATTTTTTCAAAAAAATATTTTCTGCCGGTTAAGTTTTTGAGGGCTGATTTCTTGTCCTGTGATAAGAAGCCTTCTGTTTCGAGTGCCAAACCTTTCAGGAGAGCATTTTCAAGCTTTTGGCACCATTTTTGAGTGAATTGCCAAAAGTCAGATTTTTGCTGAAATTGTGACCCCGGGGCTTAGGGATTTTTTCAAAAAAATATTTTCTGCCGATTAAGTTTTTGAGGGCTGATTTCTTGTCCTGTGATAAAAAGCCTTCTGTTTCCATTGCCAAAGTTATCAGGAGAGCATTTTCAAGCTTTTGGCACCATTTTTGAGTGAATTGCCAAAAGTCAGATTTTTGCTGAAATTGTGACCCCGGGGCTTAGGGATTTTTTCAAAAAAATATTTTCTGCTGGTTAAGTTTTTGAGGGCTGATTTTTTGTCCTGTGATAAAAAGCCTTCTGTTTTGAGTGCCAAACCTTTCAGGAGTGCATTTTCAAGCTTTTGGCACCATTTTTGAGTGAATTGCCAAAAGTCAGATTTTTGCTGAATCTGTGACCCCAGGGCTTAGGGATTTTTTCAAAAAAATATTTTCTGCCGATTAAGTTTTTGAGGGCTGATTTCTTGTCCTCTGATAAAAAGCCTTCTGTTTCCATCGCCAAAGCTATCAGGAGAGCATTTTCAAGCTTTTGGCACCATTTTTGAGTGAATTGCCAAAAGTCAGATTTTTGCTGAAATTGTGACCCCGGGGCTTAGGGATTTTTTCAAAAAAATATTTTCTGCCGGTTAAGTTTTTGAGGGCTGATTTCTTGTCCTGTGATAAAAAGCCTTCTGTTTCGAGTGCCAAACCTTTCAGGAGAGCATTTTCAAGCTTTTGGCACCATTTTTGAGTGAATTGCCAAAAGTCAGATTTATGCTGAAATTGTGACCCCGGGGCTTAGGGATTTTTTCAAAAAAATATTTTCTGCCGATTAAGTTTTTGAGGGCTGATTTCTTGTCCTGTGACAAAAAGCCTTTTCTTTCCATCGCCAAAGTTATCAGGAGAGCATTTTCAAGCTTTTGGCAACATTTTTGAGTGAATTGCCAAAAGTCAAATTTTTGCTGAAATTGTGACCCTGGGGCTTAGGGATTTTTTCAAAAAAATATTTTCTGCCGGTTAAGTTTTTGAGGGCTGATTTCTTGTCCTGTGACAAAAAGCCTTTTCTTTCCATCGCCAAAGTTATCAGGAGAGCATTTTCAAGCTTTTGGCAACATTTTTGAGTGAATTGCCAAAAGTCAAATTTTTGCTGAAATTGTGACCCTGGGGCTTAGGGATTTTTTCAAAAAAATATTTTCTGCCGGTTAAGTTTTTGAGGGCTGATTTCTTGTCCTGTGATAAAAAGCCTTCTGTTTCCATCGCCAAAGCTTTCAGGAGAGCATTTTCAAGTTTTTGGCAACATTTTTGAGTGAATTGCCAAAAGTCAGATTTTTGCTGAAATTGTGACCCCGGGGCTTAGGGATTTTTTCAAAAAAATATTTTCTGCCGGTTAAGTTTTTGAGGGCTGATTTTTTGTCCTGTGATAAAAAGCCTTCTGTTTCGATCACCAAACCTTTCACGAGAGCATTTTCAAGCTTTTGGCACCATTTTTGAGTGAATTGCCAAAAGTCAGATTTTTGCTGAAATTGTGACCCTGGGGCTTAGGGATTTTTTCAAAAAAATATTTTCTGCCGATTAAGTTTTTGAGGGCTGATTTCTTGTCCTGTGATAAAAAGCCTTCTGTTTTGAGTGCCAAACGTTTTAGGAGAGCATTTTCAAGCTTTTGGCACCATTTTTGAGTGAATTGCCAAAAGTCAGATTTTTGCTGAAATTGTGACCCCGGGGCTTAGGGATTTTTTCAAAAAAATATTTTCTGCCGGTTAAGTTTTTGAGGGCTGATTTCTTGTCCTGTGATAAAAAGCCTTCTGTTTCGAGTGCCAAACCCTTCAGGAGAGAATTTTCAAGCTTTTGGCACCATTTTTGAGTGAATTGCCAAAAGTCAGATTTTTGCTGAAATTGTGACCCCGGGGCTTAGGGATTTTTTCAAAAAAATATTTTCTGCCGATTAAGTTTTTGAGGGCTGATTTCTTGTCCTGTGATAAAAAGCCTTTTGTTTCCATCGCCAAAGTTATCAGGAGAGCATTTTCAAGCTTTTGGCACCATTTTTGAGTGAATTGCCAAAAGTCAGATTTTTGCTGAAATTGTGACCCCGGGGCTTAGGGATTTTTTCAAAAAAATATTTTCTGCCGGTTAAGTTTTTGAGGGCTGATTTCTTGTCCTGTGATAAGAAGCCTTCTGTTTCGAGTGCCAAACCTTTCAGGAGAGCATTTTCAAGCTTTTGGCACCATTTTTGAGTGAATTGCCAAAAGTCAGATTTTTGCTGAAATTGTGACCCCGGGGCTTAGGGATTTTTTCAAAAAAATATTTTCTGCCGATTAAGTTTTTGAGGGCTGATTTCTTGTCCTGTGATAAAAAGCCTTCTGTTTCCATTGCCAAAGTTATCAGGAGAGCATTTTCAAGCTTTTGGCACCATTTTTAAGTGAATTGCCAAAAGTCAGATTTTTGCTGAAATTGTGACCCCGGGGCTTAGGGATTTTTTCAAAAAAATATTTTCTGCTGGTTAAGTTTTTGAGGGCTGATTTTTTGTCCTGTGATAAAAAGCCTTCTGTTTTGAGTGCCAAACCTTTCAGGAGTGCATTTTCAAGCTTTTGGCACCATTTTTGAGTGAATTGCCAAAAGTCAGATTTTTGCTGAATCTGTGACCCCAGGGCTTAGGGATTTTTTCAAAAAAATATTTTCTGCCGATTAAGTTTTTGAGGGCTGATTTCTTGTCCTCTGATAAAAAGCCTTCTGTTTCCATCGCCAAAGCTATCAGGAGAGCATTTTCAAGCTTTTGGCAACATTTTTGAGTGAATTGCCAAAAGTCAGATTTTTGCTGAAATTGTGACCCCGGGGCTTAGGGATTTTTTCAAAAAAATATTTTCTGCCGGTTAAGTTTTTGAGGGCTGATTTCTTGTCCTGTGATAAAAAGCCTTCTGTTTCGAGTGCCAAACCTTTCAGGAGAGCATTTTCAAGCTTTTGGCACCATTTTTGAGTGAATTGCCAAAAGTCAGATTTTTGCTGAAATTGTGACCCCGGGGCTTAGGGATTTTTTCAAAAAAATATTTTCTGCTGGTTAAGTTTTTGAGGGCTGATTTTTTGTCCTGTGATAAAAAGCCTTCTGTTTTGAGTGCCAAACCTTTCAGGAGTGCATTTTCAAGCTTTTGGCACCATTTTTGAGTGAATTGCCAAAAGTCAGATTTTTGCTGAAATTGTGACCCCGGGGCTTAGGGATTTTTTCAAAAAAAATATTTTCTGCTGGTTAAGTTTTTGAGGGCTGATTTCTTGTCCTGTGATAAAAAGCCTTCTGTTTCCATCACCAAAGCTTTCAGGGGAGCATTTGCAACCAGTTGGCACCAATTTTGAGTGAATTGCCAAAAGTCATATTTTTGCTGAAATTGTGACCCCGGGGCTTAGGGATTTTTTCAAAAAAATATTTTCTGCCCGTTAAGTTTTTGAGGGCTGATTTCTTGTCCTGTGATAAAAAGCCTTCTGTTTCGAGTGCCAAACCTTTCAGGAGAGCATTTTCAAGCTTTTGGCACCATTTTTGAGTGAATTGCCAAAAGTCAGATTTTTGCTGAAATTGTGACCCTGGGGCTTAGGGATTTTTTCAAAAAAATATTTTCTGCCGGTTAAGTTTTTGAGGGCTGATTTCTTGTCCTGTGATAAAAAGCCTTCTGTTTCGAGTACCAAACCTTTCAGGAGATCATTTTCAAGCTTTTGGCACCATTTTTGAGGATTTTTTCAAAAAAAAATATTTTCTGCCGCTTAAGTTTTTGAGGGCTGATTTCTTGTCCTGTGATAAAAAGCCTTCTGTTTCGAGTGCCAAACGTTTTAGGAGAGCATTTTCAAGCTTTTGGCACCATTTTTGAGTGAATTGCCAAAAGTCAGATTTTTGCTGAAATTGTGACCCCGGGGCTTAGGGATTTTTTCAAAAAAATATTTTCTGCCGGTTAAGTTTTTGAGGGCTGATTTCTTGTCCTGTGATAAAAAGCCTTCTGTTTCGAGTGCCAAACCCTTCAGGAGAGAATTTTCAAGCTTTTGGCACCATTTTTGAGTGAATTGCCAAAAGTCAGATTTTTGCTGAAATTGTGACCCCGGGGCTTAGGGATTTTTTCAAAAAAATATTTTCTGCCGATTAAGTTTTTGAGGGCTGATTTCTTGTCCTGTGATAAAAAGCTTTTTGTTTCCATCGCCAAAGTTATCAGGAGAGCATTTTCAAGCTTTTGGCACCATTTTTGAGTGAATTGCCAAAAGTCAGATTTTTGCTGAAATTGTGACCCCGGGGCTTAGGGATTTTTTCAAAAAAATATTTTCTGCCGGTTAAGTTTTTGAGGGCTGATTTCTTGTCCTGTGATAAGAAGCCTTCTGTTTCGAGTGCCAAACCTTTCAGGAGAGCATTTTCAAGCTTTTGGCACCATTTTTGAGTGAATTGCCAAAAGTCAGATTTTTGCTGAAATTGTGACCCCGGGGCTTAGGGATTTTTTCAAAAAAATATTTTCTGCCGATTAAGTTTTTGAGGGCTGATTTCTTGTCCTGTGATAAAAAGCCTTCTGTTTCCATTGCCAAAGTTATCAGGAGAGCATTTTCAAGCTTTTGGCACCATTTTTGAGTGAATTGCCAAAAGTCAGATTTTTGCTGAAATTGTGACCCCGGGGCTTATGGATTTTTTCAAAAAAATATTTTCTGCTGGTTAAGTTTTTGAGGGCTGATTTTTTGTCCTGTGATAAAAAGCCTTCTGTTTTGAGTGCCAAACCTTTAAGGAGTGCATTTTCAAGCTTTTGGCACCATTTTTGAGTGAATTGCCAAAAGTCAGATTTTTGCTGAATCTGTGACCCCAGGGCTTAGGGATTTTTTCAAAAAAATATTTTCTGCCGGTTAAGTTTTTGAGGGCTGATTTTTTGTCCTGTGATAAAAAGCCTTCTGTTTTGAGTGCCAAACCTTTCAGGAGTGCATTTTCAAGCTTTTGGCACCATTTTTGAGTGAATTGCCAAAAGTCAGATTTTTGCTGAAATTGTGACCCCGGGGCTTAGGGATTTTTTCAAAAAAATATTTTCGGCCGGTTAAGTTTTTGAGGGCTGATTTCTTGTCCTGTGATAAAAAGCCTTCTGTTTCCATCACCAAAGCTTTCAGGAGAGCATTTTCAAGCTTCTGGCACCATTTTTGAGTGAATTGCCAAAAGTCAGATTTTTGCTGAAATTGTGACCCCGGGGCTTAGGGATTTTTTCAAAAAAATATTTTCGGCCGGTTAAGTTTTGAGGGCTGATTTCTTGTCCTGTGATAAGAAGCCTTCTGTTTCCATCACCAAAGCTTTCAGTGGAGCATTTGCAACCGGTTGGCACCAATTTTGAGTGAATTGCCAAAAGTCAGATTTTTGCTGAAATTGTGACCCCGGGGCTTAGGGATTTTTTCAAAAACATATTTTCTGCCGGTTAAGTTTTTGAGGGCTGATTTCTTGTCCTGTGATAAGAAGCCTTCTGTTTCGAGTGCCAAACCTTTCAGGAGAGCATTTTCAAGCTTTTGGCACCATTTTTGAGTGAATTGCCAAAAGTCAGTTTTTTGCTGAAATTGTGACCCCGGGACTTAGGGATTTTTTCAAAAAAATATTTTCTGCCGGTTAAGTTTTTGAGGGCTGATTTCTTGTCCTGTGATAAAAAGCCTTCTGTTTCGAGTACCAAACCTTTCAGGAGAGCATTTTCAAGCTTTTGGCACCATTTTTGAGGATTTTTTCAAAAAAAATATTTTCTGCCGGTTAAGTTTTTGACGGCTGATTTCTTGTCCTGTGATAAAAAGCCTTC